>NC_141928.1:15543580-15846610 GCF_057802395.1 Ceratotherium simum simum
TGTAGAGTCCTAGCTCTTCTATATGCGACACCGCCTCAGCATGGCTGGACCTGCGGTGAGTAGGTCCATGCCCAGGATCCAAACCAGCAAACCCTGGGCCACCGAAGCAGAATGCGTGAACTTAACCGCTATGCCACCAGGCTGGCCTCTGACTTCCCTTTTGTAAGTTTAATTACCATTGTCTTAAGGGCAGATTTATATGTTGTCTTACAATCAGGCAAGGGAAACGTTCCCCAGTGAGACACAATGTCTATCCCTACAATACAATCTATAATAGAATCAGATAGAGATGCAATCACTTCACATACAGCCCATAAATATATCAGTTTTTCTACAAAATTGCATCTGAATTCCATCAAGTCTCATACCTCTAATCATTGTTTTCATTAGGACTTTATTAATAGGTCTTGGTCTTATAATTTTGGATAGGGGAAGTATTCCCAGTCAGACATTTTAAAACTTACTCAGGCCAAGCTGATATAACCTTTTTCTATAAAATTAGTGCAGACATTTCAACCTTTATAATGTTATCAACACTTACACTTTTACTTTTTGTCAATTTAATTGTAACCTGAGTTAGAGTCTTAAGGCTAGTTATTATTATTTTTTTGTATTTCCTTTTTTTAATTTGGCCTTTTTATAGGTACCAATAAAACAATTATGATGAGAGCTCTCAAAAAATTTTTTTTTCCAATTTAGAAGTTTTTCCAGTTTAAATGATCCATCATCTGGCCACATTGACAAGTAGGATCTTAACAGTGACTCATACCAATAAGCTTAACCATGGATGCAAGAGGCAAAAGAGATCCAGAAGTTCACTCCCAAAAAGTCTATGAAAGCAAAGGCCATCATTGCACAGCAAGCAACGAAGGTTGAGATGACAAAGGCCCCTTATGAAAGCAATTGGGACCCCTTATGACAAACTCCCCTGAGAGCTGGCACAGCCAGACAAAGAGAGTCCCTCAGAACCCCAGTCTACTTGACTGGCTGCCAAGATGTGTGCCAGTACATGCATCCTCTGGATGGTGGAGACCAGAAAGGTCACAAAGCCAAGCTCTCAAGACAGAACAAGACAAAAGAAAAAAAAAAAAAACCTCATTAACAGCTTTAGCTAAACCTTGGGTCTCTTAGAGCCAGAATAATACCTAGGAGGGAGGTGCCACAGGGTTGGGGATCGTGTGTGCTTTTACAGAGTACCTCACCATTGCACGGACATTTCCTT
The DNA here is from genome assembly GCF_057802395.1 of Ceratotherium simum simum. Lineage (NCBI taxonomy): Eukaryota > Metazoa > Chordata > Mammalia > Perissodactyla > Rhinocerotidae > Ceratotherium > Ceratotherium simum. Next base: position 15,544,803 of record NC_141928.1, read on the forward strand.
GAAGTTAGTGGGGGACCTGTGTCATCTACCCTGTTCTGTGACCAAGTGATCATTTCACGGGAGACTTCTTGAGGTGGCGAGTGCCCTGATGGCTCTTAACTGCTCGAGCTGCACCCACCAAATTGTAGGCTTTTTGGCTTCCAAGATGCCCTTAGCAACAGCTTTCACCTCATATGCATATTCCCAGACAACAGGCTTATAGAGATGCCTGTGTCTTATGACAAATGACAAAAAAAGACAGAGACAAGGAAAAATAGTGACTATTTCTGGGAGGATAAGGATCAATTAACCAATGAGTACTCAACCAAATCCTAGAGTCGCTGAGTCCAAAAAGCTAGCTTCACCAATATTTTCTCTTGCTAATCTAAATTTAGAAAAAGAAAATATTCACCACTCTTACTTTCATTGGACCGTACAAGCAGAGATCCAGGAGACTCAAGTGGTAAGAACTCTTACCTCCTGCCAGTTCTTGTCAGGGGTCCAGGATCTCTTGGCTGCTGTAGTCCAGGAGTGAGTGGTGTCTGGCCAGTGAAATTTTATCCCACCCAGGTCACCAAACTGTAGGGGAGGAAGAGATTTCCTCTACCCACTCTAGGTCCTTTTTTTTGTGTGTGTGAGGAAGATCAGCCCTGAGCTAACATCCATGCCAATCCTCCTCTTTTTGCTGAGGAAGACTGGCTCTGAGCTAACATCTATTGCCAATCCTCCTTTTTTTTTCCCCCCCTTTTTCTCCCCAAAGCCCCAGTAGATAGTTGTATGTCATAGTTGCACATCCTTCTAGTTGCTGTATGTGGGATGCTGCCTCAGCATGGCCGGAGAAGCAGTGCATCGGTGCGTGCCCAGGATCCGAACCTGGGCCACCAGCAGTGGAACGTGCGCACTTAACCACTAAGCCATAGGGCCGGCCCTAGGTCCTTCTGGCTGGGCTGAATTAAGTTGACATGAGACAGAATAACAGGAGAAAATCAAACAAAGCTTTATAACATGTATACATGGGAGAAACCCAGGAAAACTGGGTAATTCGCCAAAATGGCAGAGGCTCTCATCTTAAATACCATCTTCAGCTAAAGACAAAGGAGGATGTTGGGGGTAGGGGGAGTCAGTTATGGGAGATTACCAGAAAAGCACACTAAACAAGAGTAAGGTTATTATGCAGATTTAAATCCTCACCTTCCACACTGATAAGAGTTTCTACAGAGAGGGAGATACATTTACAGATGGAGATTTCCCTTACAAATGTAAATGTATCTTACAAAGGGTAAATTCTACTTTTCAGAGCTTCTCCCATGTCTGCAGTTTTTAAACTAAGCAGCCCAAAATAATCCTCATGCCAAAGAGACACATTTTGGGGTGGGCAATTCTGATCCCCCTCATATACTTGATACACAAATGTAAAATTGAGGGAACAGCAACACTGGGTTAATGGAACACCAGAGACTGACAATGATTGAGTACCTCAAGCACTGTGCTGAGTCCTTTTCAAGAAGCATCTCCTTAATTCTTGCAGTAATGGGTAATATGTAATGTGCCAGCTACCACCCAACTGCTATTATTCCCATTTTACAGATGTAGAAACAAAGGCACAGAGAAGTTACATAAACTTCCCAGGATTGTACAGCATATGGAGCAGAGCCAGGACTCAAACCCAGGCAGCTCAGCCCCAGAGTGTGTGCTCATAGCCATAGTGCTCTAAGCCCCTCATCCACCCTGAGATGCGGGGATTAGGATCATCTCCGACACACAGAAAACCTAACCAAACAAATTGCTCTATCATGCACAAGCATGAGCAAGAAAGTCTTTTGTGACTGCCCTAAACATATTTAGAATTGAACAGTGACAACCTGCACTCTTTGTGTCTCCAGCATTCTTTGCCAAGAACACTTAATCCTCACTCCCCACAAAGATAAGCAGAGTGGGCATCTGGACCTTCATGTTTCCCAGCAGAAAGTGGTGTGAAGCCAGGGCACCCCATACCTGGGCTGCAGCTGCCTTGGCTGCACCTTCTCTGACTTGGGTGTGGCAGATGGACAGGTACTGAATGATGACTGCTCTCTGATGGGTTGTTAGGGCTGGAAGGGGCTTTAGTGACCATGGAATGATGAGATTAGTCGGCCAGGCTGGGCACCGTGCCAAGCCCTTACCTGGGCAACTTCTGGCCTCCTTTGATCAGTGGAGCTCCCTAGCCTGAGGCTCATTTCCTAGGGTTCTCTGCATCTTAATTAGAGAATGACCACAAGTGTGCTCCTTTGTTTTGAGTCTGAGCATGAGAGTGTGTTGAGGAAGGAGGAAGATCATGTTGGATCCTCTGGAAGGTGAATTTTCGGCCTTCCCGGTTTGCATGCTCTCTCAAGCTGTGGTTAACAAGCCTGGGGCCTCTAATGCTGCTGACCTGTAGCATGTCCCCTGGAGGCAGCTAGAGGGGAAGAGTAGCACCAGACTGATGAGCTGGAGACCTTGAGTAAGTCGCTGAGGCTTGCAGAGCCTCCCTCTGTTCCCTGACCACTTTGTGGGTGAGCCCTAGGATCACTGAGATAAAGGAGAGAGGCTGCTTTGTAAACTGTAAAGTGAGAGACCCATGTGACCCGTGATCGGTGCTTGGTTGTCAGAAGGACCAGTTTATCTTAGTCCGGCTCCTTAGCCTCCGGGAGGCTCCAAGCTTCTGTTATCTTTCCCTTCTGCATTGCTCAAAGTCCAGATTCCTCGGTCACTGAGTGTAACAGATCTTCCCTGAGCTCCTTGGGAGGTGCTCCGTGGTGCTTGGTATTGGGGCAGGGACACAAGAGAAGGAAAAAGCAGAGCCTGTCCAGGGTCCTGTGGCCCTCAAGCCCGTGTCAGGGGAAGAAAGAATGCCCAAGAGAAGGCAGCTTCCAGCAGGAAGATTTCCGTTCATTTTTGTTCTTAACATACACATGGAAAAGGCACATTTGTGATGGATTTTCACCAAGTGGACACACCTGTGTAACCACTAGCTCAGGAAACAGCAGGACCAGCTCAGGAAACAGCAGGACCAGCCCCCCAGGAGCTCCCCTGGGCCCCTTCCTAGTCTCTCCCACCCCTGTCCTGACTTCTAGCACCCCAGATTGGTTTTGCCTGTTTTTGAACTTTAAATAGATGGAAGCATCCAGGGCTTCTTTCGCTCAATATTGTGTGTGTGAGATTCATCCTGTTGATGTTGGTGGCTGTGGTTGGTTCATTCTCCTTGCTTATTTAGCATCCCATGCTAGAGCCCAACTAATCTGTTCTGACGACGGGCCTTGGGGTCGTTTCCAGGTTTGGGTGCACTATGAACGTTCCAATCCCTGTCTCTTGGTGAGCTTATGTACATGTTCCTTTGACTATAGACCGGGAGTGGAATGACTGGGTCATAAAGTATGCCTTTGTGCAGCTTTAGTAGATAGCAGCAGGAAAGACTTAAGCAAGTTGTTAGGCAGGACTTCCAGACTCTAATGATTGTGGTCAACTAGCACGTGCCCCCAGAGGAGGGGGCTGTGAAATTTCCTTTGGAGAACAGGAGGAAGAGGCTGGATTGGGCGTCATTTGCGGGGTGGGGGGGCAGTCCTTGGCTCCTTTCTGTCGAGTTTTGGTCCCTCTCCTTAGTCTGGGGTTTCCAGACTGTACTTCTGGAAGGTGTCTGGGGCCACTTGCGGGGGATGGGGTAGGGTCCTTGAGCTTCATTTCCCTGCTTTGGCCAAAGTGCTCTGTGCCTCTCTTCTACACAATGTGGTTCTGAGAATGACCTCATGTGCTTTCTGAAAAAGATTTCGCTGTTTCAACCTTTGAAAATCCACTGCTTGAAGGCCCCTTCCAGCAGGAAAATTCTATTTTGGGAGCAGGAGGCGAGTGTGGGAAGGGTTAAGCATTATTCAGCCAAAGAGCTGGGTTGGCCCTCAATGACCTTTTCAAGTTCTCATAGCTTGGTTTGCAATGTGGGAGATCTCATAACATTCTATAAAAATCGCATTCAAACAAAACAACTTCCGAAGCCTAAAGGATGTAGAGGAAAGGCTTCACTTTGAGGAACATGTAGGTAGCATTTCAACAAGAGTTGAGGACTCTCTCTACTCTCTCCATTTTTTTTTTTTACTTCTCTGCTGGCTGTTCCTGGTAGTTGTCACTTGGGATTGTTTGGCTTCAGAACAGTTCCCATTTTTGCCAAGGAGTGGGTGATGTGGGAGGCCTCTGTGTCCCTCTCAAGAGCGGTGGCCTTCCCTCCTCCAACACCAGGCCTAGTTTGGACCTGTAGTTTCGCTTGGCGAGGGAGGCCAGGCCACTCATGGGCCCAGAGAGAAACGTGTCTGCCTTTGCCTGTAGCTCTGAGTCAACAGGCCTGATAACCAGCTCATATCCTGGGGCCATCAAGGAACAAAGCCCTTGGCTGCTGCGGGATCTGTCTACCCCCCTCTTCCTGAAACAGCTGTTTACTCTTTTGACAGGAGGACTTGGAACGCAGCACCTTCCCTTCCTCCCAGCCCTGCCTGCTTCTGCGGATTGGAGCTCAATAGGACTTTGCTGTTTTGTCTTTTACTCTGAGGGGAGAGAAGCAGACGATGAGGTATGTGAAATGTTGAAATGATTTACTTCTGCATTGTCGGGGTCACGGGGGGAATAGCGAACAGGCTGTGGCGTGCATCCACCCGGGGCAGGCACCTTGCTCTCCCCCTAACCCTGTGCTGGTCCCCTCAGTAGTTCTGGAAGAAGACAAAGTCATTTTCTCCCTGGCATTGGATCTAGAAGTGGGAGCTGGCGGGATGCTGGCTCAGGGACTTCACTGAAAGTTCTGCTTTATTTTGCTCCCCCTGGCAGGACCTCACAGGGCTTTGGCCAGCATAGCTGTGGCCTGGGGTTTTCTTTGCAGGATTCAAAGTGATAACACAGGGCAGCAGGGTAAGTCTTGGGCCTGGGGCCAGCATTGTGGGTGGATGCAGAGCGCTCTCAGGGCAGTGCAGCCCCCTCATTTACCTTACCTTATTTCTCTCGGGAAAAGCCTTGCACAGTGATTTCTGGGCCAGGCAGCAAGGAAAAGCTGGCTGGATCCAGGCTTCAGATTCCTGAAGGGGAGTCAAGAAAAGGCACGACAAGATGTACCTCAGAGAACAGGTTGTTCCGATGGCGGTGGCTGGAGAGACAGTCGTGAATTTAGTCTGAAACTGTCTCTCAGTCTCCTCGTCTGTGTTTACTCTGACCCTCCTAATGAAAAACATAACTGGAAACAGCCTTCCATGCGCTTTTTTTTTCAGGATTTGTACCATGTTTCTTTCAATGGGGAGCATTTCTCTGCAATGCCCACCAATACAGAGAAGTTTTAAGGTAAAACAGCACTCTCCCCCAGCACCATCCCCATGCCAAGAGCTGGGCCTGGGAGGCAGAGGGTCTGCTTCAAACTCGGCCCCCCTTCTGGGGGAGCCCAGTGACCTCAGCCTTTGCTGAAGCTCAGTTTCCTCAGCTGAAAAGCCGCTGCTCTGACCATGGTGAGGGATGAACAAGACGGGGTGAGTGAGGAGAGTCCACCCCAGGCACACAGGAGGTGCCTGGACATGGCAGAGGAGTTGAGCCAATGCTCACCAGCTGGTCCAAGGAGAAGCTAGTCCCTCAGGGAGTCTAGCCTGCGATTGGCTAGCTTTGGGTCAGTCGCTGTATGATAATCATGAAAGGGAAAGTGAGAAGATGTGCCAGAGAGACCCAGGTGATTAGTCCATGGATGAGCCTTCATGTTTACTGAGGACAGAGTGGTTAAAAGTGGGCAGTGGGGGCTGACTCCCTGGACCTGAATCCCACCTCCACCACTTTATGCTGTGTGACATCGGACAAGTTACTTAACCTTTCCGAGCCTCTGTTTTCATATCTGTAAATGGGGATAATAGAGTGACTTCACAGCGTCGTTGTGAGACTTAACAGAGAGACTGCTGGTAAAGTGTTTAGCCCAGGGCCTGGCCTAAGTTCAGTTGGGGAGCATTCAAGTGTTGCAGGGCCTGAAGCTTATTCAATTTCAGGGCCCTCTTTCAGAAAAAGAATGCAAAGTTGCAAATACAGTATTACGCATGGAAGTGAATATTTAGAACATGAGAAGACATATCACAACAAATAACAAAAACTGACAAATACTCCAAATAGGACAAAATCCAGAAAACAACATAATAAAATGACATGAAAATAATATAAAATGCTTAGTATTACTTAGCTATCTAATGCACCTGCCATACTTTGGCTGCATACTCTTGGATTGCCTCTTTATTGAAACGATTATAGAGACAAAAGAAAGACAAATCAGTTTTGCCTCTAGTTGGTTAATCAGCTGTTACTTTTTGTTACTGAGAGTTTAGAAAAGTTTCCTTCTGCTTCACAACTTGTTATTGGCGATGCCACATCCGTAAATCTTTTGGCAGTTTCTCGCTCAGGTGGCTCGGGCCAGAGCGCCGGAGAACTCAGCTCTTTGGTCCTGGGTGGGGTGGGGGAGGTGGGCATGAGGTGGTTGTGAGGCCTGGATCATCATGACCCCTGAGCAGGCAGCAGAGCAGCATCTAGTTTAGCTCCTTCTCCTTGGGATCAAAGCGGGAGACTCCTGGGTGCTCAGCAAGATCCACCTGGGGCAGGTTGTTACTGGGACCGAGGTGGGTGTGCAGGTAGTGGAGTCAGTCCCTCGGCCCGCCTGCAGCCGCAGGACAGGCACCAAGGCTGGAGTGATTCCCCCAGGCATTCCTTGTCTCTGGGAAGCATTTGGGCCTTACCCACCCCAAGGAGAGATAAGGCCCAGTCTTGCAAGGGGGCCTGACCCTAGGCTTCACTAACTTCTCGGTCAGTTAGCCTCTGGGTTCAACTTAACTTGTGTTGGTTGCCAACCCTGTCATTTGATCATCAATTCAAGGAATCCATGCGGGTCCTTGCAGCAAGATGAGCCCTACCTGGCTACCCTCATCAAATGAGAATTCCAGCCCAGGGGTTGAATTTTCCTCCCTATCTTGGGTCAAACAGGGAAGCCTGTCGTGGAAAATTAAGTCCAAGGACTTGTTTCATGGATGGGGAGACTGAGGCCAGAGAAACCTGTGACCCCAGGTTACAAAGCTGGCTGTGTGTGGGAGCTGAGGCCGACCTGCGGGTCTGCTGTAAGTATGAGCCTCACCTTCCTTCCCTGCCCATCTTGAGCACCAGGCAATGGGGGCAAAGGTGACGAGCAGCTGCGCTCTGAGCTGGGGGCAGTGGGGAGGGGAGCTGATTGTGACAATTGTCACAGTGAAGGGGTGGGCTCACCCTTGACTCTTCTGTGCGGTACTGCCCTGGAGGCCTGAGACTCCTCTCTCAGAAGAAGCCACAGCTCTGCTTTCAGAGCCTGAATTTCTGAATCTCTCCCACTAAAAAGCATCGTCATCATATGGCTGCCATGTGTGGAGCATTGAGTGACACCAGGCAATGAAACACCGGGTCCTTTTGTCCCTTCAAGAACCCTATGAGGAGGGTGTTTGAAGCGCAATTTTCCATGTGTAATTGGGGCTCAGACAGTCAGAGAACATGCCCAAGGCATACATCTAAGACTGCGGGTTTAAGAGTCTTAGGGCTGGCCTAATTTCTACCTGGAATACTGGATCTAAACATTACAGTGGAGGACTAAAGATAGGAGTTTTGTCCAAGGTCATTAGCACCTAGTTAGCTCCTGCTCCCTCCCCCGCCCTCTTACCTGCTCTTCTCCTTGGCAGCTCCTATGTGTCCTTGACTCACCACAGTGGTCCAGAAGTGACTAAGGCTCACAGGGTCAGCTTTGCGGGGAGGAGGGGTTGGCTCCAGGGGCAGGGGGAGGAATCACAGGCTAGCAGGAGGATTCTTTATCCTGCTGGAAGGTTTGGTTGCCTCTGCCACTGCATCCCCCCTGCCCTATTCCTGCTCTCCTGTGATAATGGCTTTTCCAGGGGTCCTGAGCGCTCTGTTATTCAGCTGAGACGTTCACCTTTTCCCCTGACATGAGATGGAGAAAACAAGGTCCATTAGAATTCCTTTCAGAGAGCATTCTGTTTGGAAGGAACACCGTGACTTAGCCCAGTTGGGGTGGAACTATGAGATTCTCTGAAGGGGTGTGTGTGTGTGAACTGTTCTGTGTGGGACAAGTTGGGGGTGGGTAAGGAAGAATTAATTTCTGGGCCACATGGAAAGTCTGTCTGAAGGTCCAGAAAAGCAGAAGCAGAAAAGGAGGAGGGGGAGGGTGGAGCAAGGAAGGTAGAGAAATGACAGGCTTTACAACTTGACCCTGCCTTGTGAAATGCCCCCAGGTTTTTAGCACAGTTGCACCTGTTCCCGGAGGGGTGTGCGAGTGGTTTCATTTGGGAACTGTTGCAGGGGCTGAGGTCTGGGAGTGACCAAGGAGCAGCCCCTGGGGGTGGTAGGGTGGATGCAGAGAGAAACCACAAGTCCCATGACAAGAGGGCCTGAGAGATGGTGGGAGGGCTCCAGTGGAACCGGGCCTGGCTGAGTTCACCAGGTCCTCTGAGGAGTGGGGCACAGGTGATCTGGAGTTACACTTTCCCATATTAGGCAGGTCCCAATTCTGTGCTCTACCCCCTAAATGGGGAATTTAGAAGCAAAGTCACATTTCCTGCTTGGTGGGTAAGATAGTCAACCACCAATCTTCAGAATTATACAGTTTTGAAAAGAGACAAACAGATAAGAGAAGGACTTTTAGACCACGTTGGCTGCCAAATGCCTCATTTTTGTCCAGAGAGAAAGATTAAAATGTTTTAAAAGATCTGTTGGCCACCTGCCAACGCTTCCTTCCCCGGAGACCTGGATTCCAGATTCCAGGAAGCATGTGCACACCCATTTCTAGTGCTTTGCTAAAGGACGCAATATTGGCTCATTTGGGCAGCTTCCAATTATAAGTCTCCAACAAGAGTGATGACTGGTCACAGCAGAATGTCAGCAGATTCAAGCGATCTATGAAGTCCAGAAAGAAATGGGCTTCAAGAGTTGCCTCTGATGCTAATTTCCGAAATTAAGAAATGATATTTGGAGAGGGGATTAGGAGGTGTGTCTGATTTGGGCTCTCCCTGAGGTAAGCCTCAATGTCCTCTACCATGAGAGTTGGCCTGTTTCTCCGTTTGACATGTCTTAGACTGGGAAACAAGTTGCATTTGATCCTCAGCAGGTGGGGTTAGTAAAGCTTGGGACACATATCCGGCAGTGCTGTCACCTCCTCAGCACACACAGGGTGTTGTAGCAGGGCCGGGCTTGATCAAAGACTCATCCCACTTCTGAAGCTCCTAGTCAGACTGCAGCACAGAACAGATGGATAAACCTTTAGAGTCCCTAATGTGCATCTATTTGCGCTTCATTGTATAACATGTTCTTATTCCAAAACCCTCCTTTGTTCCTTTCCCTCCAGTATGTTTTGAACACTTTCTAAGTATCAGGCCCCGTGCTATCTCATTGGATACGAACATCCCATTTTATGGATACCAGTAATGAGAACCAGTATTTTTTGAGCGGTTATAAAGTGCCAGGCACGATGCTAAGTATTTTATGGACATCATCTCTTGCAACTATCACCATTTTTATCTCCATTTTAAAAACAAGGAAATCAATTAAAATCACTTATCACGGATCCACAATCCCTTTTCTGAAAGCCTAGGGCCAGATATGTTGGAATTTAGAACTTTTTGGATGCAGATTATAGATCATATATTATGTAACACCCCCAGTGCAGCAGCACCACATAATAAAATACCTCAATATTTATGCAAAGAAACGTTTAAACAGTCTCACGAAGAGGGATAAAGATTACAAATAGTCTCATGTCAGTTAGGGCCTCGATGTTAACTGAATCACAAAAAGCCTTTTGGGTTTCAGAGCTTTCTAGAGTCGCAGATGAGGACCTGAGGAACTGCCACACATTCAGCGTTACCCAGTTTTGCGTATGTCAGAGTTGGGACTAAAATTCCCACCTCATTCCAAAGGCCATGTGTTTTATCACCATCCACACTTCTCTGGGAGTAAGGACATCAGCACGGAGAGGGGGCCACAGTCTCCATACAGATCTGTTTGCTCCCAAACCCAGGGCTTTTCTAGCACTCAATGCTAGTGCATTGACATAGATTGCCAGTGGCTTTTTCCAGCAGTGGGCCTGAGCTGCATGCAGCCATCTGCATATTTTAACTTTGTCATGGGCCCTGGACCATATGTGCCAGCTCAGGAAACACAGGGAGAAAGCTCGAGACTGAGGTTTACATGGGGCCCAGCAGGCCCATCTTCTCGGGGTCTCTGGACTCTCCCATCATAGTTGTGTCTGAAAGCTGGAGGTTGAGTTACAACATTGAGTTCAGCCCTGGCTTTTCCATTTCCAAAGAGAGCTCACTTTCTAGGTAAGGAGGAATAGAGTGTCATGGCTGATAATCCTGTCCTTTCTCTTCTTTAACTGGATTTAATAATAAAGGTGATGTAGCACATGAGATCCAAGACTGGACTCATCTAAGGACCCTCTTTGAAAAGAATTGGAAAATAACCTGTCCCCTGAAGGGACAGATTTCAGTGTCATTCTCATCTTATTTCATTCACTCAGCAAACATTTATAGAGAGGTTCATCTGCTCCTTGTGGGGCACTAGGGATCCGGGTTGGATAGGCCATCCCTCCTGCCCTCAGGAAGCTCCGACTAACCAGTAGAGGAGACAGAGGCATATGTGGATGTTCCATGTGAACTGCCTCCCTAAGCGATGTGTATAGCAGTGTGAATAGAGTGATGGGGGAGCCCAAGGAGAGAAAGGGCACTGTGCTGGTGGTCGGGGGGTGGGGGTGGGGGAGTGGCTGCACAAAGGCAATGACACTTAATGAATGGCACAGCTGGCCACTCTCTCCTTGTGGCTTCCAGGCGTCCATGTTCTTGGTTTTCCTCTCACCTCCTGGGCCTCTCCTTCTCATCTCCTCCTCTATCCTATCTCTGCATGTCGGCTTCAGCCCAGGGCCCTCTTCCTTCCTTTTCTCTCTCTGCATTCTTTCCCTAAGCAATAGAACTCATTCCTTTCAAGTTAAATACCGTCCATGGTCCATGGACAATACCTCCAATTGCATGTCCCGCCCACATCCCTCCAATGAACTTCAGACTTGAATGTCCACTTGCCTACTGATCTTCTCAATTTAGGGGTTCACACGCTGCTTGAGATTAACATGTCCCAAAGGGAATTCATGATTCTTATGCCCCAAACCTGCTCCTCCTCCAGCCCATCTGAGGAAATGCTACAGCCTACCTGCTCAAGCAGAAACCTTGCTTCTTCCTCTCCCTCATTCCTGATGTCTAAATTACCAGCCAAATCCTCTCTCCAAAGCATAATTTGAATTAAGCCACCTTTTTAGCACAGGCCATCCCCTCTTTTTGGCCATTAGAATAGTCTGCCACCTCCTGTCCCACGTCTGCCCTTGTTCCTTCTCAACACCCTAGCACCCAGGCAGGGCTCTCTGAATGAAGCTAGATCAGGTGATTCTCCAGCTTCAGATGCTTTTGTGGCTCCCCACCCCTCTTCCCACGCGTTTCCAGACCCTGTCTGCCCCTGTCCACCCTCTGACTGCCGACCACCACCGCTCCCTTGTTCCAGCCACTCTGAGGTGAGAGAACTGCAGTATTATTTTCTTGTTCAGGTTTTTTGCTTTTTTTTTTTTTTCAAACATAAGAAGCTTTCTCTCCTGTCAGCCTGTAACAGTGCTGTTCCCAAATATTCTCGTCCCTTCTCACGGTGCTTTTCATCCTTTTCCATCCTGTCTTCATCCCTAGGAAAGCTTTAAAGTCACCTCCCCAGAAAGGCCTTCCCCGGCCACCTGAATTAAAGTACTTCCCAACCTGTTATTCTCCACCCAGCATCCCTCTGCCTTCAACCACAATTTCATGCAGCAATCAAGAAATATTCATATACCTACTCTGTGCCAATTGTATGCTTGCTTGTGGGTGTGGTGGGGAAAAGCTGGATGGGGCTGGGAAGTGGGTAAGCCTAGATTGTAAAGGACCAGGGTCGTTTTCCCCTCTGAACATGGGGCATGTAGTCAGTATATCAAGGTCTGCAGAGCTAGGGAATGGATGCTTCCCCTCCGTCGTATGCCGACAGGTGGGGCGATATGAGTCAGAGGCAGCTGGAGTCCATGGGAACCATTTACAGTTATTCCCTCCCGCTCCCACATCCATGGTGGCCCTCATGATTAGTCAGGATACTTTCCATCTGAGCCCCAAAGTGGCCTTAACATCCTTGTCAACACAAGCCACCCTATCTACACGTTGAATTAGCCTAATTTGCCATTGCAGACCTATGCAATTTAAAGTAGAAGACACTCAGTAGCTCTAGTTAAATATTCATATAAAATGGATCCTTTTAGAGAAGATATGGGTAGAAGCATTTCTTAAAAACCATTATCTTGCTCTGGATTTATTTAATCTATTTTTCCCCTCTTCTTTTTTCCCAGGTGAAAATAATGAGTGTCAAAGGAAAAGTGATTCTGTCAATGCTGGTTGCCTCAACTGTAATTGTTGTGTTTTGGGAATATATCCACAGGTAATTATGAAACATGATGAAATGACGTTGATGAAAGTATGGCTTTGACTCTAATCTCCTGGTATTAACCAAGTCACCAGGTTGAATTAAAATTAGGATTAGCTGGAACCATAAAGAAGAGAGATTCCACCCTTCCTGTATCCCTGAGCCCTGAACTGTCTTTAAAATTATTAGATCTCCAAGTACCTCCTGGCTAATTAATTATCTTCCTTCCTGCCATGTTCCTAATGTCTTAATTTTTATACCTTTGCAGTTCTGGGTAGGCTAGGTCCAGAAACAGTAAGATCGTATTAAGTCCAAAACGTAATTTTAAATTATTTATACGACCATACAGAAATTACCTTAAGAAATTTCAGATAGGAGTACCCTGAGAAATCCAACCTGATTTTTGCAATCCTAAGATATTTGCAGAGTTTCAAGGAGCAACTCAAGTTGTTGATTTTTGCTGCAAAATACACTGAGTCGTTGGTGATTCATTTGTGCCTGGCTAAAACTTTGGGGTGTTTTGTTTCGTTTTGTTTTGTTTAACTCTGGAAAGCAGAATGAATTAAACATTTCTGAGTTTTCAGATTCATCCATGGATTCACCCCAAATGTAAGAGCTGCTTCTGTGTTTTTGGAAACTACAATGCCTCAGGGATTGCAGTTGGAGAGGCTTCTGACAGGAAGAAATCTTTGCAAGCAGCTACAAAAAGTGCATGACGCCTTTGACTTAAGAGGTGCTGGTACAGCTCAGCCTTTCATTCAAAAAGTCCACTGTATGACTCTGGGCAGGGAGAGCCATCTCAGCACTGTGGGGGAGGGGAAAATGCCCCCCTTCCCCCTCACGGTTCTCATGGCTGCTCGAATAATTAAAATGGTGTGAGGCAGGTTAACAGCAGAAAATCAAAGTTCAATAGGTGCACATGGAGAATTCACATAAGCACGAAAAGTTCCGAAGACAGGCAAAAGGAGATATACGTGTCATTCTGGACTAAGGAGAAGGGGCAGGGATCTGGGCCTTCAAAGGGAAAGGAGGCAATTTACAGGAATTTGTAAAGAATTAATACTTGGTAAACAAATGTTTGTTGGGCTATCTAGGGACAGAGGGACACAGAGAGGACGTCAATCAAATGGCCTTGCTAGGTTCCTCCCTGTCTACCATATCTAGTTCACATCATATTATAGGTTGTCTATGGTGATAGCTCCTTCCTGGAATAGGCCTTCCCTCTTAAATTCTTCTAGGCAGATAAGGGGAAGATCAAAGTTTCTTCCTGAGCCTTTTGTTCTTAAAAATAATCAGCCTCAAATAATCCTCAAGCCAAAGAGACGCCTTTTGGGGTGGCAAATTCTGCTCCCCTACAGCACCATTAATATTTTCATGGTGAAGCGTTTAAGTAGCCCCCAAGTTCAAGATGATGGCCTGGTTTAACATGTCAATATCTCTTTCAATTTTTAAATTCTAAGGTTTGATGAGCCAGCAGGACCATCTTGGCTACTAAAAAAGGAACTGTACCTTTAGGTCCATCAATAGAAGGAGGACTCTCCAGAATACGGGAGCTTTTATTACCTGGGGTGCTGCATAGATCTAAACACTTCTGGAGTGTTACTCTGTTTCATTCTGAACAACTCATTTTAAGAAAACTTGGCCAGCTAGAGTGCGGCCAAGTTAAAGGGGTCTAGAAACCAGGTCTTTCAAATTCAGGAAACTGAGGGTATTTAGTCCAAAGGAAAGATGACTCAGAGTTACGTGCAAGGACCCTGGGGCTCCCTTTGGTACTTGATGGCTGAGGAAATACCCTTGCTGGAGTCTAGAGCTAGGCTGTCTGGGGCTGGTCCTATACTACCACTTACCTCCTCTGTGACCTTGGGCAAGTTACTCAACCACTCTGTTCCTCAGTTTCCCTACCTTTAAAAATGGGAATAATAATAGTACCTGCTTCCTAGGGTTGTTGGGTGTATTAAATAAGTTATGGTGTATGAAGCATTTAGGGCAAAGCCTGGAACTCAATAAGCATTCAGTACACGCTAGCTGCCATCATCATCTCATCCTCTGCCCCAGGGGACCAAACAGGACTGCGGATCTTGACAAATAGAAGGAAGAGCTCTAGCAGTTGGAAGAATCCAAGAGAAGGACAAACGTCCTTTGGGTTTCCTGCCCTGAGTTGAAATGCTCGTGTGGATGACCTTCAAGCTCTGAAGGCTCGATTGCATAACCTCGGTGTTTTGAATCTCAGCCAGAGTTGTACTTCCATATTCCGGGCGGTCACAAAATTAAAATTTGGGAGCCAAAGGCCCAAATGTGCATTTTGGCACTGACCTCCCATAACGAGGGTTATTTTGCAGTGCTGGGCACACTGTCTCTGCACAGTAGCCAGAGCAGGTTCTGGATGCTCTTCAGGGCCGTCGTCTGGCACTCAAGACTGTGACCACATCATTCTGCAATATGAGGAATCTACTTAACGTCTGCAAGAGGCTTAAAAGGCAGCAGATCCTTTGCCACCTTGTGAATTGGCCATGTGATGGTTTGCGGTGAACTGAGGGCACTGACATTAGACAGGTGGGCAGCATTGAGCTAGTAAGGATTTCAAAATAACCCAATCAAACACATCAACCGATTAGTACATAGAACTGTTGTCAGTAGAGCATCCTGAAAGAATGTCATCCAGGACACTGTTTGATTTGAGGCTAGATTAAAAAAAGATCTCAGAATTTTAGAGCTGGAGGAAACTTTAAAAGTCATAATAAAATAATAAAGAAGGTGATAGTGATTACGAGGATAGCGGCTACTAGATATTGAGTGTTGGCATGTGCCAGGAACTGCACTACACATTCCCTCGAGCTCTTCTGACTGCCCTGCAATATAAATATTAGTCTAAGTTTCTAGATGAGAAACACTGAGTCTCCACAATGTCAATGTTAATGTTCAAGGTCACATTTTCAGGATTTTGGTCCAGGGTGTCTGACTGCAGCCTATTTACTTACCCACTGCACACCCTTTCCTTTAGTAGAGGGATTCCCATTTTTCAAGTGACAAAGTGAAGACTAAATAGGTGAACTGACTTAACCATGAATTAATGTCCACGTGCTAACTAGAACGCAGAACTTCTGATCCATAGTTCAGGACTCCTCGAGCTACTTGTCTATGCCGAGTGCTGTGAGGGATACAACGTGAGCCAAGTAGAACTCCTCCCCTCAAGGGGTTGTGATCTAGATGGAGCAAGAAGACATGTGTGTAAATAATCAATGATACGAAGTAGAGGAAGGATATCAGGGGTAGAGAAAAGGAACTGTGAGAGTTCCAGGAGGTAAAACTCATGTTTGGCTTAGAGGGGATCTATTTTTTGCATTCATTTATAAATATTTGTTGAGCACCTACTATCTGCCAGGCAATGGGCTAGGATTGGATCAAGCAAGGCACAGCAGAGGTGACATTTGAGCTGTGCTTTGAAGGATGAATACATGTTAAATGCTGTACACTGCAGAGTGGATATTTCTGTGACCGCTGAGATGCTGAAGGATTCTGGGAGAGGAGGGTGAGGAGGGGAAGAAGGAGGGATTATTAAAGAGATGTGACAAGGTGGTGAGTCTGAACCTACAAATTGATGCCCTGAGTTCCAGGGGGGTGTCTGAGTGCTGGATTCATGTGGGTTCTCCCCCTCTTTCCCCTCTCCCTTCCCCTACTTGTAGGATCTGGAGTCAGATTCCTCAGGTTCAAATACTGGTTCTGCTCCTCACTTAGCAGTGTGACCTTGGCCAAATCACCTAATGCGTCTGAGCCTCTGTAGGATGAGGAAGAATAGAACCTACTTCATTGATTGTTGTGAGGATTCAATGAGCTGATATATGTACATTGCTTAGAACAGCGCCTGGCCAAGTATTAGCTATTATGAATATTGTCAGAATCGATATAGAAACAAGGAACTTCAGAGCTTGGTCCATGTGTACTGAGCTCCAAAGGGAAACCATAGGCGGTGAGAGGGCTTACATTTTATTCCTCCAATGAGATGTGGACTCCCAGCAGCAGGAGGAGGCAGGAGGAGGGATAAGAGGTTAAGGAGCCTTGGCCAGAGTCTGAAGCAACTATTAGTCATTTATTTTTTTCAGAGATGAGAGAGCTGGGGCCAAGCAGGGGCTGAGCCAGGGCAAGTGCCTTAGCCCAACTCCAGAACTCTTTTTTCCAGGCTACATCTCTTTTATTCACAGGGTGGAGAAGTGAGCACGTAAGGCTTAGCATTCGGGCACAGCTTCCCTGCACAGAGAATGGAGTAATCCACTATGACAAATCCTGTCACTGTACCCCCAAAATGTCTCTCAAGTCAGGGCATTTCTCTCCCTCCATCTCCACAGCTGCTTGGATCTGTGCCTGGACCACTGCCATCACCTCCTAAATGGTCACCCACATTTACGCTTACAATCTCTACCATCTGTTGTCCAGTGACCATTTTCAGATGCAAATAAGACCCTGTCTCTCCCTTGCTTAAAACACTTCAAAGGCAAAATCCCCAGTAGGTCCCAGCAAGATCTGGGCTCTGGCTACTTCTCTTTTATTTCCTTGCCTATTTAAATGCCTCCTTCCTTCCTCAGGGCCTTTGCATATTTTTCCACTCTATCTGGTAAATTTTTCCTCCTTCTTCTTCACCTGAACTCCTATTTACCCTTCAGAACTCAGCTAAAACATTATCACCTCCTCTGGGAAGATTTCCAGGTCTTCCTGTTAAGTGCTCATAGTTACGATTTTTTTTTTTTGTAGCCCATCATGGAGTTTGAAGTCCTGTATCTGTGTGATTTTCTGAATAGGGTCTGCCTTCTCTACTAAATTGTCTGTGCCACAAGCACACACAGTGTCACTGCACAAAAATGGGATTCTCCTACCCGATGTGCATTAAAAAACTCCAATTATTATGGCATCAGCTTTTGGGAAAAGAAATCAGCTTTATTGCTAGATCGATCTGCAAGGAGGCAGGAAGCATCAGCTCTCAGATCTGTCTGCCTGATCCAGGGCTTGCGGCAAAATTTATGGGATGAAGGGAAGGGCAGTCTGAAATGTGGTGATAGATGATTGGAGGTAAGGAGAAGTGAGGTAATTGATGATCTGCACAAGCATGGTCAAGCTTCATGGCTCTTCATAGGACACACGTTTAGAAAATGGTGGTGCTAGCATGATCTAAGGGTGGAGTTTTCAGCCCTTTGACATCAAAAGTGTCACTTATTGGGCATTTGCACAGGCCCAGTTGATGGGCTGGTGGTCTCAACTGGCCTAAACTGGACAGGGGGTCTCAGTTCCTGAAAAACTACTCTTAACTACTCTGTTGATAAGATGGGGTCAGTTGAAATGGTCCTAGAGGGCCCGTGGTTACAATACAGACTATGTCTGTCTTAGCCAACACTGGATCCCGAGCACTTGACATATCATGCTCAGCAAGTCTTTGTTGAATGAATGGAGATGGTCCACTAGAGGGGTCATACATTCATTGGCCCAGTCCCGTAGGTGCCTTAAGATGGTCTCACTGCCTTTCTTAGCTCAAGAAATGCCTTTTGAGACTGCTCTGTAGAAGGCTCTGAGCTGGACGTGGCATTAGACTCTGCAGTCGCTGTTTTGTTTTCTGGGGGAAGATAAAGCCTGAGGGATGGCTGGGCCATGGTGTTCCTGAGTAGGTGAGCCATCTCTGGAGCCTCTCTCCCTCATTGAAGTCACCCCGGACAATGGAGGGCTGTCATGTTTTTTTTTATCTGAGAGTTGAGAGTCTCAAAGACCTCCTTCCCACCCCTTGTTCTGGGTAATCCTGAAGTGAAGGCAAGTGGAAATTCCCAGTCTCTTGATATCAAAGGAAGGTGGAAACTTAGCTAAAACCCAGGCTCTCAACTCAGCTCAGGGCTTCAATGATAGTGGTTGCAAATAGCTTTTCTCAGAATTAAAAGTAACATGATACATTTTTATTTCTTGTTTCCTTTTAGCCCAGAAGGCTCTTTCTTGTGGATATATCACTCAAAGTAAGTGCTTTGAATTCTAGATATCTATGGGATGGTCCCACATTCACTCTTGCCCCCCACTACAGTCCATTCTTGACACAACAGCTGGTGATGGAGCTCTGGTCAAAGGTGGAGGGGAGGGTGGGTTCCCAGAGATCTGGACTGCATTCCCCTGGTTCCCTAGACCTGTCTTTATAGAACCACCACTTGTGTTTTGCCATTGCATCTCATCAAGGGTCTCTTTAAGTGGTGTCATTTGGAGAACATTCCTGCCTTCCTGATAAAAAGAATGAGGGTAGATATTGTCCCTTATGCTGCCCAGTATATGTTGTATAAAGACCCTTGCAAGAAATTTTTTTGAGACAAAGGCTCAGGAAAAAAATTTGGGTCTCCTGATGAACTAGTGTGTGTATTATTATTATTATTATTATTATTATTATTATTATTATTATTAAAGGCAGTGAGAACTATGTAAGCCTTCCTTTTTTATCTTTGGCTTGGTTTCCAGGAAGCTCAGAGCAAAGTGTTGTGCTTAACTGCTTGTACTTTCCTCAGCCTTCATTTCTGATATTATTTACCCGCTGGTGTTAAATCCAGGCTTTTATGCTGACAAAATGCCATGGGATCTTGGCAATTTGTCCAAACCCACCCAGCCAAGATCTCAGCTATAAATGAAAATAATGGTAAAAGCTTTATTCTCATGAGTGGCTGCCATGAAGGAGGTCATATGAAAATACTTACCCGAGGGAATAAATATTTCTCTTTCTGTACCCCCCACCCTTTTTTTTGTGAGGAAGCTTGGCCCTGAGCTAACATCTGCCAATCCTCCTCTTTTTGCTGAGGAAGACTAACCCTGGGCTAATATCCATGCCCATCTTCCTCCTCTTTACATGGGACGCCGCCACAGCATGGCCTGACAAGCGGTGCATCGGTGCGCGCCCTGGATCCAAACCTGCGAACCCCGGGCCACCGCAGCGGAGCACACGCTCTTAACCACTACGCCACTGGTCGGCCCCTCTTTCTGTTCACTTTTGTTTATTCATATATTGTTTCCCTGTTTATTCAAACGACACCTTAATAGTAAACCATCCATCTTCCTAAAAGTAGATGGGCTTTAAAACAGGTTTCTTAATACTATTACTTCTGTTCATGCATCATCACCTTATTTGTCTAACCGAAGGGCGTTGCCTCTCCTGCTTTCTCCTCTTTTCTCTCCTCCAGAAGGCCCCCATCTTGACCCTGGAGAGATTCTCACAATGAGAGAGTGTGGAAACTTCCGCATGTGGGTGGGAACGTGGCTTCTCATTACAGTTTCTTGAGTTGCTGGTTCAGAGACCTTCAGATTCCCGGAGGCTGTCACTGCTGACCTTTGTAGCACCCTGAGTTCTCCGAGTTTAGCAAAAGAGATCATTCTTGGAAATGTGCACTGGCTTTTTTTTTTTTTAAATTAAGATTACAACTCGTTACTGTAATTTTCAACATATAAAGCTCTTTAATGTATCCTAATTCATTTAGTCTACCTTCATGGTAGGTTTATTATTATATTATTATTATTTTCTCACTTTTTGGAGAAGAAAATTGAGAGTCAGAGAGGCAAATGTCCTATCACAGTCACACGACTAGTAAGTGGCAGCCCAGGTCTCCAGTTTATGTATCAATGCCTCCAACTTGTCATTCTCTCTCTCTCCTTGTCTCTCTGCCAGGGCTCCTTGGATGATGAGCTGAGTTCTGGGGGCTGCCCAAGGGAGGGGAGGTCCAGGTAGTGTCAGGTCCATCTTCTGTCATTCAGCTACAGCAGCTTCACTTCTGTTTTATGAACTGGTGGTTTTAAAATAAAATTTTTTTAAGTTACTTTCTGTCATAAAAAGAGGTTGGAAACCCCCCAGTTTGGGACTGCCTCATTTTCTAAAAATACTTGTCATCTTTTTCACTCTTTAGAAGCCCAGAAGTTGGTGGCAGCAGCACTCAGAAGGGCTGGTGGTTTTCGAGCTGGTTTAACAATGGGTAAGGCGGTGGGACGACGATCTATGTTTGTCCACCCAACGCTTATAGAGAGTCCAAATAAGACTGTATCAGTCATGACCTTCTCAGACACCCGTCTTTCTTGCTTATTGAAATCATACAGGGACTCTGTTTTGTGGTTGGGACTAGGACATTAAGTTTGTTTTTTTGTTGTTTTTGTTTTTTCCTTTTAGCTTGGGGATGAGTGAGGCTTGGGCTGAAGGTTAGATTGCAGGGAAGACTATCTTAAGCTAAAATGTTCTTGTGAGGACTCTTTTATCAAGTTCCCCCTGCCCCCTGAAATAACCTGAGGGATGCTGGATCATTAAATTGCTAACCATACTGATTTAGAAGGATAATAAGGAAGTGAGTACTGCACCTTTTCATCAATGTCTTTATGAGGAAACATTTAGGATCAGAACCTTTCTCCAGACATTCACTTGGCGCACGTGTTCTCCACCTCAGAACGCGTTTTCACGAGATATTCACCGACTGTCCCGACACCATTGATCGCCCTCCCTGCCTTACTCAGCTTGCTTTCCCTTTGTATGTAGGATCCACAATTACCAAGAAGAAGAAGACATAGACAAAGAAAAGGAGAACAACGAAGAAGAGCTTCAGCTCTCCGACTGGTTTAATCCACAGTAAGAAAAGAAGCGTTGCCCTCTGTGCAGTAAATCACAGTTCAGCAGGAGGTGGTGGGGCGGTGTAGGCAACAGCACCATTGAGAACATTCCAGATTGGGGAGAAAGAGTCTTAGCATCTATTAGACCTTTAACAACAGATTAGATGAGAAACGGGGAGTCTGGATGTTTTGACTCAAATGCTTGAGCAATAACACAGTAATTCTGACAGTAATTGACCAATGGTAGCAGATGAATCACAAAATGCTAGGGCTGGATGGGGTCTTACAGGCCATCTAGTGTTGTGGAAAGCTGCAGAGTTTAAAGTCAAAGCAAGAAAATTCTCTCTGAGATTCAGGTAACTCATCTGTAAAATGGCAGTGATGATAAAATATCTCATTGGGCCATGCATGCATTCATTAAGCAAGCATCCGACAAATGTCTATCAAATGCCTATGATATGCTAGCTGGTGTTTTTCAAACTACCGGTCACTATCCATTAATATGTTTAGAAACTAGCTTAATGGGTCAAAACCAGCTTTTTAAAAAAATTGAAATCAAATAGAAAATCAGAGGGCATCCCATGAGGTAAAGATAAATATTGTTTAGTGGAATTTTGGAAGGCAGCTGTGCTCATTACCATACCACCAATGCTGCACTTGAGGAATTTTGGTTTCTGTGTATATATGTCTGTGCATGTGTTTGGTGGGACATAAAATGTATTTCTCACTGTGAATCATGGTTAAAAATTCTGTACTAGCCATTGTGTTAGGCATGGGAGACAAGAGAAGTCGATCAACATGGTTATATTCAAGAAGTTCACAGTCTTCTAGGGGCTCGAGATGTGAAACTAGTATTTGCCAAGATTGGTAAGGAGGTGTGATCCACCTGACTGAGAAGGATGTGGTTTGAGAAATAAGGAGGTGGGAGCTGTCCAGGATGACCGTGAGGCCTGAGCGATTGGTGGATGTTGGTGCCATTGACCAGGAAAGGGACTGGAGGAGGGGACGCAGATCTGGGAGTGGGAGGAGGTGATGAGCTCAATTAGGGATGTATGTGGATTCAAGTACTTGTGGGGCATCTGGATGGAGAGTCACAGGGTACCTGTCTTAGTCCGTTCAGGCTGCTATAACAAGATACCATAGACTGGGTGTCTTATAAACAACTGAAACTTACTTCTTACAGTTCTGGAGGCTGGGAAGTCCAAGATCAAGGCACCAGCAGATTTGATGTCAGTGAGAACACACTTCCTGGTTCATAGACAGCCATCTTCTCACTGTGGCCTCACATGGCAAAAGGGGCAAGGGAGCTCTCTGGGGTCTCTTTCATAAGGGCACTAATCCCATTCATGAGGGCTCTACCCTCATGACCTAATCACCTCCCAAAGGCCCCACCTCCAAATACCATCACACTGGGGATTAGGTTTCAACATATGAAGTTGGGGAGGACACAGACAGTTTGTCTATGGCAGTGCCTGTGAGCTCAGCAGATTTGTGGTAGAGATGTAGGATGAGGAGCCATCAGGGTACAGGTGGCAGTGGGATCTATAAGCCTGCATGAGGCCACCCAGGCAGAGGAGTACAACCAAATCCTCTCTGGTATCAGCATTTAAAGGGCTGGTGGAGGAAGTGAAGTGTGGAAAGGAGGAGGAACAGCTGCAGAGGTAGGAGGAGGATCGGGAGTGAGTAGCATCTATTCCACTGTGAGGGATCTTGGGCTCTGGAAAGACTGAATATGTTCTGGCAACTTCTCTTATTGTTTTGGGATAGGGGATCCACACCAGCGTGGAAGGATGGGCATTTTGGACACATTATCCTCATGTGTCATTTGATGAGCTGGACAACACGGCAGCCATCTATAAGATGCTAAACTGTTACTGGAAATGTAAGAATATGAAAGATTGTAGCTTTGATAAACCCCTTAGATGTGTATGTTGCGGGGGGAGATCCCCAAGGGGTGGGCTGGATGAGCCAGAGACGGTCACCAAGCTCCCTTCTAAGGAGGGTGGCCCACTTTTGCTGCGGCACTTGTGCTTTGCTGAGAGGGACTTGGGAGGTGGGGCCAGGACTGAATTACTGGACACAGAGAAGACAGAAAGATCGCAGCCACCAGCTTTCACTTTCTCCACTCTCCCCCACGCATGGCTCAGCTTTACCTCTAAACGAATGGCCAGCAGATATTTAAAAAATATTGGTTTGCAGCGGCACCAAATCTCAAGGTTCTCAGGGCACCAAAGTCCATTTCCTGCGTAAATCAATGATTAGTTAAATGATTGAATGAAAAAATAAATATATTTATATAAATATATCCTTTCCTATAAACTACCTAAAACATATTACAGTATATTTTGTACACATTTCCATGTCAAGATCTCTTAGCTTCTATGACACCATATCCTCTTAATTTTCCTTCTCCTTTTCCATTCTCCCTTCTCATTCTCCTTGATAGGGGCCTCTGCCCCCCTTCTCAGCTATCAAATATTAGAGTTTGTGGAGGTTAAGTCCAGTATTCCCATCTCTTTTCTCTACACACCATCTACCAATGTGCCCTCATCCATTTCCATCGTATTAGATACCAAGCGCGTGAGAATGACTCCCACATTTGTATCTTTAGCCCAAAGGTTTCCTCTGAGCCCTGACTTATGTCCAACTACCTGCTTGACATCTCTGCATGTCTCACATGACCCAAATGGATTTCTCGATTCCACCCCATCCTTGTTCTTCTCATTTCCCATCTCAAGCCAGAGTCTAGGAGAGCTCTCCGATTCATCCTTTTCCTCCATCCACCCCACAGTCTAATTCATTAATTCGTCCTTCAAAATTCTTCCCACATCATCTCCTTCTCTCCATTCCACAGCCACCAGTCTTGTTCATGTCGTCATCAGTTCTTTGCTGGATCACTGTCTCGCGTGCTGCTTCTTCAAAGGAGTTCAGTAAATAACACATTATATGCATTCCACATCTTTTTTGACCTGCTGCATGATTCATAGACTTTTAACACTTCCTCTACTCAAACCTTGGGGACCATGATGTACCCATAAATAAGTACATAAAATTAAAAAGCTACCCATCACTTAGGTAGGTGTGTGTTTTGGTTCTGAAGGCCCTTTTATTCTGCGGGAAGCCTTTGGCCTCTGCTGGTGGAGCCCCTTAAGCCACCGTAACACAGTGGGTGTCTTGCTTGGAAGGAAGGCATTTGGGCAGCTCCAAGTCTTTCCTGGCACTTTTTCCTCCTTTCAGAGCCCCATCTTGGTGACCTTGGACATCTCTGGCAGTTGACACTGGCAATGCTAGCTCTCACACATGTGCAGCCTGCTTTCTGTCACTTTGTTTGTGGGTTTTGAGCGAGGTTCATTCAGGAAGCAGGTCTCCATCTCATCCTCCCACCCCTTTCCCCTCCTCCCCACAGCCTGACTTTTTCAGACTGTCGCCTGGCTTCTTAGGGTCCCTGACATGTTGGAATTGCCAGTGGAATTTAATAATTAACAGCTGGGAAATAGAACACTTTAATTTTTAATTAAATATTAATTTTTGATATTGCTATTTTTTTTTCCTTGCTTGAAGGAATCTTCCCAGCCAAGTAACCAAACTGGACACTGGTTTTCTGACTCAGACTTTCTAGAAGATGTGGACTGAGTGGTCATGCAGTTGAGGAGTGTGTAGCAGGCTGATCACCTGTCGGGACTGTGGGATTCTCCAGGGTAGGACGGGGTCTCATTTCTCCGATCTCCGTGCTCAGCACTGGACCTGGCAGGGAGCAGGGACTTAGCAAATGTGCATCGAGGGATTGAGTGCCCTGGTCTGGCCCTTCCTATCAATTAAATGGCTAAAGACGCAGTTCCCTTTTCCTTCCCTCTACCCCCACTTTCTTCATGTGTAAAATGGGGGTGATGATAGCACCCACTTTATAAGGTGGTTGTGAGGATTAAATGAGAGGATGAAAGTCAAGTACTTAGCCCTGTGCACTGTAAGTATTGATAAGTATACCTGCTCCCTTCCTTTCCTCCTCCTCTTTCTCTTCCTATTTTTTCAAATATTGTTCCCTTCTTACCAAATGTCCAGCTTAGACCCAGCTGCATGACTGGGCTAGCGGGCTGGGTCAGAACTACTAAGAGATCCTTGACAGGCTAAAACGTGACAATACATGGGAGAGTTCAAGTTCAGAAATGGTTATAGAAGAATAGCACGGTGTGTGTGTGTGGTTTTTTGGTTTGAAGTCCTGTCATTCAACAAAGCTGGGGGTTTTGTGTGCAACAAACACATCACATAAGCTTCCAAAAACAAACAAAAAAGATCATCATTTCTCATTCTGCCCTGATAAAAATGCCGAAGTAGCTAAGTTGAGTGGAAATAATGACAAACCTTGTTTTTAATCCCAGCTTCATCAGCACAGCAAGTAAATTTCCATATAAGAAGCAATAAAGGATGGCAGCTCAGAGCACGGACTCCAGAGTCAGGCTATCTGGGTTCAAATCCCAGCTTTGCCCCTTACTAGCTGTGTGACCTCTGACAAGTTATTTAACCTCTCTGTGCTACAGTTTCCTCATTGATAAAATGGGAATCAAAATAGCCCACATCTCTGAAGGGTGAAACCCTTAGCACAGTGCCTGGTCCCACAGGAAGTGCTCAGTGTGGCTTAGTTACCATCGTCATCGGCCAGCTCTGTGGCCTTGGACAAATTAACAAGCCTTTCTGGGCCTTGGTTTTCTTACCTGTACAGTGGACATAATACATGGCAGGGCTGTTGCAAGGACTAAATTAAAGCGTGTATGTGAAAGTGGCTCGTACAGGTTGGTGCAGAGTCCAAAGTAGCTTCTTTTGTGATTGAAGGAAACCAAGAGCCACTGTCCTCGGCGCAGCTGGCACATCCATGGGGTGAGGGCAGAGCTGAGTCTCAGTTTGAGACTCCAGACAAGATGGGGAGGGCCAGGAGAGCAGCCTGTGTGTCCCCCTTCCCCATCTCTGGAGGTGAGTCCAGCTGTGTGGGGCAGGAAGCAGGCAGGAAACTGGGCACAGGACTGGGGCGGGAGGGCTGAGTCGGCTCCAGAATTGGAGTGAAGAGCTTGTTGACAGAGGGACAGGAGGCATGAGGGCAAGTCCACTGAGGCTCTTTTGCACTCTGGGGCTAGGGCTCAAGGTGAGGCGGGGGTTGACTCAGCCTTGCCCAGCCTCACTGTGGAAAAACCCTGCTTTGCTGCTGGGTAGGGGCAGTTTTCTGAAAACCCGCCATCCCACTCTATTTGCTGACATCTCCCGGACAGCCTCACCAGGGCCACATGTGGGCAGCCAGCAGGGTCCCGACGGGGAAACCCAGGGCTTTGCCCCAGTCACTGGCCTTCTCCCTGCAGTAGATGAAGGACAAGCAAACGCCTAGCAGGGGCCAGACCCCTGTGTGCTGGGGTTTAAATCTAAATGACAGTGTTTCAGTCGCTGCTTCCCGCAGAGGAAATGCTGCCACTTCCTGAGCAAATGAGGGTCAGAGCTGAGTCTCCGCCACCCGCTCCTGCCTCGAGCTCCACCCTCTCGCTGGGCCCCGCTGCTCCTCCTTTTGGCGTTTGCCCTGTGTAGTTTGTCGCTTATGGTTGCTCTTACGTGGCTTCCTGTGTTTGTGCTGGCTTTGCCAAGTCCCTTTCAAGTGCTCTGAGTGCAGAGGACACGCCTCCCCCTCCCTGCTTTGTGCTCCTAATAAAGAAGCCAGGAGGTCTGAGAAGAGGGTTTGAGCCCTGTTCCAGCCTTGGCCTTGGTGGGCCGCTGTCAAGTCCCTTCCTCTCTGAGTGACCCTGTCTCCTTATTTGTAAAATGAACAGTAACACCCGAAGCCCCTTAGTCAGGAGCCCCTTTGGCCTAAAACTAGGTTCCTGCCCAGACATCATCCCTTTCTGGCAAAAGACAAATTGAAATAGCTTTTCCCCTTTCGGTTCTAATGTCACTCTGTCATCCCCCTGTGTCCAGGATTAGGCTTTTTAGGCTCAGATGGCACCCACCGGGATAAATACCATCCAAAGATGCCACTGGCAGCTTAGGAAGGGGCTGAGGAGATAGGGGAAGGGGTTTGTAAGGCAGAAGAGATCAGGAAAAGCAGGAAAAGCGGACAGAAGTATGAGATGTACAGGCAAGGTCCCCATAAAGGCCCCAAGGCAGCCCTCAGAGGCACCTGGGCCACAGCCTCCTGTCCCTCATCCAGAAGATGCTGCCCTTGCAAATGTCACACCGCCCAGTCGATGCTTGGGGTTCAGCTACAGTCAGGATGCAAGGACAGCCACCACAAATCATAGCTGACCCCAGGTGTTCCACAGACACTTACTGCCCAACCTCAGCAAACCTGTCCCAACTCACGGGGCTCCACGTTTTGTCACCAGGAAACGCCCAGAGGTTGTGACGGTGACCGAATGGAAGGCGCCGGTCGTGTGGGAAGGCACTTACAACAGAGCCATCTTAGAAAATTATTATGCCAAACAGAAAATTACCGTTGGTCTGACAGTTTTTGCTACCGGAAGGTAGGTGTCACTGATAAAACTGTCCTCAACATTTTCTTGTTTCACTGTCACGTTTGTGAGGGGCCCCCTGGGCTTAGGAGGCTGTTCATGACTTGTCTGAATTATTAGATAGGAGAATGTTATAATGCTCTCTCATTTCTGCTGAGACCCCAAAAGGCTGAGAACAAAACAACAGTAGGTGGGTCGACTCCTTCCCACCTCAAAGTGAGGGTACCATGTTACAGGTAAAAATGTCTGCTACACCCACTGAGCCCAGAGTCTACAGCACAGCCACAACCACCTCCTCCTCCCTGAGCTCCATGCCTTTCTCTGGAAATTCCAAAAATGCCAGCTGTTAGGCAGCACAAATGTGCATCGTTCTTTCTCCTATGCTCTCAAGACCCAGGCCCAAGGACAGAAGGATTTACAGCAAGTTCTCCGCACAGAGTGACCTAAGTGCAGTGGTTTTCCACATTGGAGCATGGCTGACCACTCTTCCACGGGTTCCTCAGGCCCTTCCACCCTATTTCTCCTGGAGGATTTGGCCCTTGGAGATTTGGCTGGCCAGAACCTCCTCTTCCAGAGGTTGGATAGGTCCCTGTTTTGGCTTCCAGTTCTTAGTTTAGAATGTTTCTCCCAAAACTGCAATCATTCTTACTTGAAATTAGTAGCTGTAATATTAGTTTCAAAATAGAACCATTTTGCTCTTTTGGAGAATTTTTAATTTTTTTTTCCAAAATGAAAGCAGAAGTTCAATTTTTCCATTCCCCACCCCTCACTCCCCCATGGGCCTTTCCATGTGTACCTTTTCTGAAAGTGACATAGAGAGTTGATCCCTTTACTGGTACAAAGAGAGTTGAAGGCCCAGGTTGATCTGAGCTTGAGCTCCGCCCACTGTAGGGCCTAAAGGAGAGCTCTGTGAAAATCTGGCCGTTCTCCCTAGATCTTCTCCAAGCCAGAGACCAGAAGCCATTGCTGTCACCGTACTAATCAGGTCCTAATGTCACTGACTGTGCTGATCCCAGGGGTCTAGATGGCATCTCTAATAGAGAAGGGTCACTCTGGACTTTTGACATTTTTACTAGAAGAAACTGTACTGTTATGAGTCAGGAGCTGATGCTCGGCTCACCTAATCCTTTGGCACGAGAGGGTACAAGCCAGCCACGTTGCAGATTGATTTGATCCTGGTGTTTCCAAAAAGAACAGAATGTTGCCTACTGCTCCACAATGGCTTCAACCATCCAGTTGCAGCTCGGCAGAAACTGTAAATCGCACATCCTGGTGAAAGCCCTGTGTTCTCAGCTCTGAGGCATGAGAAGACTGTGTACTCAGCAGCAGTAAATCCTCACAAGAGTGGATTTGGACTTTTAGGAGGTGTGATGTTTGGTCTGTTTTCAAATAACAATGCATGGAGCCAACAGCAGTACTTTAATGTCTAAACAATGTTAAACCTCCCATGGGCTCCCTCCCTCCTCCCAGGATTGTCTCCCAAGCTTCAGGGCACGATAGATTTTTCTTAAAGTTCCAGAGTACCCAGGAATTTCCTGGCCACCAGCCACAGAGCCACGCCAAAGTCCCTCTTTGTATTGCTCAGATATATTCTCTCCATTTACAGAATCGATACTGTAAATGCTTGGGTTTCCAGAGGCAAACATTAAAAGCACGTTTATTTTTGTAGTAAAGAAAGGGAATCCAAACAGCAGCCAGAAAGCAAAAAGAAGTGCCTGTTATTATTAGTCACAAAACATCGTGATTGGCCAGTAGTGTGATCAGCAAATTAAATTCAGTCCACAGTCCCAAGCACGAGTCTGGGGTTTGTATGAGTTGTGTTAAGCCATCTGACTACTACTTCCTCTTCTCTCTGATCTCCGTGGCTCACAAGATAGCATGTAGCTTAGGTTAGAGAAGACAGCCACGTGATGTTTTTTGAATGAATAGATAAATAGCTAAAATACCACTACACACCTCTTAGAATGGCCAAAATCCAAAACACTGACAACACCAAATGCTGGCGAAAATGTGGAGCAACAGAAACTCTCTTTCATTACTAGTGGGAATGCAAAATGCTACAGTCACTTTGGAAGACAGTTTGGCAGATTCTTACAAAAGTAAACATACTCTTACCATACAATCCAGTAACTGTATTCCTTGATATCTACCCAAAGGAGTTGAAAACTGATGTCCACACAAAAACCTGCACCCAAATGTTTATAGCAGCTTGATTCATAATTAAATTCATAATTCAAAACTTGGAGGCAACCAAGATGTCCTTCAGTAGGTGAATGGATAAATAAACCGTGGTACATCCAGACAGTGGAATATTATCAGTGCTAAAAATAAATGAGCTATCAAGCCATGAAAAGATGTGGATGAACCATAAATGCATATTACTAAGTGAAAGAAATCAATCTGAAAAGGCTACATACTGTATGAGTCCAACTATATGACATTCTGGAAAAGGCAAAACTATCGAGACAATAAAAAGATCAACAGTTGCCAGGGGTTAGGAGTGGGAGAATGGATGAATAGGTAGAACACAGGATTTTTAGGGCAGTGAAAATACTCTGTATAACACCATACATAATGATAGATACATGTCACTATACATTTGTCCAAACCCATAGAATATACAACACCAAGAGTGAACCTTAATGTAAACTATGGACTTGGGGTGATAATGATGTGTCTATGTAGGTTCATCGATTACAACACATGTACAACCCTGGTGCTGGGTGTTGATAGTGGGGGAAGCTGTGGGAGGGAGGAAGGAGCAAGGGAGTATATGGGAACTCTGTGTTTTCAGCTCAGTTTTGCTGTGAACCTAAAAATGCTCTAAAAAATAAAATCTAATGTTTAAAAAAGGAAAAATAGTTAAAATAATGTTAAATCAGAGGTTGTTTGCTCTGGTATTTGGATGGATCTTATAATGGTGGTGTCTGGACAATGGATTGGTGTTTTGGGCAACCAGCAGAAGATTTTCACTGCGTGAATATGTAATATGCAAAGATATCCATGTCCCAAAATCCATTCTCTGGGTCCCAGGGAAGGATAAGAGAGTGGCAAGGGTTAGGCTTAATACATCCACAAAGGACCCAAGGGTCACATCACCCATGCATCTGATAGGGCAGTAGCAACTGGGGAATAGGTTGGGGTTTTTGAGAGAGACTCAAGAACTAGTGTCCCCTGATGCTGGTCAAGGGGTACCAACTTCCACTTGCAAGATGAATAAGTTCTGGGTATCTAATATGCAGCATAGTGATTATGGTTAATAATAATGTATTATATACTTGAAAGTTGTTAAGAAAGTAGATCTTAAATGTTCTCATCACAAAAATGAAATGGCAATTATGTGACGTGAAGGAGGTGTTAGCTAATGCTATGGTGGTAATCATTTTGTAATATATAAGTGTATCAAATCAACACTTGAAAATCCTTAAAATTACACAATGTTACATGTCAATTATAACTCAATAAAGCTGGAAAAAAACAGCACCCCCCTTTCCCTGCCCAAAGTCTGAACCAACTGATACATAAGACAAAAGGTTAAGTAAGGCAAATGATAGTACATATCACCTTCATTACATTTAAAGCTGGTATTGGAGAATGTGGCTTATATCTGCAGGCCCTGGGCCTCCTAATATTGAACCACAGAATTAGAAAGACTTAGGTGCCCAGGCACCTACAGCACTAGAAACTGCAGGCCTCTGGACATGGGAGTAGGGCCTGTACCACTAAGCCTACTGCAAGGCCCAGAGCAGTTGAGAACACACACTCTCTCCAACTGGCTGGCTTCCAAGAGCGAGAGAGAATTGGGCAGGGTTGTGCATGCCCAGTTGTCCTTCTAAATCAGCACTCAGATAAGTCACTCCAGATCCCCAAAGTTGAGTGACTGAATGGTGGAGAGCAGCCAGGAATGTTACAGTAACAGATGTCCCTCCACATGAAAACATACATCAGAGAAGGGGAAAAATTCCTCTGCTAAACTGCAAAATGCAGGCAGGATGATTAGAATAGCGCGTAGTCTCCTACAGAAATCCAAGAGGTTACATTTGTCCCATTCTGCTTTGTTTCAGATACATTGAGCATTACTTGGAGGAATTCTTAACATCTGCTAATAGGTACTTCATGGTTGGCCACAAAGTCATATTTTACATCATGGTGGACGATGTCTCCAGGATGCCCTTGATAGAGCTGGGTCCCCTGCGTTCCTTTAAAGTGTTTGAGATCAAGTCTCAGAAGAGGTGGCAGGACATCAGCATGATGCGCATGAAGACCATTGGGGACCACATTGTGGCCCACATCCAGCATGAAGTTGACTTCCTCTTCTGCATGGACGTGGACCAGGTCTTCCAAGACAGCTTTGGGGTGGAAACACTGGGCCAGTCGGTGGCTCAGCTACAGGCCTGGTGGTACAAGGCAGATCATGATGAGTTTACCTACGAGAGGCGGAAGGAGTCCGCAGCATACATTCCGTTCGGCCAGGGGGATTTTTATTACCACGCGGCCATTTTTGGAGGAACACCCATTCAGGTCCTAAACATCACCCGGGAGTGCTTTAAGGGAATCCTCCAGGACAAGGGAAATGACATAGAAGCTGAGTGGCATGATGAAAGCCACCTAAACAAGTATTTCCTTCTCAACAAACCCACTAAAATCTTATCCCCAGAATATTGCTGGGATTATCATATAGGCCTGCCTTCAGAAATTAAAATTGTCAAGATATCTTGGCAGACAAAAGAGTATAATTTGGTTAGAAATAATGTCTGACTTTAAATCGTGCCAGTAGGTGTCTGAATTTGAGAGAGTATCATTCTGGCTACTTCCTCAGAAAAGTAACATTTAATATTAACTTAAAAAAAAATACTAACAAAACCAACACAGCAAGTATGTACTATTCCTCCTTGTAACTTTGAGCTTATAATATGGAAGAATGAACCTATGGTGATCAGATGTAAACTCCCAGTGATTTCTTATCTATTCTGGGTTTGGGGGAAATACTATCAGCTGAATCAAAAAGAGTTTGTCACAGGCAAAGAAAAAGCCAGAAATACTCTACATGTGCCAGATGATGTACTGGAGAAAAGGGTGCCCAGGGCAGTGTTTGGCAAGAAGATACACTTGTGGGGGGTTGTTCCCTTGATTTCAATACCTTCCTGTCTTTGCTGAGTCTGAAACAACATAGAGTTGCTTTGCAGCAGAACTCTGAGTGAGGACAGAGTCCACCTTGGCAATCCTCGAATGGTTTCAGTAGCACACTGCTGCAGGCCATTTGTAGTCCAGGTCCTTTTCTCATCAGGATGTTGATTGGTTTCTGTGGGAAAGATTGGTGGAGATTCCCAATGGATACATGGTGGTGTATGTTTCGAGTCACCGGGAATCTGAAGGAGCCGGTGGGTGCTCAGTGTAAAGTGAAAACAAAGCCTCAAAGTGAGTTTGCCATGAAATATCAAATAAAGAGTGGAAAGAGAGGGGCTGATCACAGTGGGGCAATCGGGCACAGGGCGTGGGGTTGGTGCTTAAATACAGCATGGATCCAGGAGCTGAATGGGAGGCAGTGTAGGTGGTCTCCAGCCTCCTCGACCCCACCACAACCAGAGCAGTGAGGACATGAATGGATGATGCTTCTTGTTTTGCCCAAGTCACATTCAGTCTGCCAAACTCTGTAACCTGTTTCTTCAGATCCTTGGCCAGAGGAAGTGGACGGCATCAGAGAAGGCAAAGGCCTGCAGTGCACTGAAGAGGCTTGCAAGGAGTGACATTTCCCTGACCTGGGCTTCATGACAGTCATCAGCAAGTCCCGACCCCAACTGCTCTAACCCTCAGGATCCCTCAGCCCTAAGTTGGAGGGCTGACATCATGGAGTGGACTGGAGGAAAAGCCCTCCCATCAAGTGACCTCTCGTTTTCCTCTGCCCCATCTGCACTACTGAAGTGTAGCAACCAGATGCATTTAATAAAATGGTTAATTGACTTTATATCAAAAGCAGAGGGGATGGCAATCAGAGACCCAGTCCTCATGACTGAACAGCTTAACATTCAATTCCCTTCTCTAAGAGAAGCTATGAAACCCTACATGTTATTTAAAGTTAAGCAATTCAATGTAAAGGAAGTTAGGAAACGATATTTACATATGCAGGTATATTAAATTTTGTTTGTGTTCCAGTTTAGAACATTTGTTTCCATTTTCAAGAGAGTTATTTGAAGAGCCATTACACTGGCCTGATGTTCAGCACAATGGGCTTCTTTGATAAAATGAAAACTACATTTTCTCTATGGCTTCACTGTGCCTCCTACTTTTCAGTTCTTGCCCCAGAATCTCTCAACCTAGCAAAACAAATCCAAACCAACAAAAATCCTGAAGAAGTGGACTTTGTAAAAGTTGCTTTCCATAACTCAAGTTTTCTGGGATCCATTCTGGAGTAGGGAGAGTTAATGAACCAAAGAAATGATCAACCTTGAAAGATTAAAGGGCTGGTGCTTTGTGGGGAATCTTGATTTTTTTTTTTAATTCATTTAAAATTAAATCCCAAATGGACAAACTCATAATCTCATTAATAGTTATTCTTAAACCTTTTAAAAAATCAAATTCCTGATTTACAATTGAATAAATTATTTTATCAGTATATTCTGGTCTGGTCAAGGATTGTGCATTTTCTCCCGAAGATGTTCAGAACTGTCAATTATAGAATCTTAAATTCTTAGACTCCAAAAAGTCCTCATGTCCTTCTAAAAACGTGTCCACTATTTCAAAGACAGAAAGAACATGGTTGAGATTCCCAAACTTTTAAAACAACAAAGGCTTACACAGAGCTCTCCAAAGTGATGCATGAAAGTAATTAAGTGCCAGAGGAAGAACCAGTGGGGAGAGGCCCAGGGTGAGGTACCAGGGCACAAGAGAAAACAATGCCACAGCCATATCTGGGGGTTATTAGTCCTGACCTTTGGTGACTATATCTGGCCAAGGGAGCCCTGGGAAAAGGCTGGATTTCCAGCAAGTCTGGGCAGGTGTATTTGTAATAAATTAAAGATTAAAGGTGACCAGGCTGATGTAGTGAGGTGCACTGGATATACAACAGAGCATGATTCCCTCAAAGTAGAGAATTATTCCCATTTTATAGATGAGCAAAGTGAGGCTCACAAAGGTTAAGCCACCCAGCTGGGAAGTGGCTGAGCTGAAGCTCAAACCAGAGAAGCTGACCAGCATAAATGTGTTGATGGACATACAGAGGGCCATGTTTCATATCAAGGAAGATGCAACTGTATAGAAGAATCTTATAAAGGCGCATTTTTGCCATAAAAAACTAGATATGTTCCCAGGCCTGTATCATTTCCCAGTTTCTATGCACTTAACCTACTCCAAATTAAATTACGTATAATGGATCATGTAAAAAAAATAAAAGACGATGTGATCATTCTTATCTTTACATGGTGCATGTGGGGCTTATATAAGCCCTATGGGCACATACTGAGCTGTTATGCCAAGGCAGTGCCTTGGAGGGCATGACCAGGCAGAGGCAATGGGTGGACGGGGCAGCCACGCCTTCTTTCACCCCACCTCTAATCTAGGGGTCACATACAGCTGGAAGGGGAGAAGTTTCTTTAAGGCTAGAAGGGCCTGATTTCTCTGGTCCTTGGAATGACTCATCTTTAATCTCTCCCAAAGTCACCATGTGATTTACTAATGAGGGTACCATAGCCATGGCAATACTTATAGTTACAAGCATATATTAAAGGTACTATTTATTAAATGTACCTTATGGGAGTGAGTAACACAGGAGTGAGAGCATACAAGTGTGAAATGTCATAGAAAGTATGAATGCTTAACATACAATGCATTCTTTTTAAGGAGAGAAAACAGGGTTAAGGGGAAGCCACTGGTCAAAGCCTCAGATCCATAAGGTACAGAGTTAGGATTCAAACCCAGGACTGTCTGACTCTAAATCCTTTGCTCTTTCCACAGCTACAGTCTGCTTCCGTCACTCTCTTTCCTATGTGTACACTCACACACACACAGACTTTAACCATCTTGTTTCTGAAATTTGAGGATACCAAAGGAATCTCCCCTAAAAGCTCTCAATTCCTTTATTAGGCATTAAAGAGAGAGAACTTAGTAGACCAAAAACTCTTCAGAGGCAGAATGTGGGTCTAAACTCATCATAGAGCCAAGCTGGAGAAGCAGACGAACGACCTGAGCAATACAGCGAAGTTCCAGGGCTAAGGGAGCATGGAGGAGGGAAGGATGTCTGAGGAGGTAGAAATAGCCTCGGAGGGGCTGAGTCTGAACCGAGCTTTGAAAGAAGAGAAGGAAATCCCTGTGAGGAGCGGAGATGGCATGAGCTTGCAGAAGGAGGAGCGGGAGATGTAAAGCACAGAGGACTTCCATAAGACTTTCACAGAGACCCACACGAATGGTGCCGAGGCCATGGGACTGCATGAACTCACCTGGCAGAGGCTATGTGAAAAGCAGCAAAGAGCATGTGAGCACTTTGGCTGGGTCAGGACTCCACGTTCGCCTGGAATTTGTGGCTCTTTCTCCTCTCCCAGCAATGCCTGGTCTCCTTTATGGAGTCCATGTGACTTCTATGGAAACTGGTGCCACGGTTGGAGCAAGTGATCCAGGCTCAGCCAATCAGCACTTTCCATCCTCGGTGGCAATGGTGATTCAGGGGTGGGCAGATGACCTAAACTAGTCCAATCAAGGTGAATCTCAGGTGCTCTCAGGAAATGAGGAACCATGTAACCTTGGGAGCTGCTAACACCTCTGGAGACCACAAGGGAGGTCAGCCTTAGGATGAAACTGACAACAGGACAGGAAGAGCAGGGACACTGAAGGAAACCCAGTCCTTGATGACAACCCTGAGACACTGGCCTTACCAAAGGCCTGTACTGCCTGTGGCCTTTTCAAATGTGTGAGACAATAAAGTCCCTTTATTGTTTAAGCCATTTGGAATTGGGCTTTCTCTTATAACTGCAAATATCCCCATTGAACCCTTTTAGAACTGTTAGTTCCTTAAAGCAGGACCATAGTCTGCTTTTGCATCAGCTCCAGCACCTATTACATCACCTATCTCAGAGGCACTGCTTAATGAATATCTACTAGATGAAGGAATGAATGAATGGATGGATGACACCCACTCTCATCATGCCTCATAAGAAGTGCTTTTTTTAATTAGAAAAAATTTTCAATTTTGATTGTGGACTCTGCATCCTATCACAAAGCAGATGCTTCAATATGCGGCACCTGGAACTCTTCCTCCCATAGTGCACGGTATGGGAACTCAGGAGTCACAGCCTGAGCTTCAGGCTCTAACCTGGTGCCATAACCTACCGGCTTCAGTGCTGCTTAAGGTCAGCGATGCATGGGACAAAGTGGCTTCATCAGTGTAGAGCAGTGGTTCTCAACCAGGATGATTTTGCACCCCCCCCCCACTGCCCCAACCCCAGGTACGTTTGGCAATGTCTGAAGATGTTGTTGGTTGTCACAACTCGGGGAGGGAGTGCTACTCACATCTAGTGGGTAGAGGCCAGGGAAGCTGCTAAACATCCTACAATGCACAGGACGACCCCCACAACAAAGAATTATCTGCCTCAAAATGCCAAGTGATGAGGTTGAGAAACCCTGGTGTAAAATTCTCTTGGACTTCATTAAGAAAGAAAGGTGGGGGAGCCAATATGCATAATACCCACTGTCTATCCCCTGGGAATAATCCCTGATGGAGATCAAGAGCCTCCAATTCACCTCTTAGTCGTATAACATTCACAGCTAAAACAAAAGTAGTTCCCTATGGTGGTCACTAGAGGGCAGGAACTTCCAAAGATAACACTTATCCTAAGTAACTACAATGATTAAAAAGAATCTTTTCTGGACCTGGTGATGACTGCACATTTGTAGAAATATGTATGAATTTTGCATATAAATGAAAATAGCTATAAATATTTAAAGTATGTGGCTGTGAAAAATCAGCCAAAGTTGGAACACACTTAGTGAATTGACTGTAACTCTTCAGAATAAAAGGTGGTTATGCTAGCTAGGTGTTTTAATTAAAGATATTTTGGTTGCAAGGGACAGACATCCCCCTTGAGCTGTCTAAACCCAAAAGGGAGATTATTAGGAGGCTACTAGAGAGATCCACTGAATACAAGGGGGAGCTGACAACCAGACAGTGGTGTCCTGAAGCTGGTTCATACCTGCTTGTGAGAGCCTGTTATATGCAATACTTCCTGACTCCCTGTTCAGTGACTTCACTCTGATAACTTGATGTCAGCCATGGTGGGAGTATTTACACCATGGGAATCAGCAAACATTAGAAATCAGGGCTCTTTTTCCTTTCCCTTCCTTTCATCTTTCCTTTTTAGGAGTTAGTTGTATAAAAATTTATCAGCACATCACTACAACATCACTACAACCAAGCCATGATCAACAGCTGGGGAAGTTCAAGGGCTTCAACAGCTGAACATTGTGAACTTCCCCTAGACTAGGTCCACCAATATGACCCAGCTCCAACTATTTCCAGATTCAGGGTTTCTTCCTTCAAAACTCTAAATTCCTGGAAAAGAAAACCCAAATGGCACAGCATCCACTCATGCTCCTAGCAGCAGTGCCATGGGGTAGGTTTACTGGAGGGTGGATTACACCATGGGGCAGTTCTCAGA
Source organism: Ceratotherium simum simum (assembly GCF_057802395.1). Lineage (NCBI taxonomy): Eukaryota > Metazoa > Chordata > Mammalia > Perissodactyla > Rhinocerotidae > Ceratotherium > Ceratotherium simum. Next base: position 15,583,015 of record NC_141928.1, read on the forward strand.
GAAGGACATATTGTTTTGAGCTAAAAGTGTCTACCACATTCTACAGCTGTCTGGCTGTCAATCATTTCTTTCCACATATCTAAAATAGTCCCTGCTACCATGATCCAAAAACACAATGCACAGCCCCCTCTCCTAATAGCAGACCAAAGAATCCACAGAATGTCAGAGGCCAGGCTTCTCAGAGTCTACTATCTCCAGACAATAACTACTTCTCCTTTGGTTCCTTACAGAGCTTCTGTAGTATAATTGCCGAATAGTCAGAAGGACTATTGTGAAATAGTCCTGTGAAATAAATGGTAAATTTAGCTCACACCCAAACACACTAGAGTCAGTAGTGAAAAAAAGGAAGGAAGAGGGGCAAAAAATTATAGTAACTCCTTTTTAAAAGGAGGAAATGATGGTTACCTGCTTGAGGGGCACTTCCTTGCTCTGCAATTCAGTGGACTTCTGCTGTCAGTTTTCTATCAAGGCTAGCCGCAGTCTTCATCCACCATCCCAGTCTACTTCAGACCCTTTGAACTATGTAAGACATGATTGGTCATCAGAGTCCAGTGGCAGAGCAACTTGCCTGCACCCTGGAACAGCTGGAGAGCTTTCTCTTGTCCAGGGTCCCACTGGAAACTCAGTGCTTTTACACTTATCAGGAAAATGGGAGGCAGCTGGATACCCTCATGTGTGAGACACTGCCTCTAAAAACCAAAGTAGCCCATAGGAGTTATGCCTGTCTCTTAATCATAGGACACATAAAGCACTGGTTCTCAAACTTGCTGCATCCTGGAATTACCTGGAGAGCTAATACTGACGCCTGGTTCTGAACCCAGAGATTCTGATTCAATTGGTATGGAATGGGCATTGGGACTTTTAAAAGCTTCCCAAGTGAAGAGGATGCTGGGAATATGGTGGAGTAGGAAGCACCAGGAATCTGTCTCCCCACCTAGACAATAATTGCACTGGCAAAAGGACCCTGTCCTCCAAATATCAGGGATCTGTGCTCTGATTGCTGATTATTGCATCTGATCACAGAGGTGCAGACAAAAAGGCGGGGAGCCATTGTTGGGCACTTCCTTCCATTGTTGCAAGCCGCTCCCCTTCCAGTTGAAGTGACTTACCTGGGATTTAAAAAGACAGTTGCCCTTTTTCTCTCCCTTTATTTTTCTCTTTTCCCCACTTTGTGACTAGATATTAAAGACTAGGTGATTCAAAATCAGCTACATATATAGGGAAAATTAGTAAGTGACCATGCATGCCCAACGAAAGGCTCAGAAAAGACCTCAGAAGACCTTAAGTTCACACCTTAGGCTATCTTCAGTAAACAGACAGGCTACTACAATCAAAAAAGCAAAAATAACAACAAAAAACAGCTAACCCTGGGGAAGAGAGATAATCTAATTTCCAGAGTTATCACAGTATTAGATTCAAACATCCAGTTATCAACAAAAAATCACAAGACATACAAAGAAACAGAAAACTATGCCACATTCAAAGGAAAAAAAAAAAATAAACAGAAACTGTTCCTGAAATAGATCTGATGGCGGATATACTAGACAAAGACTTTAAAATAACTGTCAAAGATGCTTAAAGAACTAAACAAAGATGTGGAAAAAGTCAGGAAAATGATGTATGAACATAATGGAAATATCAATAATGACAGAGAAAACCTAAAAAATAAAAAAAAGAAATTCTGGATCTGAAAATTACAATAATTGAAATGAAAAATTCACTAGAGGGATTCAAAGGCAGATTTCAGCAGGCAGAAGAAAGAATCACTGAATGTGGGGGCTGGCCCAGTGGCATAGCGGTTAAGTGCACCTCTTCAGCAGCCTGGGGTTCACAGTTTCGGATCCTGGGCGCAGAGCAATGCACCGCTTGTCAAGCCATGCTGTGGCAGTGTCCTATATAAAGTAGAGGAAGATGGGCAGGGATGTTAGCCCAGGGCCAATCTTCCTCAGAAAAAAGAAGAGGATTGGCAATGGATGTTAGCTCAGGGTTAATCTTCCTCACACACAAAAAAATAAAAGAATCACTGAATGTGAAGATAGGATAATGGAAACTATCAAGTCTGAGGAACAGACAGGAAAAAGATTGAAGAAAAGTGAACAGAGCCTAAGAGACCTATGGGACACCATCAAGATGAGCAACATACACATTGAGGGAGTCCCAGAAGAAGAGGAAAGAGAGAATATTTGAAGAAATAATGTCTGAAAACTTCCCAAGTTTGATGAAAGACATGACTATAAACATCCAAGAAGCTCAGTGAACTCTAAGTAAGATGAACTCAAAAAGACCCACACCAAGGGTCTTTATATTATAGTTTATTATATCATTATAATCAAACTTTTGGAAGACAAAGACAAAAAGAGAATCTTGAAATCAGCAAGAGAGAAGTGACTCATCATATACAGTGATCCTCAATAAGATTATGGGCAAATTTCTCATCAGAAACTTTGGAGGCCAGAAGGGAGTCTTGCAGGGTGAAATGAAAGGACATTAGACAGTAACTCAAAGCCATATGGAGAAATAAAGATCTCAATAAAAATAAACACATGAGCAATTGTTAAAACTAGTATTGTAACAACAGTTTGTAACTCCACTTTTTGTTTTCTACATTATTTAAGAGACTAATACATTTTTAAAAAGTTACTAGTCTAAAAGCTAGTATCATTATAACTTTGGTTGTAACTCCAAATTTTGTTTTCCACATAATTTAAAAAACTAATGCATTTAAAAGAATTATTAGTTTATGTTTTGGGGCACATGATGTATACATATGTGATTTTGTCACATCAACAACCAAAAGGAGTGGGGACACAGCTGTGAAGAAACAGTTCTTCTATGTTATCGAAGTTAAGCTGGTATAAATTCTAATTTGAGTGTTATATCTTCCGGATGTTAAATGTAATCCCCATGACAACCACAAAGAAAACAGCTATAGAATGTACACAAAAGGAAATGAGAAATGAATTTAAATATTTCACTATAAGAAAAATCAACTAAACACAGAAGACAGTAATGCAGGAAATAAGGAATGTAAAAAGCTACAAGGCATATAGAAAACAAATAGCAAAATGACAGAAGTCAGTCCTTCTTTATCAGTAATTACACTAAATGTAAATAAAAATAAAGGTAAAACCTTTGTTCTCATGGATTGGGGGGGATGACCAAGATCACGCGAAAATACACACCTGAGTGACTAAATAAATGTTTCTCTTTCTGTTCCCTTTTGTTTTTTCATTCTTGTGTTGTTTCTCTGTTTATTGTAACCCCACCATCTTAAGCATAAGCCATCTCAAACACTTCCTGAAAGTAGATGGGCTTTAAAATGGGTTTTTAACTATTATTATGCCTGTTCATGCCTCACTGCCTTATTTGTCTAACCGAAGGGTGTTGCATCCTCTGGCTTCCCCCTCTTTCCCCCTCCTCCAGAAGGCCCCCAACTTGGAGAGACTCTCACAATGAGAGAGTGTGGAAAATTCCACATGTGAGTGGCTGAGGTGGCTTCTGTTTACAGTTTAAATTTACATGGATTTTTATTTCCTCTCTTTTTCACATAGGATGATTAAGGTTGATCTATCTTTCATTTCACTGACCTTTTCTTCTATAGTATGCAATCCATTTGTAAGCCCATCCACTAACATTTTCATTTCAAATATAGTACTTTTAAAGTAAAGAATGTCCATTTTTTAATAGTGTCTATTTCTTTGCTGAGAATTCCTACCTGTTCATTCATTTTGACCAAGTTCTACATTAAATCCTCAAATATTTTTATAATACCTGCTTTAAAGTCCTTGTTTACCGCTTCCAACATCTGAATTATATTGGGGTCCATTTCTCTTCACTGTGGGTCACATATTCCTGTTTCTTTGCATGTCTAGTAACTTTTCAAAATGTGTACTTGACGTTATGGATGACATGTTGTAGAAACTCTGGTTCTGTTATTTTCCTCTGAAAAGTGCTGAAAAAGTGAAAATGTTTGTATGAACAGATAATTGACTGGACGGGACTCAAATTTCAAACCCCGTTTCTCCTGTAGGAGGTATGAGCTGAAATTGCTCAATTTTTATAGCTTGATGTTGCTATTTCCTGGGGAAACATCAGTCTTTCTTATGCACGGACAGTTCAGTTGTCATCCAAGGTTTTGGTCAGTTTCTATGCAGATTTTGGAGTACCCCATTCTGTGTCTCCTTCTTTCTGGGATTTTCCCTATTACTTCTTAGCCTCCTTTAAATCTACCAACTCCATCCTCTGACTCCTCAAGTCCTTCCATGTGAGTTCTAGCCACCGAGCTCTGTGTGAATTGGGGATAACCTCAAATGAAAAGCTGTATAAATGTGAATTTTACCCAATATACTTCCCTCCTTCAAAGATAGCCTGTTTTTGGTCCCACTCCTTTGCCTTCAAATAGTTTTATTTAACTTTTTTTTTTTTCATCCAGAGCTTATGACTGTCATCTATGGGAGCATTACTCTGCTATAATCTACTCTACTGTGACCTAAAACAGACTCTAATTCTGTATTAATTTAATTATCCTCCTTCATTACCTCCTCTTTTTCCTTGTAGGAAGAATGGAAATCAATAGGAAATTTCTAACATGGATATGGATTTTATTTCCTGCATAGATCATGTATGGTATGTATTATTTCAGGTAACTGTAAAACATTGGTGAATAGTAATGGCTTACTTATTTATTTTCTTAATGGTGTCTTTTGATGGGCAGAAGTTTTCTAATTTTGATGAAGTATAATTTATCATTTTTTAGTTGCTGTTTTCTGTCAGCTAAGAGACCTATATCTATCCCTAAGTTACAAAGATATTCTCCTATGTTTTTCTCTAAAAGCATGTGGCTTTAGCTTTTATGCTTAGATCTATAATTCATTTTGAATTAATTTCTTGTATGATGTGAGATACACACAACAACATGGGTGAATTGAAAAACCTTGGAGTGAAAAAAGCCAAACGGAAAGACTGCATGCCGTACAATTCTATCTATATGAAGTTTTATAGCAGAAATAACTCGGCTATGGTGATAGAAATCAGAACACTGGTTTCCTGGATGGGGGAGGGTAGTGACTCAAAGGGGCACAAGAAAAGTTACTGGGCTCATGGAGATGTTCTATATCTTAATTAAAGTGGGTTTTATACACACATGTACATGTGTAACTAATCCAATAAACCGTACTTAAATTGCATGTTTTATTTTATGTAAATTATACTTCAATTAAAAATGTATTATAGGGCCGGCCCTGTAGCTTAGTGGTTAAGTGTGCGTGCTCCACTGCTGGTGGCCTGGGTTCGATTCCCGGGCGCGCACCGAGGCACCGCTTCTCTGGCCATGCTGAGGCCGCATCCCACATACATCAACTAGAAGGATGTGCAGCTATGACATACAACTATCTACTGGGGCTTTGGGGGGAAAATAAATAAATAAAAAAAATCTTTAAAAAAAATCCCCAAGAAAAGAAAGGAACTTAAATCATCCTATGTTTTTTCAAATAGGACAAAATCTAGTCCCCTGGTAATGACAAAGAGAAGCTACTGGCACATGAATTGTTATGATTACAAGTATCTAGTTATTTCATCATCAAAAGAGAATCTGATGACATCATCCTTCACAGAAGCCTGAAATAATAAACACACAAACCAGAGAGTGCTATAGAACCAATAGTAAGTGATCTGATTCATGATTTTTGAAAGGCCTCAAAATGTCCTGCTTGAAAACTGTCTGCCCTCTTAAGATTCTCCACATATCTTCCCAAACCACTACACCATAAATGTTAAATCTCCAAGGAAGAAGCTGTATAAAATTCCTGTGATCTTAGGAAAACAAAAGGTAAGAGTTTGTCCTTAATTTCATCAAAATTGAGCCACATCCAATTCCTTTTCTGCACACAGACAATTTCATATTGCATAGATTAAACATCACAAAGGAGTTTTGTAAACTTGATGGCGAAAATTCCAAGGTCAAAGCACAAATAATCTAAAAATTATACTTTAGCCTCCAGTCAGTGCTCTGAATCACTTTTATATTAAAATACTTTTGAGAAGGGGCATATATTTAATGCTGTTATCAGTCTTATCATCTTTCTTGGAATGATCAACTTCATAATATTATTTAATTAAAAATAATAATTCTTATACAACTCTTTAAGTATTTTCATAACTATCTCTTTTCTCTGACACCTCACCCTGTGAGTTAGGCTGGGACATGGTATTTGTATTTTTCCTTTCTGTAAAAAAAGCTCTTTGTACTTGAGAAAAGACAAATGAAGGTTATAAGACCTCCTGTATCAAGGTCAGCTTAGACCAGCTGACGTCCTAACATTTTGGGCAGGTAGCTCAAATAAACCGTGTCTCCACTGACTCAATTCTATTTTCATTTAGAGAGACATCCAAGGACCGATGGTGCCTTAAATCCTAGCCAACAGCTATTAAATCATCTAGTTTAAGTCATGGATTGGCAGGATTCAACACAGCTTACTCTGTATACATTGTAGTTTATTTAATCTACCTTTACCCTGTTTCTTTTTCCTCCCAGGAAAGGATGAGATACAAAAGAAAAACAATTCAATTGTTATTGCTTTTATTGTTTCTATGGGCCTTACATAGAAAGTATCATATCAGGTAACTTTAAAAAGTTAATGAATATTTTATTCTGGTGTTTGGTAAGGATCTGGCATGTCAGAAGGGGGACAGGCTTATGTCAGAAAGGTGGATGCTGAATAAATCAGCATCAAATGTATCAATCCAAATATACCCAAATGATATCCAAATATATCAGCATAAACATGGCCTCAGCATAAAAATTCTTTGTTTCTAATGGGAACAAAGCTAAATGTAATTTTTGCAGGCCCATATGTGTGAGGAGAAGCAATGTTAAGCTACCAAGACAGTTACCTTGTAATTATGGCAGTGTAATGTTAGTAAATGTAAATGTTATAGAGAAACTGCCTTTTTTAAATAGGTGGCATCTTCTTTAAAAAAATCCCTAATATTGGTGACTCCAGGAACTATGTATGGTATTTGCCCTCTGCATATTTGAGACTAATAGAAAGATTTCATTGGCAATTAGCAAATTTCATTGTTTTAATGATATTAAGCAAGCTTCTCTTTCATTTATACCTCACAGAATTCATTGTTATTGTTGTTTTTTAAGAAAGAGCATATGAGGTCCTTAACTGCAGTGATTTTTATCATGTTCAGTACTATATCTCTATAACCAGCAATGTACTTGGCACATAGCATGTGTCTTAGTCTCTTCAAGATGCTGTAACAAAATACCATAGACTGTATGACTTATGAACAACAGAAATTTATTTCTCACAGTTCTTGAGGCTGGGAAGTCCAAGATCAAACCACTAGCAGATTTGGTATCTGATGAAGGCCTCCTCCTGGTTTATAGATGGCCATCTTCTTGCTGTGTCCTCACATGGTGGAAGGGGTGAGGGAGCTCTCCGGGGTCTCTTTTATAAGGGCACTAATCTCATTCATGAGGGCTCCAACCTCATGACCTGATTACCTCTCAAAGGCCCCATCTCCTAATACCATCACGTTGGGGGTTAGGATTTCAACATATGAATTTGAGGCGAAGGCAAACATTCCCTCCATGATATTATGTGTTCATTAAATATTTGGTAATATTAGGTAATAAAATGGATTGATGGAATATAACTCTAGTCATCTTAAATGTGGAAACTCCTTATATAAGTTTAAAATTAATATAATGCCTTTCATTTATCCTAAGCCCAAAGAAACTACAGAGGATGTATCGGTGCTGGTAAGTCTTTATTTATGAATATGCTATGACCTCTTCTTGAGGACAAAACTGGTTGGAGGGCAATGGAGTACATGCAGGTCCTTGGTTCCTGCGGGCAGAGTAAACCAATGCAATTTTACAGACGCTTCTTGGAGAGAAATTCATTTAAGGTCAGCGTACTAGGAGTCAAAGAAAGAGCAGACTGGCAGAGTGCCATCTCTGATAGAGGAGTGGGACCTGGTTACGGGAATGTGTTACAGGAGCCAGAACCCAGCCTCCAGGAACCTTGGGTCTTTTAAAGCTCTGGGCAAACACTCAGGAGTAAAATCTTGGCTAAAAGACTCTCAGCAGATTGTATTAACCACACGCCACCTACAAAATCATGCCATCAGAATGTGCGCAGAGAAGAAACTTCCCCCAAAATTGTGCAAGATCCAAAATCATAATATGTTCTTTAGTTTCTCCCTATAGTTATGGGAACCCACATAGTGCAGTGAATGTAACTATCCTTTCTGACGCTTGCTGTGTTTGGGGGCCCTGTCTCTCTGATGGTTCTATGATTTACAACACCCCCACTAAAACCATGGCTCCATACTCGGGTGAGCTGCGCTATGCTCGAAAATAACAGAGTAAGAAGGTTTTCATGTACCGGGCAAAGTATGTTTCCTCTCTATATAGCCATCTCTAACAGGAGGCAGTAACTTTCAACCACCTGAAAACAGCAGGAAAACCCCTAAGCAAAGGTGGGAACATTCAAGGAAAGTCTGCTGCAGCAGAGGCTGGGAGAGGAATGCTTTAAAATGTTTTCTGGTGAAAATGTATTCAATGCAATACAATCTATTAACATTAGTTCTCCTTAGCATCCAGATTCTATAGCCTTAACATCCTAATACTCATCATCCAAAAGCATCGCTGTCAATGGAAGTGGGGACCTGGGTAGAATGCTACGTCTCAGTCACAACCCTGACATTGCAGTTACTCCTGTCTGTGTACACAGGCACAAAGACAGTCCCATGACATAGGACTCAGCTCCAGAGCTGCCCAATCCCCTCATTAACTCAGCCCGGGATCAGCTCTCCAGGCCGCCATTAGAGTATATCGTGAGGAGGAGGAGTAAGGACTCAGGCACAATGGCTTGTCTTTCCACCCACTGTGTGATTATGGACAAGATAATAAAAGCTCTTTGTGCCTCAGTTTCCTTATCTAGTAAAATGGGAATATTAATAATAATAACACTACCTATCTCATAGAGGTGCTCTATGGATTAAATTAGATGATTATTAAGAAAGCATTCAATATGTATTAGCTATTAATGAAGGGAATCTAACCTCACCTAACAGATTAGGGAATACTTCCCTCAGGAAGGAATATTTAAAATGAGACCTGAAGGCTATGTGGGAATTCGCTGGTTGAAGTTGTGGCATGTTTAAGGAAATAAAAAATGGCCAGTGAAGCTGGAAAATTATAAGTGTGGGGCTAGGTAGGAGATGTGGCTGGAACAGTGTGAAGGGACAGATCATGCAGAACATTGTGGCCATATAAGGAATGTGGACATGATCCTTAGGACAAGGGGAAGCCACTGTACACTGTTAAGCAGAATTACGACATGGTAACATTGGAGCTTCAGAAACATGACACCGGAAGCAGAGGGGAAATGTGGATAATGGGTTGAAAAGGGGCAATGCAAAGACAGGCAGAGAGGGCAGAATGTTGTTAATTCTGGGGAGATGGGAATATGGAGGTTCATTATATTAATTTCTTTACATTTGTGTACGTTGGAAATTTTTCATACCACTAAGTCTTTTTAAAGTGAACAAACAGTGAGACCAATTAGGAGGCTATTGCAGTAGCCCAGACAAGAGATGATAGTGACTTGAAGTCATGTGGCGGCAAGGAAGGGAGATAGGGGATGGATTTGAGAGATGTTCTGGAGGTAAAACCAGCAGGGTTTAGAGACGGATTTGATGTTGGGATTTGGGGAGTGCTCTGAGTGTAGAATGTCGCTCATATTTCTGCCTTGTCAATCCAAGTGGATCCAGTGAGATAAGGCAACCTATGAAGAGGACCTACTTCGGGGAAGAGATGACGACTTTAACACCTCAACATCTTCATTTTGTGGTGTCTGTGTAAACTTCAAGTAGAAGACTTCAGAACACAGTTGGATATACGAGTCTTAAATTCCTGGGAGAAGCCTAGTTGCACATAAAAATTTGAAGCCACGGGAAATGCCCAGAAGAGAGTCAGATGATCAAATAGAGGGCCTAGAAGAAATCCTTCTGGGAACAATGATCAAATCAAGGCTCCTGCCCAGATAGGGTATTGAAGCCTAACTTTAGACAAAAGGAGGGATATATTTCCATTGTGATAGAAGGAAAAAAATTCAGTGCTATAGGTAAATTTGGAGGTGAGGTGGTAGAAAGTTGAGAGAGATTTCATCTGATGGCTGCTATTTTCTGTGTAAATTAGAAGAAGGTTACCAGAGGGGAAGGGGGGAGGGAGGAGGGTGAAAGGGATAATTCGGTACATGTGTGTGGTGATGGGTTGTAATTAGTATTTTGGTGGTGAACATGATGTAATCTATGCAGAAATAGAAGTACAATGATGTACACCTGAAATTTTTACAATGTTATAAACCAATGTTACTGCAATAAACAAAAAATTAAAAAAAAAAAAAAAAAAAGAAGAAGGTGAATGAGAACTGTGGAAACACATAACGATTTCTGGGCAGCACACAGTTAGGTTGAGGTTGGGAATCATGATTTTTCCATGCCACTACCATCAAAGTTCATCCTTGTTTTTCTTACTGCTTCATGCTTATTTTGTATTTTACATCTTATTATAAAATAGCCCATGATTTGATAGACACTGGATTATCTCACACTCTAGTAGATATAGTTTGACTCTTTGCATTATTTTTCCTATAGGTCTGTGGATACTCCACCAGAAGAATTAATGCTATCAGACTGGTTTTTTCCCAAGTAAGAATTCCAAATTTAACACATGTGAGATTAATCCGTAGAATGCTCAATAGAAGTTAATATATGGCAACAATACCACGACTGGCATTCCAAATGTTGGCGAGCAGATGTATCTTGGATTGCATTTTTAAAAATGGGTGCTCACTGTCAAAGAAGAAATGTGGTTTGCAGATTCCAGCTCAGCATAATAAAGCAGAGTATAGTGTGGTGGGTTTCTTTGTGAAAGACAATAGCTTATTAACTGGCACAGAATCCCACCAACAAGACAAGGCAGGTCTTCGTAATTCAAGGTGATGATTCATTATAACAACTGAACACAGAAGAAAACTGTATCATCATTTAAATAGATTTCAAATAGCCTACTGATAAAAATTCAATTCCCGTTACTTTTTTTTGGCTTAAACAACAGAAATTTATTTTCTCTCACTTCTGAAGCCTGGAAGTCGAAGATGGAGGCGTCGGCAAGTTTGGTTTCTCCCGAGGCCTCTCTCCTTGGCTTGCAGATGGCTGTCTTCTTGCTGTGTCCTCACATGGCCTTTTCTCTGTGCACATGCATCCCTGATGTCTCCTCCTCTTCTTATAAGGACACCAGTCCTATTGGATTAGGACCCCACCGTTATGAAATCATTTAACCTTAATTACCTCTCTAAAGGCCCTCTCTCCAAATAGTCACTCTGAGGATTAGGGCTTCAACATGAATTTGGGGGAGACACAATTCAGTCCATAACAGGTTCTGAAGTAGTTAATATAATCTTTTCCTTCCAACTGCACTTCAGTTCCCATCACATTTTTCATCTTTTTTCCTTGATGACCATTAAGGTTGAACACCTTTTCATACGAATATTAGCCAATTGGATATTCACTTTTGTCAAATGCCAGTTCATATCCCCCCTACCAGTTGGATTATTTTTCTTTTTCTTATAGATTTGAAAAGGTTCTCTTCATAGTCTAGATACAGTCTCATCATCAGTTATATATTATGGACTATTTTCTCTCTGTAGTTCACTATTTTTTTTATTGTGGTAAAAGTCACATCGTGTAAAATTCACCACTTTAACCACTGTAAAATGTACAGGTCAGTGGCTTTTAGAATCTTCACAATGTTGTGCAACTATCACCACTATCCAATTCCACAATATCTTTATCACACCAAAAGGAAACCCTGTACCCAGTAAGCAATAACTCCTCATTGCCCTCTCCCCAATGCCCGACAAACGCTAATCTGCTTCCTGTCTCTCTGGATTTGCCTATTCTGGACATTTCATATGAATGGAGTATAATATGTGGCCTTTTGTGTTTGGCTTCTTTCACTTAACATGTTTTCAAGGTTCATCTATCAGTACTTTCATATCAGTACCTCATTCCTTTTTATAGCTGAATAACATTCCATTGCATGGACATACTGTATTGATCAGTTAATGGACAGGGGGTTGTTTCCACTTTTTGTCTATTATGAGTAATGGTGCTATGAACATTCATGTACAAGCTTTAATTTGAATTCGTGTTTTTACTTCTCTTGGCTATAAGTGGAATTACTGGGTCACCTGGTAATTCTATGTTGAAGTTTTTGAGGAACCATCAAACTGTTTTCCATGGCAGCTGCATGATTTTACATTCCCACTAACAATGTATAAGGGTTTGAATTTCTCCACATCTTTTCCAACACTTGTTATTTTATGTTTTGTGGGGGTTTTGTTTTACTTATGGTCATCCTAGTGTGTGTGAAATGGTATCTCCTTATAGTTTTGATTTGCATTTCTCTAATGACTAATGATGTTAAGCATCTTTTCATGTGCTTATTGCCCATTTGTATATAGACGGAAATGTCTATTCAAATTCTTTGCTCATTTTTAAATAGGGTTGTTTGTCTTTTTATTGCTGTGTTATAAAAGTTCTTTATATATTCTGGATACTTGACTATAAGATATATGATTTAAAAATATTTTCTCCCTTTCTGTGGGTTTTATTTCACTTTCTTGTTAGTGTCCTTTGATGCACAAAATTTTGTTTTTTGGTGAGCTCCAATTTATCTATTTTTTTCCTTTTGATGCCTGTGCTTTTGGTGTCATATCTAAGAAATCATTGTCAAATCCAAGATCATGAAAATTTACTGTAGTTTTCCTCTAAGAGTTTTATTATTTTTGCTCTTATATTTAGGTCTTTGATCCATTTTGAGTTAATTTTTGTATATGGTGTGAGATAAGGATCTAACTTCATTTTTTTATGTGGATATTCAGTTGTCCCAGCACAATTTGTTGAAAAGACTATTTTTTCCCTATTGAATCGTCTTAATAACTTTATTTAAAATTAATTGATCATAGTTGTATGAGTTTATTTACAGACTCACTTCTGTTCCATTGATCTATATGTCTATCCTTATGCCAATGCCACACTGTTTTGATTACTGTATCTTTGTGGTAAGTTTTTAAATCAGGAAGTGAAGTGAGTCTTCCTCCAATTTTGTTCTTTTTCAAGATTATTTTGGCTATTTGGGTTCCCTGCAATTCCTTATGAATTTTAGGCTCAACTTTCAGAAGAAGAAGGCAGTTAGAAAATTGATAATGTATTAGTTTCCTAGGGCTGCTATAGCAAATTACCACAAACTGAATGGCTTAAAACAACAGAAATTTATTTTCTCCCAGTACTAGAGTCCAGAAATCCAAAATCAAAATGTTAGCAGGGCCATGCCCCTTCTGAAAGCTCTAGGGAAGAATCCTTCCTGTCTCTTCCAGCTTCTGGTGGCCCCAAGCATTCCTTGGCTCATGGTAGCATAACTCTGCCTCTGTCTTCACATGGCTTTCCTGTCTGTGTCTCTCCTCTGTGTGTTCTTTTGTCTTCTTCAAAGGACACCTGTCATTGGATTTAGGGCCCTACCTAATTCAGAATTAGCTCATCATAATTAATTACATCTGCAAAGACCTTATTTTCAAATAAGGTAACATTCTGAAATTCCAAGTGGATTTGAATTTCGGGGGGACACTATTCAACCCACTACAGGGATTACAGTGAATCCGCAGATCACTTTGTGGTGTATTGCCAGCTTAACAATATTAAGCCTTCCAATCCATAAACATGGGATGTCTTCCCATTTATTTATGCCTTCTTTAATATCTTTCAACAATGTTTTATAGCTTTCATTGTACAAGTTTTGTACCTTCTTGGTTACATCTTTCCTAAATATTTTATTCTTTTTGATCCTATTGTAAATGAAGTTGTTTTCTTAATTTCACTTTTGGATTGTTCATTTCTAGTGTATGGAAACAGAAATGATTTTTGCATGTTGATCTTGTATCCTGCAACATTTATTAGTTCTAATAGATTTTTTGTAGATTTCTTAGAATTCTCTCTGCTAGTAGAGACAGTTTTACTTCGTCCGTTCCAATTTTATTTCTTTTTCTTGCCTAATTTCTCTGGCTAAACTTCCCATACAATGTTGAATGGAAGTGGATAAAACAGACATCCTTGTCTTGTTCCTGATTTTAGGGGGAAAGCTTTCAGTCTCTCAACAATAAGTATGATGTCAGCTGTGGGTTTTGCATAGATGCCCTTTATTGTGTTGAGGAAGTTCCCTTCTATTCCTAGTTTATTGGGTATTTTTATGGTGAAAGAGTGTGGGATTTTGTCAAATGCCTTTTCTGTATCAGTTAAGATGATCATGTTTTTTTTGTCTTTCATTTTGTTAATATGCCGTTTTACATTGATTGATATATGTATGTTGAACCAGGCTTGCATCCCTGGAATGAATTCCACTTGGTCATGGTGGGGTTCTAATATGCTGCTGGATTCAGTTTGCTAATATTTTGCTGAGGATTTTGGCATCTATATTCATAATGAATCCTGGTCTATAGTTTTCTTTTCTTGAGATATCTTTGTCTGGCTTTGGTATCAGAGTAATACTGGCCTCATAGAATGAGTTAGAAAGTTTCTCTCCTTTTCTATTTCTTTGGAAGACTTTGAGAATGATTGGCATTAATTCTTTAAATGTTTGGTAGAATACACCAGTGAAGCCATCTGGTCCTGGGCTTTTCTTTGTTGGGAGATTTTTTATTACCAATTCAATCTCTTTACTTGTTATAGGTCTATTAAGATTTTCTATTTCTTCTTGATCCAGTTTTGGTAGTTTGTGTGTTATTAGGAATTTGTCCATTTCATCCAGGTGATCTAATATGTTGGTGTATAGTTGTTCATCGTATTCTCTTATAAACCTTTTCATATCTGTTAGGTCTGTAGTAATGTTCTCAATTCCATTCTTGATTTTAATAATTTGAGTCATTTCTGTTTTTTTCTTGGTCAGTCTAGTTAAAGGTTTATCAATTTTGTTGGTCTTTTCAAACAACCAACTTTTGGTTTCATTGATTCTCTCTATTGTTTTTCTTTTTATCTATGTCAGTTGTCTCTGCTCTGATCTTTATTATTTCTTCCTTCCACTTGCTTTGGGTTTAGTTGGCTCCTTTTTTCCCCTAGTTCCTTAAGGTGGAAGATTAGACTACTAATACAAGATCTTTCTTCTTTTTTAATATAGATATTTACAGCTATACATTTCCTTCTGAGTACTGCTTTTCACTGCTTCCCATAAATTTTGGTATGTTGTATTTTCACTTTTATTCATCTCAATGTATTTTCTAATTTCCCTTGTGATTTTTTCTTTGACCCATTGGTTAAGAGCGTGTTGTTTAATTTCCACATATTTGTGAATTTTCCAGATTTACTTCTGTTATTGATTTCTAATTTCCTTCCATTGTCAATGAAAAAGATAGTTTGTATGTTTCCAACCATTTTAAGTTTATTGAGATTTGTTTTATGGCCTAACATATGATCTATCCTGGAGACTGTTCCATGTGTATTTGAGTATATATATTCTTTTGTTGGTTAAAGTGTTCTGTGTATGTTTGATTCTTTCTTTTGCCTGATCAAATCTGCTGTTGAGAGCCTATAGTGAATTTTTTCATTTCAGCTATTACACTTCTCAGCTCCAGAATTTCTGTATGGTTCCTCTTTATAATTTCTCTCTCTTTGTTGATATTCTCTATTTGCTGAGACATTGTTCTCCTGATTTCCTTTAGTTCTTTGTCCATGGTTTCCTTTGGCTCCTTCAGTATATTTAATATAGTTTATTTAAAGTCATTGTCTAGGGCCGGCCCTGTGGCTTAGCAGTTAAGTGCGCGCGCTCCGCTACTGGTGGCCCTGGTTCAGATCCCGGGCGCACACTGACGCACCGCTTCTTCGGCCATGCTGAGGCGGCGTCCCACATACAGCAACTAGAAGGCTGTGCAACTATGACATACAACTATCTACTGGGGCTTTGGGGGAAAAAAAAGGAGGAGGATTGGCAATAGATGTTAGCTCAGAGCCAGTCTTCCTCAGCAAAAAAAGAGGAGGATTAGCATGGATGTTAGCTCAGGGCTGATCTTCCTCACACACATAAATAAATAAATAAATAAATAAATAAATAAATAAATAAATAAATAAATAAATAAATAAAGTCATTGTCTAGAAAGCCAAATGTCTGGGCTTCCCCAGGGACAGTTTTTGTTATTTTTTTTTCCTGTGAATGGGCTACATGTTCTTGTTTCTTTGTATGCCTCATAATTTTTGGTTGAAAACTAGACATTTTGAATATTATTATGTGGTCATTCTGGAAATCCGATTCTTTTGCCTCCTCAGAGTTGTTCTTGCTTGCTGTGGGTTGTAGTTGTTTGTCTGTTTAGTGATTTTTCTAAAAGTCTGTATTCTTTGTCTTGTTTGTTCTCAGAAGTCTCTGTTCCTTTAGCTTGGGGTCAGCTAGTGGTTTGACACAGATCTCCTTAAATGCCTAGAGCCAGAGGTGGGGGCGGGGGTTGGAGGACAGAAGAAGAAGAAGAAGAAGATGATGATGAAGAGGAGAAGGAGAAGAAGATAAGAAGAAAAAAACCCTCTCATAGTCTTTGAAGATTGGCTCTGTGTTTGGGCCTTCCTTCAACACAGCCCAGCTGTTTACAACTCTGCCTGAGCCTTCACTTTCTGCTTGCACTGAGCCTAAATATCAGCCAGAAGTGAAAGCCTAGGGTCTTCACAGATCTTTTCTGAGCATGCATCCTACCCTGAACATGCACATGGATTTCTCAGTTCCTTGTTATACACAGGATCTTGTCAAAGCCCATATTTCCCAAAGAACTCTCTTGCAAACTTTTCCTCCCAGGCTTTCAGGATATCTAATGTTTATTCCACCTGTAATCTTTTGCCTCAGGTGGCAAGGATGTGTTCTTTTTTAAAATGTTTTCAAGGAACGCCCACCATTTGGCCACTTTTCCATTCTGAGAGTCTTTTTTTTTTTTTCTGGGAAAGATTCTCTCTGAGCTAACATCTGTTGCCAATCTTCCTCTCCGTTTTCTCCCCCCTCTCCAAAGCCCCAGTACACAGCTGTATATTCCAGTTGTTAAGTCCTTCTAGTTCTTCTATGTAAGCTGCCACCATAGCATGGCTACTGACAGAGGGATGCTGTGGTCTGCACCTGGGAACCAAACCCGGGCCGTCAAGTGAAGTGCACCAAACTGTAACCACTAGGCCATCAGGTTGGCTCCACTCTGAGAGAGTTCTGAGTAAGTGAAACAAAGGAAAGCACTATGAGTCAGGCCTTCTGGGAACTCTCAGACAGGTCAAAACAAACACACACAATTCCTTGGGAATTAGATCCACTCTTCTCCCTCTAGAATCAGACACCCACACTGAGAACATGGTTTGCTGTTTTCAATACAACCGCTATACTGGAGAGGGAGTTGGTGCAAGGCTAAGTTGAAATACCAAAAAGCTTTCCTACTCCTACCATGTTGAGTCATCTTTTTCTTCATTTAACTTTTGCTCGGTTCCTCTAAACCTCTTCCAGAGTTCTGACAAAGTTGATTCTGACAGTATGCAGTAATATTAGCACTGGCAGCACTTCAGATTATGAAAACTGGGATGTTCATTTTCAAAATATGGCCTCTGAAAATAATCAATGTCAAAAAGCCTAAGACCAAGAGATCTTGTCCAAATATAAGGGAAATTGTTACTTTAGACTTTGGGCAACATTTCAACTATGTATCTTCAAATATCTTGGAATCGTAGTATAACTAATCTGTATGTGTACGTTTATAATGACTGGCCATTTCTGATAAGTTTTTTCTCCAGTTTATCATAACCATCAAGGCGCCTTGGTTTAGGACTGAGGAAATGCTGCAGTCAGACACAGGCTTTAAACACTAGTAATATCTACTGCAGTTTTATTAAAGGGCATTTTGTTCATAATTCTTACCTCTTTCTTACAGTGCATCCATGAACTTGACTACTACCAAGTGGTCAGCTCCGGTTGTGTGGCATGGCACTTACGATGAGGGAATATTGGAAAATTATTATGCAAAGCATAAAATTACAGTGGGGTTGACTGTGTTTGCTGTGGGAAGGTAGGTAATGCCAAACGTCCTTTACATTCAGGCTTTTTATTCTAGAAAATAGGAGATTATCAATAATCCCATCTCAAGAATCTAGAAAAAGTAGAGCAAAATAAAGCCAAAGCAAGAAGAAGAAAGGAAATAATAAAGAGAGCAGAAATCCATGAAACTGAAAACAGAAAAGCAACAGAGAAAAATCAATGAAACAAAATGCTGGTTCTTTGAAAAAGATCATAAAATTCACAACTATCCAGGAAGTCTGACACAGAAAAAAAATGACACAAATTACTGATATCAGGAAAGAAACAGGCTATATCACCTCAGACCTTGCAGACATCAAAAGAACAATCGGAGTACTACAAAACACTCTACACACATAATTTGACAACTTAGATGAAATGGACCTTGACAAGCACAAACTACCACAACTCACTCAACATGAAATAGATCGTTTGAATAGACCTATAGCTACTGAGGAAATAGAATTCATAATTTTAAAAATTCCCAAAGTCTCCAGGCCCAGATGGTTTCCTTGGAGAATTCTACCAAATATTTAAACAGGAATTAACATCAATTGTATACAATCTCTTTCAGCAAATAAAAGAAGAGGGAATACTTCTCAACTCATTTTATGAAGCAAACACTGCCCTAATACCAAAATCATAAAAAGAAAGTACAAAAAAGTATTAAGTAAAGTGGAACAATGTACATATTACCCATTAAAATTATAAAGTTTATCAACTTTATAGCAACTTATTATTAAATATTGATAGTAATTTGTTCTTAAAAAAGAAAAAACATGTAAAGAAAGAGGAAGGAAGGAAGGGAGAAAGAGAGAGAGGGAGGGAGGGAGGGAGGGAAGGAAGAAGAAGGAAGAGAGGAAGGAAGGGAGGATGAGAGGGAGGGAGGGCGGGAGGAAGGAAGGAAGGAAGGCAGGCAGGCACGCAAGCAAGGAAGGAAGGAATCCTTACAGAAGAAGCTTCCTGTGTACCTCTTCCCCAGAAGGGGAAGGGCGCAGAGAGTGACCCCATGCTGGGGCAGGGCTTGTTACCTTCAAGACACAGATGGAGCTTCTGATTCTTTCCCACCTCCTCTCCATAGAACACACTGAGTCTTGGAAGAGTCCTATGTAAGTGAAGGGGCACTGAAACCAAAGCCTCATTAACTTCACCATAAAACCTCCTCTGTGTGTTAAAGAACCCCTGAAAGTCTCAGGAATTAGTGTCTTCAAGTTGTTCTGAAATTAGGAGTATACGTGGGTTGAAAACAGGAGGACAGATGGAAAATATCTATATGGAGCATTTAGACATGAATATTTGCTACAAGGATGAACAAATAAGCCCAAATAATAAAACAGAAAGCCCCAGGCAAATGTTAAAGACCTTATATTTATTGGCAATGATATTGTAGATCTCTAGGGAAAGACTTCCATAAATGATGCTGGAGAAAGTCGATGTCAACATGGGAAGGTTGGAATTGTACCTCTATAGCATACAAGCATATACAAACATCAATTCCCAGGTAGTTTAAAGACCAAAAGTTAAAGGAAAAGCTATAGTATGTCTTCAGGAACTCAGGATAGAAAAAGATTTCTTAATCAAGACACAGAAGATAATAATCATAAAAGAAAAGACTGATAAAAGTGACTGTATTAAAATTAACTTTACCTAAGAACACTTCAGAAAAACCCAAATCGACAGCCATTCTGCAGAATACCTCATCAGGGCTCTTTTCAAAATGGTCAGGGTCATGAACAACAAGGAGAGAAACTGACACAGATTGGCGGAGACTAAGGAGACATCATGACTAATGCAATGTGTGTCCTGGACTGGATCCTGGAAACTAAAAAGGCCATTAGGGGAAAAATTGGTGAAATCCAAATAAAATCTGCGGTTTAGATAAGAGTAATTTACCACTGATAATTTTCTAGTTTTGACAAATGTACCATGGTTATATAAGACAGTAACATTAGGGGAAGGTGGGTAGATTGTATATGGGAACTCTCTATAATATATTCTCAACTTTTCTGTAAATCTAATATCATTCCAAAATAGAAAGTTTTTAAAAATTGAAAAAAATTAAGTTTGCCATTGTAGTGTAAGTGCCTGACAATAAGCTTTTTTGATTGTAAATGCCTGACATGAAGCTTTTGATTGCCAAGCCGTCTATTTCAAAGACATCCATCTCAAATAAACATGTTGCCAGCTGTGGGACATGGTTACTAGCTAAACCACTAGATAAAGAGCCAGGTCACCCCACCCATGGAGTCCCCTTTTAGAAAGCCCTGGGTAACCTAGATAACTGACCGCTTTTTCCTTGCCATGCTTTAATTCCCACTCTTCCATCTTAAATTCGCCAATAAAGAGTGAACTGGTGAAACCCTAGGCACCCCACCCTCCACCCCAATAAAAGCAGAACCCCCAGTCCATGCTCTCTCTCTCTCTCTCTACCTGCGACCTTGTTGTGTGGCCCCAGCATGCCGTACCCTCCTGGACTTGTGAGTAATAAACCTCATTTTTTCAAAGTTCCCTGATGGTTGTTGCCGAGGTGCATCTTGCAATCATAATAAGAACCACAAGGGCTGGTCCAACCACAACATTGGCTCTGGTAGGGGAAAGGTCTGTGGGGGTCCCACCACAAGTAGTAGGAGCCCAGGTGAGTGCCCCCAGGCATTCCTAGCCAACAGCATCAATGTCAACAATCTGAGACCAATGCAAAACAGCCCTATAACACACCATACACAAATATAATTCAAATGAATAATAGACTTAACTGTGAAAGATAAAACAATAAAGCTACTAGAAGAAAATGTAGAAGAATATTTTCACTATGTTGAAGAGGCAAAGATTTCTGAAACATGATACAAGAGCATTAGCCAGAAAAGAAATGTGGATAAATTGAATTTCTTGGGAGTTGCTAGCTTCCAGCTCAGTAGAATACTTTGTGATATTTTTCATAATTTACCTGATAATTTTAGTTTTCTTGTGACCCCATCTGCTGTATTTCTTAAAACTTAGATTAACATCCAGAACTTATTTTTTTATTTTTATTTTTTTGTGAGGAAGATTAGCCCTGAGCTAACATCTGTCGCCAATCCTCCTCTTTTTGCTGAGGAAGATCGGCCCTGGGCTGACATCTGTGCCCATCTTCCTCCACTTTATACGGGCAGCCACCACAGCATGGCTTGACAAGCGGCGCATCAGTGCGCACCCGGGATCTGAACCCCAGGCCGCCGCAGCGGAGCACGCGCACTTAACTGCTATGCCACTGGGCCGGCCCCAGAACTTATTTTTAATGATTATATAAACATTATTTGAAGCTGAGCCACCTATGATTACCCTTCCTTTCTGAATTTACCCAAGCCCATTTATCACTCTGAGCATCCTTTACTGGCTTGAGAGACTGGAAATGAGAAAGTTTTGCTTTCTAATCCAGCAGTTCTAGCACCATATTAAAGGCTGACCATACCACCTCTGATCTTTTATGCATAATTGACTACTCATAAGGCAAGGCACAGACATCAATAACTACTCTTGCAATGACTCAAGACCTTTCTTGCCTACACCTTCAAAGCAAGTTCCCATTGCTCTGATAACCCTGAAAAGTCTGGCTCTCATTTTGCTCTGGACTCTGTGCAGTTTCCTGATCTCACTCAAGTTTCATTCCCTCTTGTGAGGAACTCCTCTTCTCTACTATGATCCACGGAACCCCATCAGGGAGAGGAAAGGCAGATAATTTCACTTTATTTTATACTACTTAAATACAACTCAAGAAGCATATCAAATATTTGGTTGCTTAGTGGCATTTCTGGATAAACTACACTTGGTGTAATTTAAATAGTATGTGTTCCTCTAAAACATAAGAAGATGAACTTAATCATTTCTTATTTACTTCACAGATACCTTCACTACTATTTGAGAAGATTTCTATTATCTGCTGATCAGTATTTTATGGTTGGCCAGAAAGTCATAATTTATGTCCTGACAGATGATTTCTCCAACATGCCATGGATACCACTGAGTCCCCTCCACACAATCAAAGTTTTTGAAATTAAGCAAGAGAAGAGATGGCAAGATGTCAGTATGATGCGCATGAAGACCATCAGCGAACATGTTGTAGATCACATCCAATATGAAGTTGACTTCCTCTTCTGCATGGACGTGGATCAAATCTTTTTAAGGAAATATGGATTGGAGACTCTGGGGGAGTCAGTAGCTCAGATACATGCTTATTGGTATAATGCAAATCCTATAGATGTACCTTACGAGAGAAGTCCATTCTCAGAAGCATATATACCTGTTGGTCGGGGAGATTTTTATTACCACGCTGCTGTATTTGGTGGTACTCCAATTCAGGTTCTCAGTATTGCTAGGGAGTGCTTAAAAGGAATCATGACTGACAAGAGAAATAACATTGAAGCAGTGTGGCATGATGAAAGTCACTTAAACAAGTATTTTTTTCTCCATAAACCCACTAAACTCTTATCACCAGAGTATTGCTGGGATTTTCGTAGAAAACATAATGCTGATATTAAGTCTGTCAAACTCTATTGGGCTGTTAAGAATTATAAAAATCTTAGAGCAACAGTATAATTTTATAGCCCTTCCTTCATGTTTCTGAAGTTAAGAGCATCTTTTTGTCTCATTCCTTAGAAAGTTAGCACTTGACAAATTTTAGCACTAACAAAATGGCAAGCCCACCAACACAGCATACTCATACTTTTCCTCACATTCATTTTGAATCATATAACATAGGATGTAGCAATTGCAGAATGAATATATTGACATCAGATGGAAATATAGTGATTTCATATCCTGTGTGAACGTTGAGGAACTATTATTTGTTGGATCACATTGAACAAAATAGAATCTGTCACAAGAAAATGAAACCTGAAATATTTTTGTTGATCCAAGTAGACATACATTTCTCATGTTGTTTAAGGAAAGCGATTATCTAGAGGTGTGGGTAAGATGAAGTCACTGCAACTATATTAGTCTACTTTCTATATAAAACTGTGAGGACATTAAAGCTGCCAGCAGATGAGCAGACAGTTACTTAGGAAACTTTGAGTCATTCAAAAAGAACTATGTGTTTTAAAACTACAAAGCTGTTTGTTACAAAAACTAATGAAAATAAAAGGAAAAATAGAGAAAATTGAAAACCCCCCTTTACTCTGCCATGGAAAACTTATCCCTCAATATTCCTTTTATATGCATTTATATACTCACCCCTGAATACACACACACACATTCACACACATGTGTGCTTATACAATATTTTATATGCATTGACTTATACCACACACATGTACACATACATGCACACATACACATTTTATCAGTAGTCAGGGTCCAATTAGGAAAACAGAAACTACTATTCTAGGGATTTCAAACAGTGGGAATTTAACACAGGCAACTGGACATACAGGTGATAAAAGAGCTGAGGAGCATACAGGGAGAGTGAGGCAACCCATAACTTTTTTTTTTTTAACGAAGGCAATAGCACTTGTAGGGCTGGAGGAAAAATTACAGGATGTCCAGAAAGAGCTAGAACCTAGCATGAGTTGCCTGGCATGAGCTGGGACAACAGAGAGAGGAGTTCTAGTCACTGCTAGAGATGCCACCCAAAGGAGACCGAGAGAGAGAGAAATACACAGGCTTTTCTCCTTCTATCCTGTTCTCTTCTGCCAGTGTTTTCCATTGTCTGGTGCTATACCATAGTCAGATGCAAGGGAGTCTGGGAAATGTAGGTCCCTGACACATTAAGCAGAGCATGGGAAAAATGAGAGAGAGATCCAAGAGTAAACACACAAATGGCTACCACAGTCCACCCATTTTGCCACGAAGCATCCATTCTCACTATTCTACCCCTACCTAACTCTCATAAAATGGCTTCATGTTTCCACCCCGCAGAATTCAACTAACTTTTATACAAATAAAGAATCATTTTCGGGGCCGGCCCCGTGGCTTAGTGGTTAAGTGCGCACGCTCCACTACTGGTGGCCCAGGTTTGGATCCCAGGCGCGCACCGAGGCACCGCTTCTCCGGCCATGCTGAGGCCGCGTCCCACATACAGCAACTAGAAGGCTGTGCAACTATGACATACAACTATCTACTGGGGCTTTGGGGGAAAAAAAAAAAGGAGGAGGATTGGCAATAGATGTTAGCTCAGAGCCAGTCTTCCTCAGCAAAAAGAGAAGGATTAGCACGGATGTTAGCTCAGGGCTGATCCTCCTCATAAAATAAAATAAAATATAACATAAAATAAAAAGAATAGAATAGAATAAAATAAAGATCACTTTCTTTCCAAAAAGGTGAAACACAGAGTACCACCTGACATAGTTTCCCTCACCATGTCCAGGAATCCCCGATGATATGAGGTCCTCTCTCTCAGGACTGTATGTGGCTCTTGACAGTTTGATCTAAATTGTGAAGCTCAGCTGGATAAGGTTCTTTACCTAGTGGGGTGACATGAACCTTTTCCCTGTGGGATCTGAGTCATTAGTGGGTCTTCATTTATTGGATTACCACAGTTTTCCCTTAACAAGGACTGTTGGATAAGGTGGTATTAAGAGGCTTCCAGGGAACACATTGAGTTCTAAATACAGCCCTCATTCCACCGTTGTGTAGTAGCAACCTACTTTCATCTCGATAATTGTGATTAATCCCCCCATCCAGTACAGAGAGACCCCTTCTCTGGCTGTTGATTCAGCATGATGAGAATACAAAATGGCCAGGGGAAGCCTCATATTCCAATTCAACAGGAATCTCATGGTGTTTCCTGGTGGAAACATTACTTTCTTGTGCACTAGGACCTCTAAACTCACTGAGCCCAAGTTTGCAGAGATGAAAGCAAAAATTATTCCAGTGGATTATTTCATGTAATTATAAAAGAGGGCCTCACATCTCTACCTCTTAGTTCCAGGACCTATGCATTGTGGCTGTGAGGAAACCATTATGATATAGTGGCCACTATGTTAAGGCATGTCCCACACTGTTAGGACAGCACTCCAACCTCACAGAGTGTTGTCATACAGCCGATACTCTGAGTCTTCAACAGCCCATTTCATACAGTTAGCTGCTTCTGGGTCATGAGTTACATAGTAATACAGGGAACTCCATGGGCATGAGCCTATTGTTGCACTTACTTGACAGTAAAATCTGTCTCCTTGTCAGAGACAATATAATAAAGCATTCTATAAGTCCACAAGTGGTGGTGCTGGCAGAAGAACTGTGGGAAAGGAAGGTAAATCTATATCCAGAATCTGTTTGGGGACAGATTTCTTCCTCTTCCCTGATGGAAAAGATCCAAGGTAACCAATATGCCACCAGTGGCCAGATAATCCCTCAGAAGAAAGGTGCCATATGAGGTCTTCAGGGTGGCCCCTGCTGTTGGGTGCTTGGGCATGTAACAGCAGAGAAAGCCAGATCACCGCTGATGAGAGGAAGTTGTCTTACTGAGCCCACGGATAGCCTCCATCCCTGCCACTAAGGCCACGTTGTATATGGCCCATCGAGCAAGCACTGCAGTGGCTACACAAAGAGGCTGACTGATATCACAGATCAGATGATCTTCTCTATGTGATTACTGAGAGCCTCCTCTACTGAGATCACTCTTTGGTGAGCATTTTTGTGGGATACACATAATCCTTACGCTGTTTGCCTATTCCAGAAGCCCATAAAAGACCGCAGACTTTCTTGTCACCAGTTTCCAATCTGCCCAAGTCCAATCTCATGGAAATGACTTCCATTTGATAACGGATTGCAGCAGCATATAGCCAAGCTTTTAGTTTGTTGGATAAGAGAGCATTAAGTTCATGGTGGGTAGGAAAGGTCTTAGCTCAAGTAAATTTAGAATCCCATGTGTTCAGCATTCATTCTCTACCTGAGCTATGCAAAATGTCCCATGTAGTACCTTTATTTGCCACCTGAATCTGCTAAGGGGCACAGAACCTTGCTCTGCAGACTGTACCTTATATAGACTCTTCTCTTGCCCTAGGCCTCACTCAAAATTGGCAGGGTTACCAGTTTCTTAATAAATAGGTCAGAGTGGCACCCTCAAATACAATATATGCTGCCTCCAGTAACCAAAGAGTCTCACTGAGCTTTATGCTTCTGATTTGATGGTAAGTGGTGCAAGGTGCAGGAACTTGTCCAGAGCAGACAACCCTACACGTTCCTCAGAAATGTCACTCATGTGTCAGGCCCCTGAATTTTTATGGGATTTTTCTTCCACCTCCTGGTATACATTTGTATTAGCATGACATCTGGGATACTTGCTCTTTTCTGCTCAAAATGCTCAGCATGGTGCTAACAATGATATCCTGTGAGATGTCCAGATGATCAAAGACCTTGCAGATTATATTGTGACAATGCAGAAGAGTTCACATAGCTCTGAGGTTTACAAATGTCTCTGCCAGGTGAAAGCAAATGGCTTTTGATAAAACATACTAACTGATATAAGCAAAAACACCTGTCAGCTGCAGACCAAACACCAGGGACTGTGTTCCTTCGCTCCAGCAAAGACACAACACCTGGAAAATTAGCTGTAATTGGAGTCACCACTTAATTAACTTTACAACAATTCACAGGCATTCTCCAAATTCATCTGGCTTTTATACTGGCCAGTTAAAGAAAGTTAAACAAGGATGTGGGGCCGGCCCTGTGGCTTAGCGGTTAAGTGCGTGCGCTCCGCTACTGGTGGCCTGGGTTTGGATCCCGGGCGCACACCGACGCACCACTTGTCCAGTCATGCTGAGGTGGCGTCCCACATACAGCAACTAGAAGGATGTGCAACTATGACATACAACTATCTACTGGGGCTTTGGGGAGAAGAACGGAAAAAAAGGAGGAGGATTGGCAATAGATGTTAGCTCAGGGCCGGTCTTCCTCAGCAAAAAGAGGAGGATTGGCATGCATGTTAGCTCAGGGCTGATCTTCCTCACAAAAAAAAAAAAACAAGGATGTGATAGGAATCAACAGCCTGCTATGTTCAAGTCCTTAATGGTAGCACTAATCTTTGTAATCTCCACAGGGAGCTGTTATTACTTTTGATTTACTATTTTAGTAGGAGAGCCTTTTCCATTGGCTTCCATTTGATCCTTCTCACTACATTAACCCTTAAGCCACAGGTCAGAGACTGACGTAAATATTCTAACAGTTGCTAAATATAAATATTTCAATCATGAATTCAGGAATTCAGAAACTGTCGAATGGCTCTTTTAGGTGCTTGGACCACTGTGGGATAAACTCAGGGTAGAATTTAATTTATCCCCTATTATCTGTAAGCCCTCACTCTGTTCAGTAGACCACAATGCCATTTCTAGCCCCTAGAAATTATTGTCAACTCAGAGCTAGTGTCCATTTTGCATTTTCCCCCAAGGACACAGACATCCTAGTAAATGACCACAGGCCCTCCCTCAAGGTAACAGAGACTCCCCTTCAATCAAGGGACTCCAGATCTGTAAACTGGCTTAGGTATGGGAACATGGGGAGACACCATAACTTGTTATTGTGACAACTCAGCAGGTTTCTGCTGATGTTTTCAGGTTTCTGCTCAACAGGCCTAGAGTTTTTCCAGTAATGTAAATCTCATAATTCTCATTGAAATCAGAGACTCCCTTTCAATGTCAGTATATCCCCACACTGATTGATTTCTCAATGACTCAGTGAAGGAAAGTGTCCTCCAAGGCCCTCCCCATCCTCCCTGGAACATAGTCAGGGGGAAAGAGAATGGTTTGAACATGATCAATTCACTCCAACATTCCTGTCTCCCTAAACCTTTGGATTTCATCTTCTACATCATGCCAGGGAAGTTATGACATCTTAACCTCACTGACTATAGGCTACCACTGAATTCAAAGTTTAGTTTAACAACCAAGAAAACTCTTAGAACCACTTAACAGCTGCCTAAGACAACATATGAAGTCCAGAATCTCAGGTAAGTGTACCTGTTTCAATAACTTCAGCTCAGTCCAATATTACATTCTAATCATCTTGATCTAACATCATTAGAATCCATTCTTACACGTGTTTCCCTACTAATATAAATTAGCAAGAGCTTGAAATTCTTTTAATGTAGCTGTCTCCTACTGGAGCAGACCTTGAATTCTCTCCCTGGGGCATGCTGTATCTGACTCTAGGTATTAGGGCTTCAGGCAATGAAAAGAGGTATCACATTCTACATCAACTCTCTAGGTGGATCATTATAGCATCTTTAAGCAGGAAAAGACTTGTCTCCTAAGAGAGATGAGGAGGAGTTGTTTCCACTGACAGGGGAAGCTCAGAAGGATTAGAATTACAAGTTCTCAGATTCATCTGAATCCACCCAAATGTTCTTATTCCACATATAAGGGTCCCAGTCTTTCCCGATTCTCTAATTTTAACACAAGAGACTTTTAGAAGTTGTATATTCGACTTACATTCAAATTATGTACACCACACAATTCGCTATTAGGCCTTATCCTCAGCCATATATGCCTTATGAACACACACACACACACACACGCACACAATGGCACCATGAGAGGCATCTTCTTCTGTGTCCATGCCTTGAGCTGAAAGTTTAAATTTCTAGACTTATTATTTTATTTGTGTAAGCTCTCTGGAACAGTCAGAAGCAACAATCCCATCCCACAGACCTTGTACTCATTTAAACCACGATGGCGAGTATGGCAGCTATTTAATGGCCCAAAGTCTTCCCTTTAATTGATACTTCCTACCAAGCAATAACAGGTGATAAGATAACCTAAATAATTGTGATGCTACTACATGCCACAGATTTCTAGTAACCCACAAGTAGAATACGGTTCTGCTTGTAAGCAGGTTTTATAATAGTCAGCCTTAAACAGGTGAGCAACTCAATACCAGAATTCCATTTTGAGAGACAATTTCTTAGGGCCTTTGGTAGAGAGTTTGTAAAATGGACATTATTATCCCTTCTCTGTATCCATGCCCTTTTTGCATTGCACTAGCTGACATTACCGAACAGCCAGATATGTGAATATAGACCAGCAAGTCCCCACCAACCAGAAACCCAGACTGCTGTAGATACACGAGCACTCCCCCTGCTGAGGTCAGCTGAGCCTGCCTGAGATCAGCAGCAAAGGACCCATAGACTCATGAGCAAAAATTAAGCATTGTTGCTTTAAGCCATTAAAGTTCTGGTGTGTTGTTATACAGCAAAAGCTAACTGATACCAGAGCACTCCTAGTACTAGGAACTATACCAAGTCAAGTCTGGAAAATCTGGGTGTTTCTAATGAGGGATTTTAATTCAAGAATTGGTTACACAGGTGTTGGAATTGCTAAAGAGCTAAATGGGAGAGTGAGGCACTGAGAAGCTGTGACCATTCCGAGAGCCAGAGGGGCACAAGAAGGAGGTGCTCTTACCAAAGGCCAAAAGCCAGGGCCATCGGTGGGAACTGGAACCCCCTGTAACCATGAAAGGTGCAGCCTGATCTGATAGAAGCTGGAATCACAAAGGAGACTCGAGCACAAACTCGAGCTTTGCGCTTCTTCTTGAAGCTCTCTAGTGCCATTAGATATACCATTTAACCTGCCAGTGGGTCCTTGATTTCTTTATGTCCTTCATTTCATTAAAAAAGCTAATATATGTGCGAAGTACAGTGCCTGGCACGTAAGTCAGTGTTATATCATTGTCGTCGTCATCATCATATATTTTTATGGCAGGAACTATTATTTCCCAAAGCCTTTGCCTTCGATGAGGACCTCATTCATGGGACCTCAGGGATAATTTAATTAGCTGTTTTCTACTATATTCCACAGGCTTCCAGCTACCTAACTCTGAATACTAATGTGATTTCTCGATTGCCAGTAGCCCCAAACAAGGCCTGATAACCAATTCTAGATTCCCCCCTATTTCCCTGAGTGTATGTTGCCTATAACCTCTCTCTGGTACCAATACCTTAAATTGGTATCAGGGCACTGAAAATGATCCTGATTCCTCTAAACAGAGAAAGAATTTATGGAATGGCATGTTGGGTAGGAAAGTTGAACCCTCAAATCTTAGTGGCCTAACACACAAAAAAGTTTCTCACTCGCCCTACATATCCAGTGAGGGTTGGAGCCAGGCAATCTGCTCCATATTGTCACTCGGGGACCCAGAACAGATGGAGGGCTCACTGTCTGTGATATTGCTAATCACAACATCAGGGGAAGAGAGATACTAGAGAATCACACAGGGGCTTTTCAGTGCCTCAGCCTTGACTTATTGCATGCCCCTGCCAAGGGCAAAAGGGCTAGGAAGTAGAGTCTGCCATCTGCCTGGGGAGGAAGAGAGAACTAGATAGTGGTGAGTAATAGTAATGTTCACTACAGAGGGGTAGGAAGCAGTTCACGGTACTTAGCAAATAGCTGCCGAAAAAGAAATATAAAGGAACCAAGAGAGGAAATGCATAGATAAGATTCTGCCATAGGTAGAATCTATTGGAATACCAACCCTGACCACATCACTCTATCTCCCTGCTGACCTCCATACCCTTGGAAACATCTGCCATAATGTTAGTCCTTGACTCTCTTACAAATAATCTCAAGCTGCCTCCCTTAAGGCTCCAAGTCCCAGGTAGGAGAATCTGATTAGCACGCCAGGTAGTTTACCTCATGTGCCCAGGTTTTACCTGCAAGAGGTAGGGAGAGGAATTTTATGCCTATTTCAGCTTTCAAACTGGCAGAAGGATGCTGTTGCTTCTTGAATTTAGGATTCCCTCTAAATGAAGGGTGTTTAGGCTCCGGGCAGCCAAAAGATAAAAATGTGCACTATATAGTTGGAATGTTTTGCATATTTAAGAATTTTATATAAATAGAATTATACAGTATGAGCTTTTTGCCTGGCTTCTTTCACAGTGTAATTTTTTTGAGGTCCATTTATGTTGTTGCATGTATCAATACTTTGTTCTTTTTTTTTTTTTCTTTTTTTTTTGTGAGGAAGACCTACCCTGAGCTAACATCCAATGCCAATCCTCCTCTTTTTTGCTGAGGAAGACTGGCCCTGGGCTAACATCCGTGCCCATCTTCCTCTACTTTATATGGGGCGCCACCACAGCATGGCTTAACAAGTGATGCGTGGCTGCACGCCCGAGATCCGAACCAGCGAACCCCAGGCCACAGCAGTGGAGTGCACGCACTTAACCACTTGTGCCACCGGGCCGGCCCCACTTTGTTCTTTTTTATGGCTGAGTACTAATCCATTGTATGGACACGTCAGAGTTTGTTTATCCATTCACCTGTTGATGAACATTTGGGTTGTTTTCACCTTTTGCCTCCTCATGAAGAGTCATGAACAGGTCTCTTTATGGACATATGCTTCCATTTCTCTAGGGTAAATATCTAGGAGTGGAATTGCCGGGTTGTAGGGTAAGTGTGTGCTTAAATTGTTAAGAAATAGCCAAACTTTTTTCCAAAGTAGTTGTGCCATCTTACATTCCCACCAACAGTGTGTGACAGTTCCAGTTCTTGCACCCTCACCAACACTTGGTATGGTCAGTTTTCTTAATTTTAGCTATTCTAATAGGTGTGTGGTAGTATATTACTGTGGTTTTAATTTTGCATTTGCCTGAAGACTAACATGATTCTTTCATTTACTTATTTGCTTTCTGTGTGTATGTGTTTTGTTTGGTTTGGTTTGGTAAAACATCTGTGCAAATACTTTGCCCATTTTTTACTGTATTTCTCCCAATCTGCAGTTTCCTTTTCATTATCTTAACTATTATTTCTCCTGTCTTTTTCTATACATTTTATTGTTTTAGATTTTACATTTAGGTCAGTGATACATTTTGAGTTAATTTTTCCATATGGTGCAAAGTACTAATCAAAGTTCTTTTTGGTTTGTTTAAGGATATCCAACTGTCCTAGAGCCATTTTTTTTTTAAAGACTATTCTTTCTCCAATGAATTATCTTTTCTTATTTGTCAAAAATCAGTTGTCGGCCGGCCCTGTGGCTTGGTGGTTAAGTGTGCGCACTGCGATGCTGGCGGCCCGGGTTCGGATCCCGGGTGCGCATCGAGGCACCACTTCTCCGTTCATCCTGAGGCCGAGTCCCACATGCAGCAACTAGAAGGATGTGCAGCTACGACACACAACTATCCACTGGGGCTTTGGGGGGGAAAAAATAAAATAAATAAAATCTTTAAAAAAAAAAAAAAAATCAGTTGTCCATATAGGTATAGGTCTATTTCGGGATCCTTGATTCTGTCCCAGTGATCTATTTGTCTATCTTAAAACCATATGGTACTTCCAAGTCTTGGCTATTGTGAATAACGCTGCAATGAACACAGGGGTGCATGTACCTTTGCAAATTGGTGTTTTCAAGTTCTTTGGATAAATACCCAACAGTGGAATAGCTGGATCATATGGTAGTTCTATCCTTGCTTTTTTGAGGAATCTCCATACTGTTTTCCATAGTGGCTGCACCAGTTTGCACTCCCACCAGCAGTGTATGAGAGTTCCCTTCTCTCCACATCCTCTATCAAGGGACGAATGGATAAAGAAGATGTGGTATATATACACAATGGAATACTACTCAGCCATAAGAAACGATGAAATCTAGCCATTTGTGACAACGTGGATGGACATTGAGGGTATAATGCAAAGTGAAATAAGTCAGAGGGAGAAGGTCAAATACCGTATGATTTCCTTCATTAAGTAGTAGATAATAACAACAATAAACAAACACATAGGGACAGAGATTGGATTGGTGGTTACCAGAGGGGAAGGGGGGAGGGAGGAGGGTGAAAGGGATAATTCGGTACATGTGTGTGGTGATGGGTTGTAATTAGTATTTTGGTGGTGAACATGATGTAATCTATGCAGAAATAGAAGTACAATGATGTACACCTGAAATTTTTACAATGTTATAAACCAATGTTACTGCAATAAAGAAAAAATTAAAAAAAAAAAAGAAAGCTGAAAACATTCATCAGATAATTTGTCATATTATCTCAATTGTGCAAATAAAAGTATATTCTCTCATTTAATTAAAAAAAAACCATATGGTATTAATTACCCTATCTTTAAATCTAAAATTGTGTCAAAATAAAAAGTTTATTAAAATTTTAAAAAGACAGAGACCTAAAAGAAAATGAACAAAAGCTGGGGACAGTTTACAGAAAATGAATTACAATGGCTCTTAAACATGCAAAAAGATGCTCAACATCAGCTATAATAAAATAAATGTAAATTATACTACATTAAGATAAAATTCACACCTTTCAGATTGTCAAATACCAAGAATTTTAACAACACACTATATTGACAAGAGTGTAAGGAAATAGGTGCTTTTATCCATTGATAGTATGAGTGAATTGTAATAACCTCTATGGAAAACAATTCGGCAACATTTACTTAAATTTTAAATGAGTATAACCTCTGACCCAGCAATTCCATTCCTAGGAATTTATCCTGCAATACAGTTCAATATGTGCTCATGGGGCGTGTTCAAGTAGTTCCACTGTGGCATTTCTTATAATAGCAAAGACAATAAACAACCAAAATGTCTAGCAATAGAAAAATAGCTAAATAAATTATGATATAGTCATATAATGAAATATAGCTCACTAGAAAAAGAATGAGTTAGATGTATGAGATGTAACGGAATGATCTTCAAAATATACTGATGAGTGAAATAGTCAAAGTACTCAAGAGTATTTTTAGCATGCTGCCATTTTTGTGTAAAGGAGAACTATACACTTAAATATATATGCATGCCTTCATAGGCATAGAATAGTGACAGAATAAGTCCCAACAAACTGTGAACAGTGGCTGCCACTGGGGATGGGGTAATGGGAAGAGTCAGGTGCTGAGGGAGAAGATAACGTGTGCATTAGATAACCTTTTTTCTGTTAGAATTTTTTACTTTATGTCTTTCTTTTTCAATAAGCAAATCTTATTTTTAAATAAGAAAGGCAAAATAAAAGTGCATGCTGTCTCAAATTAAGAGTGATTTTCTCAGGACAGTGTGATTACATTTGATTATCATTTTCTTATTTGTGATTTTATGCATTTGACAAATTTTATAACATGAAAATGTGTTACTTCCATAATCAGAAAAATAAGTACTTTAAAAACACTCTAAGAAAACATAAGAAAGGATTAGCTTTACCTGGGATAATTGGACAATGCCCAAAAGAGGATAAAGTAAAAGATGTTGCACCTTTTCTGTCATTCATATACACACGTATACACACACAGCACACCATTCAAAACATATTTCTATAAGTAAAAATCAGTCATCAAGAAAGGTAAGGAAGCTCAACAAAGAAAACTAAAAGCAAAACATTTTTTAAATCTGTTAATTTTTCAAATGAAGTTCTACCATCTGGTAGCAATGAGAAGAACTTGCTACCAAATGTATCATTATGACAGTATCATTATGACTTTCTAATGCTTTCATCATCAAAAGAGTCTGGTGACATCACTGTTAGAAGACTCAAATACCAGGAGAGTATCATACAATATCTGATTTTTTTTTTTTACAAAGGCCCAAAAATATAATACTTGGAAAACATCTTAAGACTTCTTCTCTTCACATTACTGAAAAAAAGGTAAGGCTCTTAGGAAGGAATGAAAGTTGGATGATCTCGCAAAATAATAGGTAGGGATCATCCCCAAACCTTGGCCTCAAAAGTATATTGTACAAAATAGGTGACACATCAACTACCGGCCTTTGAGAATAATGGCATTGAGGACACATTGTCAGAAAATAATCTGGCTAGATGGAGTCTTACCTCAGACATAGGGTATTTCTAATGTTCTTGAATCTAAAAGGTGGTCATTTTACATTGTTGGGACACCAGAATTACGCCCAAATGAAGCCTTCCCAGTATAGTATTATCTACAGAATACCTCTCCAATAGAAATATAATGCAACCCACATTTGTAACTTTAAATATTCTAGGAGCCATATTGCAAAAAGGTAAAAAGAAACAGATTAAATTCATTTTAATAATGTATTTCATTTAACGCCCCAATATGCAAAATTTCTTTTCAACAGGTAGTCAATACAAACAATTATTAATGAGATATCTTACATTATTTTTTTCATACCGAGTCTTCAAACTCCACTGTTAGGCTAGCAACATCTCAAGTACTCACTAGTCACTTGTGACTAGTGGCCACCATATTGGAAGGTACAGCTCTAAAACATCTTGCTTATTAAATAAGTGTTCAAAGAGTAAATAGGAGAGACCTCTTTTTTACTTCAACACATAACCCAAAAGCAGGACCTGTTCTTGGATGATGCGTACTGAAAACCAGTTTACGCTTGCGAGCAGAAATCCTATCTAACACCTTCAACACAAGCTCAGTGCATTGGCTAGAGTCAAATATTCCATTTTAGAGCTTTATGTCTTTAATTTAGACTTTTAATCACTGTTTACAAGGATATACCTTTTAGAGAACGTATATATTTTTAGGTTACTAGGCCTATAGTTTTTGAATAAATTATTAGTCTTAATATCTTTGTGAGGAAAAAAATATATAAAAATCAACTTTGGGACAGAATATGTCCAATACATAAAGACATCTTTGTAAGTCCTCATTTTATTTTTGCAGAAGCACAAGTGAAATGGAACAAGAGTTTTATTGAATTGCCTTTATGCAATCAGGGTAGACTTTGATAAAGGAATATAAAAGAAATGCCACAGACACTTTGCACCTAATTTAAAAAGGATCAGACAGCATCCTTCGGGAGATTTCTGCAGGCACTTCAAACAGAATAGGTGGTTTCCCTGACTCAAGTCTGCCTTCTTCCTAAGGCTGAGCATTCTAGAATCAAACACTTGGACTGGTGGCCAAATTTCCATAAATTAATTCATTATTAGAAGATGGCAAGGGAGTTGTTTTTCACTTTCTAAAAAGCTCTTTTTCTCCTCTTTTCTTCTAGCAGAGAATGAATTCTAAATGGAAAATCCTGTTAGTGATTTCACTTACTTTATCGCTGATGTTGACTAAGCATCATTTCCGGTAAATATAACAGATTGATGAATCATTATCTTTAATGATTGGCAGAGCTGATCTCAAATGCTGAGTTTTGTCCAAAAAAAATTAATAAACACTCCCTAAATTAATCAGAAATTACCTCCTCTTTGGGGAACAAATCAAATCATAAATATATTAATTCTTTCATTTTTCAACATTCAACCAATATTTACTGAGCACTTTCTTGGTTCCAGGCCCTGTTCTAGGTGCTTGGAAAACAGTAATAACCCAAACAAAGTGACTGCTCTTATGAAGCTTTACATTCTAGGAGAAGATGCACAAGAAGAAAGAAATATATAATATAATGTCAGGAGCATTGTATTTTATATAATAATGCCATAAAGACAAACATAAGGCAAGATAAGAGGATAGAGTGTTGGGGGCTGTTTTAGATACATTTGAAACTACATCTAAGTTCCATCTAATAGGAACAAGACTCAAAGCTACCTGCTATAGAAACATAGCTGTACTGGGGAATAAATTTGTTAACTTGCTAAAATTCTCTCACCTAGAAAAACTCAAAATTCTTACCTCCTCCATGCCTTCCCCCTTATGGTCTTTGTTCATAAGCAATGCAATGTTACTGAATGCTATTTGAAAATCAGCTATATTGTGGGAGACAATGTGTTTTAAAATGAACTCTGTTGCTTTGGTATCATGTTCTACATGTTACTGGTCCTCTTGGGATGTTGTACCTTAATAGAAAGGACTCATGGTCACTTCTAATAGTATTAATATCTTTTTGAAGATAATAATGGGTTATCTTAGTCAAAAAGGATAATAGACCACAAGCTTCTTGCAGGCCTGGATTCCAGAATCGGAATGCCATGTCAGAACTGGATGCCATGTATTCCTGAACTGTAGCATTATGCTATGGCATATGGTAGACGTTTATTAATTATATGACTGACAAGTGA
Source organism: Ceratotherium simum simum (assembly GCF_057802395.1). NCBI lineage: Eukaryota > Metazoa > Chordata > Mammalia > Perissodactyla > Rhinocerotidae > Ceratotherium > Ceratotherium simum. Next base: position 15,620,058 of record NC_141928.1, read on the forward strand.
ATGAATGGATCTGAATTCTAGATTTTTTGTTATTCTAATTGCAATAGGCATTTATTCAAATTAACACTAAAATGCCTTTTTTCATTTATCTAAAGAATAGAGAAGCACCTACAGAAGATTAATCTCTGCTGGTAAGAATCTTTCTTCTACAAATATCCTACAAATTGTATTGAGGGCAAACTGACTGGAGTCACGTGGGTTCTAATGGTGATGGCCATCAGAAAGAACAGAAAACTAGACTGAATTCTCTAGAGGCAGTTACTGACAAATTCCTTGGGTATCAGTTCAGAAATATTCTATATACATGCATATGTACAGGTATATGAGTTTGTATGGATGTGTGTATGTGTACATCTCCAAATTTTGCTCACCCGACACACTCACCTGCTTACACCAGACAAGTTTTTGACATTTGCTATAGTTTTAGTGTCTCTGTCCAGGATGATGTTTTTCTTTAGAATTATATCCCTCTTTGGTCAACCACGTTTTCTACCATTGACCATTATGTAGGACCTGAGAAATTAGTGAAACCGACCTCAAAAATATGAACTTTTTTTTAAGTTCTCCATTTGTCACTGTATATTTTTAATGAAGTTAGGCATGGACAATTGGGACTTTGAAAGAGCACAAGTCTTGGGCAATCCTATAATGAAATATCTTTGGCTAAAAACACCTCTGAAATGTCAAAAAGGGATGCACTTTTAAAGTTTTTTTTTTTATATTTGATTTTGAAATAATTATAGATTCACAGGAAGTTGCAAAGACAGTACAAAGAGGTCACACGTACCTTTCACCCAATTTCCCCCAATGTCACATGTTACATAATTGTCGTGCAATATCAAAACAGGACATTGATATTGGGACAATGTATGTGTTTAATCATAAAACATTTTATCACATGTGTAGATTCGTATAACCACCACAGCAATCAAGATGCAAAACTATTGCATCACCATATCTCCTCTGAGCTACCATTTCTACTCACACCTAACCTCCTCTCCCTGACCCTATTTAACCCCTAGTACCACTAATCTACTTTTAGCTCTATAATTTTGCCACTTTGAGAATGTTTTATAAATGGAATCATACATTAGATGATCTATCGAGATGAGCTTCTTCACCTAGCATAATGTCCTTGAGATCCAGCCAGGTTGTTGTGTATATCAATAGGTCATTCCTTTTTATCACTGTGTAGTATTCCATGAAGGGATGTACCAAAGTTTGTTTAACCATTCACGTACTGAGAAACATTTTGGTCGACAATTCTTTCTTATAGCACCTGAAAAATATTGTTCCACTTCCTTTGGGGTAGTTTCTGATAAGAAACTCACTTTCATTCAAATTATACTTCCCCTATAGGTGAATCATTTCTCTCTGACTGCTTTCAAGATTATTTTCATCTTTAGCTTTCAGAAATTTGACTATCTTGTACCTTAGCATGGATTTCTTTAGGTTTATCCTGTTTGGGGTTCATTCAGCTTCTTGAATTGGTATGTTTATGTCTTTTGCCAAATTTGGGAGAGTGTTCAGCCATTTTTTTTGTTTGTTTGTGAGGAAGATCAGCCCTGTGCTAACATCTGCCAATCCTTCTCTTTTTGCTGAGGAAGACTGGCCCGGGGCTAACATCCATGCCCATCTTCCTCCACTTTATATGGGACACTGCCACAGCATGGCTTGACAAGTGGTGCGTCGGTGCGCGCCCGGGATCTGAACCCTGGGCCACCACAGTGGAGCATGCACATTTAACCACTACGCCACTGGACCGGCCCCCAGCCATTTTCTTAAATACTTTTTCACCCCCATCCTTCTTTCCTTCTAGGACTTCAATTACATGAATGTTAGATCTTTTGTTATAGTCTCACACATCCCTGAGGCTCGGTTTTTTTTTTTTTTTCAGTTTTTTCTCTCTGTTGTTCAGATTGAGTCATTTCTATTATTCTATCTTCAAGTTCACTGATTCTTTCCTCCATCCTCTCCATTCTGCTGTTAAGCCTATTCACTGAGTTTTTGTTTCAGTTATTGTATTTTTAAGTTCTAAAATTTTCATTTGGTTCCTCTTTATATCTTCCATATCTTTGATAAGACTTTCTATATCTTTGCTGTGACTTTCTATTTTTTCATATGTTCCAAGTGTTTGTAATTGCTCATTTAAGCATTTTTACAATGGCTGCTTTAAAACTTTTATCAGATAATTCCATTATCTGTGTTATCATGACATCTGTAGATTATCCTTTCTCATTTAAGTTGACATCTTCCTGATTCTTGGTATGACGAGTGGTTTTTGATTGAAACTTTGACATTTTGGGTATTATGAGACTCTGGAGCTTCTTTAAATCTTACGTTTTCACAGGCATCCTCTGACACTGCTCCAGCTAAGAAACAGTGTGGCACATCCTCATTACTATCAGTTGAGGGGTGAAATTTCAGGTTCTCAACTCTGCCTCCATTGAAACCTGGGGGGAGGGGCTCCTTGTTACTAATGAGTGGGGATGGGAGTTCAGGCTCCACACATGGTCTTCACTGACACCAACCTCAAGGGGATGGCCATAATTGCTGAACAGTGGTGAAAGCTCTACCCTGCACTAACCTCCATGAACTCCATACCAGTGAGGAGGGAAGGGCCTCATTACATTCTGGTGAGGGTGGAAGTCTAGGCTCTTCACTAGGCCTTTGCTAAAGGGATGGACACGGGGTCACAGTTTTTCTGTGGGATTGGGCTGGAGTATAGTGAGTAGTGTCTAAAAGTTTACTGTCTTGCTGGGTTGCTCTTTTCATGTTCCTGTAGCTGTAAAAAGCAGGCTTTTCTTGGGGCTCTTTTTGTGTCTGTGCCCATTGGTATTTCTGGGTTGCTAGCTTCGCTAGCACTCAATCTGGGATGTACGTGGCAGAAAACCCAGAAAACTCACTGCCATGTTGATCCTTGATCCTAAGGCGCCTACCTGATCTGCCTTCTCTCCACCTTTCAGAGTTTTCTTTTGCTTCCTTTACATTTAATGTCCAGGGTTTTTAGCTAAACCTAGTGGTATTAACAGGGAAAATTAGTACTATTCCATCTTTTTGGAAGCACAAGTCACTTAAAGTTATTCTTATTTTACAAAATATCCTTGGTTTATGAGAAGGAAGTTCCCTCATAACCTTGTTAATTAAATAATTAACTTAAAAGTACAACAAAACCTTAGGTGGATCCTATCTTCAAATGAAAATCAAAGATGAACATCTGGGACCCTTTCTTCAACTCCTTTATTCCAACACGTAACAGGATATCTATCACATAGTAAGCTACTAATGTTTGATAAATGAATTAATTTAATCTGCATTTTTGAGTAAATATACGTTATTTTTCCTGCACTGTTAATTTTAAAAATATATTCCCCCCTCAAGAACCATACTTTTCCGTGCCTTCCTGCCTTGGGTCATGACCTCTTCACCCTACACCTCTTTCCTGAGCTAGCACTTATCCTTCCAGACCCAGTGTGTATATTTCTTCTCCAAGTGGTTTTCCTTAACCCTAAATTTAGGTTGGATGCCCCATTTATATGCTCCCATGGAGATCTGTTTTTCCCTATTAGCACTTATCACTCTCTACTGTAATTGTCCATTTAATATTGTCTTTCCTGCTAGTCTTATCAGTTTCCTGAGGGCAGGAGCTGATGTAAACGTCCATAGTTACAGAACCAGCACCAAACAGTGCCTCCCATATTATAGGGGTGCAATATATATTTGTTGAATGAATGGATTACTCTTGATTTTCTCCTTGTAACCAGGGATCGTGAAGCAGAAGAACCTCAGCTCTCAGACTGGTTTAATCCTAAGTAAGAACAAAAAATTCTGCTCACAAAATAATAATAATATAACTCAATTTGAATGGGGGAGATTTTTTTTTCCATCATTAAATTGTAGCTATTGAAACCTGGGAGGTTTCCAGGACTTGGAGTTTTTACTTTTAAGGCTTTTATATACAAACCTAGGGTCTATTTAAGAAGAATTAGGCAATTAAGGGTCATAATAAAAGTTGTTATCTGGTTTAAAATTCCTGATTTTATTAGGGGAAAGAAAAAATCTCTTCAGTAGCAGCCCCAAAATGCCATTAATGACTCCCCTTGATTTTAGCACTAACACTTGGGGGAGAATCTCATTCTTTATAATGGCTATCTAGTATTCTATTTTATGGCTATATACCATAATTTATTTAGCCAATTCCCTATTGGTTTTGATTGTTTGCAATTTGGGGGCTATTGTAAGTAATGTTTCAATGAATATCCTTGTAAATATATTTTTGCACACTGTGTGTGAATTTATCGGTAAGATAAATTCCTATCATGGCATCATTAGTTTAAGAGGATGTAGACATTTTAAATTTTGATTCAGGTTGTTAAATTGCCCCTTAATAATCATTTGTTTTCTAATCTACAGTGGATAAATGTTAATAATATTTTATTCGTTTTATATATTTATGTTTTATTCTAGTAGTCTCAAACATTTTATTATTGGTAAAATTGTTAGTTAAAATATCTCAATTTAGACAAAGGAGCTGAGAACATACAATGGACAAAGGAAAGTCTCTTCAATAAATGGTGCTGGGAAAATTGGACAGCCACATGCAAAAAGAATGAAAGTAGACCATCTGCTTTCGCCATTCACAAAAATTAACTCAACGTGGATCAAAGACCTGAAGGTGAGACCTGAAACTATAAAACTCCTAGAAGAAAATACAGGCAATACACTACTTGACATTGGTCATAAAGGAATCTTTTCGGACACCATATCTATTCGGACAAGGGAAACTAAAGAAAAAATAAACAAGTGGGACTTCATCAGATTAAAGAGCTTGTACAAGGCAAATGAAACCAGGAGCAAAATGAATAGACAACCCACCAGCTGGGAGAAAATATCTGCATATCACATATCCGACAAGGGATTAATCTCCATAATATATAAAGAACTCACACAACTGAAAAAGAAAAAAAACAAACAACTCGATCAAAAAATGGGCAGAGGGGCCAGCCCGGTGGCGCAAGCAGTTAAGCATGCACACTCTGCTGCGGTGGCCCGGGGTTCGCCGGTTCGGATCCCGGGCACGCACCGACGCACCACTTGGCAAGCCATGCTGTGGCAGTGTCCCATATAAAGTCGAGGAAGATGGGCATGGATGTTAGCCCAGGGCCAGTCTTCCTCAGCAGGAAAAAAAAGGGGAGGATTGGCAGATATTAGCACAGGGCTGATCTTCCTCACCAAAAAAACAAAATGGGCAGAGGAAATGAACAGACACTTCTCCAAAGAAGATATACAGATGGCCAATAGCCATATGAAAAGATGTTCAACATCACTAATCATCAGGGAAATGCAAATCAAAACTACACTAAGATATCACCTTACACCTGTTAGAATGGCTAGAATCACCAAGACAAAAAACAACAAATGTTGGCGAGGTTGTGGAGAGACAGGAACCCTCATTCACTGCTGGTGGGAATGCAAACTGGTGCAGCCTCTATGGAAAACAGTATGGAGATTCCTCAAAAAACTAACAATAGAAATACCCTATAAGCCAGCTATCCTACTACTGGGAATCTATCCAACAAACCTGAAATCAACAATACAAAGAGCCTTATGCACCCCTATGTTCATTGCAGCATTATTCACTATAGCCAAGAAGTGGAAGCAACCCAAGTGTCCCTCAACTGATGAGTGGATCAAGAAGATGTGGTATATATATACAATGGAATACTACTCAGCCATAAAAAAAGACCAAATCATCCCATTTGCAACAACATGGATGGACCTGGAGGGTATTATGTTAAGTGAAATAAGCCAGAAAGAGAAAGACAAACACCGCATGATTTCACTCATATGTGGAATATAAACCAACACACGGACAGAGAGAACTGTATGGTGGTTACCAGGGGCAAGGGGATTGGGGGGTGGCCACAAGGGGTGAAGGGAGGCTTGTATATGGTGACTACAAACAATAATGTACAACCAAAATTTTACAATGTTATAAACTCTTAAGATATCAATTAAAAAATGTTAGGAAAACCAACACATGGACAGAGAAAACTGTATTGTGGTTACCAGGGGCAATGGGGGTAGGGGGTGGGCACAAGGGGTGAAGGGAGACATATATATGGTGATGGACAAACAAAAATGTACAACCCAAAATGTCACAATGTTATAAACTATTAAAACATCAATTAAAAAAAATACAAAAGGAAAAAAAAAAGAAAAAAGAGTCAATAAAAAATGTATATCAATTTAATTTGCATTTCTGTAATTATTATTGAATTTGAGCATCTTTAATATGTTTATTTATTTGTATTTCATCTTCTGTGAATAATTTTTTCATATTTATATTTTTTACATGGACTTCAGGTGCACAGAATTAGATTAATAATAATCTTTAATTCGTGACTCACTCTCATCAATTCATGCAAAATCCACTAAATCCACTTATATTACTTAGTTGTGTGCTTTCTTGCTTGCTTTTTTTTTTTTTTTTTTTTTTTTTTGGTGAGGAAGATTGTCCCTGAGCTAACAACTGTGCCAATCTTCCTCTATTTTGTATGTGGGATGCTGCCACAGCATGGCTTGATGAGCATGTGTAGGTCTGTGTCTGGGATCCGAACATGCGAACCCCAGACCGCCAAAGCAGAGCACCGGAACTTAACCACTACGCCACTGGGCCGGCCTGTTGTTTGCTTATTTTTAAGGAAACAAAAATTACAACCTTCAATAACTTCAACATCTAGCTTTGTGCCCTTTCGAATACACCACTCTGCCTCCTCTCCCCAACCCGAAACTACCACCATCCTGAATCCTGGTCCATCATCCCCTTGCCTTCTTTTTTTAAATATACACTTATATCCTCCATATGTATTCTGGAAAAAAAGTCTATTTTTAAATTTTAGTTGTTTATAACTTTATAAAGAGGATATCATGCTATATGTAATCTTCAGGGACTTATTTTTTTCCCTTATTATTAGATTGCTAAGGTTCATCCAAAAATTGCATATCACTATCATTTGCTTTGATAGTTGCAAAATAACTGACTGTGGAAATATACCACAGTTTGTTCATCCACTGCCTTGTAAATGGGCACTTGAACTGTTTCTAGGGTTTTGCTATTATGAACGTTAAGAACCAATGCTCTTGTAAGATGCCTTTTCAGAGAGTTCAAAGAGTTTAAAAAATGAACAAAAATTATAGATAAAATAGCTGCCCAACAACTATCTCCAACCTCATCTTCAACTATTGTGACCCTCACTCCATTCCAATCACACTGGCCTCCATGGTATTCCTCAGACACACCAAGCATGCTCTCACCTCAAGCCCTTTGCACCTTCTGTTCTTTATACGTGGACCATTCAGCCTACAAATACCCAAATGGTTCATTCTCTCACTTCTCTCAAGACTTTACTCAAATGTTATTTCATCAGTGAAGCCTTCTCCAACCATTCCATATAAAATGGCACCCCCCATTCCCTTTCTCCCTTACCCAGTTTTATTTTTCTCCATTGCACTCATCGATATCTGACATACTATATATTTGCTTGTCTATTCATTTGTTGTCTGCCTCTCTCACTAGAATGTGCCTAGAAAAAAGCCTAGACATAGCAGAGGTTCAATATTTGTAGAATAAATAAATACATGAAACTTTTCTCTAATTGAAATGATAGCACTTTCATAACAATATAATGGTGGTGGTAGAAAGAACCTCAACCTTTCAAGGAATTATCTCTGAACTAACACTGAAATTGAGACTTTCCCTGGCCAGTCCACTTTCTACCAGGCCAGCTGCCTCTGGACAGTGAGGCACATAAGATATTCTGCAAGTCAACAAAACTGGCAGATGTCTAGGCAGGAAAAGCAAATCCCTACCTAGAACATGAAACATTCCCGTATGAGAAAGTTGCCGCCCTTTCATTCTGGAGTCTAATATAACCAACCAGCCATCAGCTGGCTGGTTGGTCCCTCTGGGAAATGGTGTCATATCGTGGGCTCAGAGTTGGCCCTTGCTGTTGGCAGGCTGAGCACTCAGCACTGGCTATAGCTCAACCACAGGAAGGGGATGTCCATGTCATTGAGCTCATGTATAATCTCCATTGGACTCCAAGTAGTGGGGCACTTTGTACAGACACTAAGCCAGCCACAAAGGTGGCTAGGCAAGGCACTTGGCTCACACCCAGAGGGCAGGTCATCTTGTCCAAGAGATTACTGGGAGATGCCCTCCGGCCAGCATTTATCTTCCAGGTGAAGAGTTTTATACCTATAATATAAATCTAATGACTCTAAGTCTCTTCTACTTCTTCCCTTTCTGTTTTATCAAACAATTTCTAAACACAGGTTTTTAATTGCCTTCTGCTTTCAGAGACTCTTTTTCTTTCATTCTGGCAGCAAATCTTTGATCTAATGACGAAAGAGCGATAATCTTCAAACCCTTTCATCTTCTCAAATAGATATTGATTTGCATCGTAGCGTGCCTAATTTCTAAGCATCATCACTGTGACAAGGATACATCTGACCAGTTTCAAGGTGGATTTTGAGACTTGTGAGTCAAATAGAAGTGTATGACTATAAATTCTAAGTATAGGGAGAGTTTAAAAATAAATGTATAAGTTAAAGAAATCCCTAAAACAGTAAGAGGTGGCACTTTTGAAGAATTTGTTATTGTATTATTAATATACTATTAAGGGTTGCCAAATCCTACCCTTGTCTGGGTCTGGATTTCTCATTAAAACCTGCAATCACCAATAGCAAAATGGCTTCTCATTTTGTATTCAATTCCTTCCAAAATGAAGGTCTTAACTTGCTTGAATAGTTTAATGCCCCACCTCTAGCCAAACTATTTATTATTACTAATGCTGCTACTTCTGCTGTCATTTTGATATTCTTAGAAGCAAGTCTAATGTCATTCTCCCTTTTTGGACTGATCTCATTTTCTTCCAGGTTGCATTAATGGGCCTAAAGCATTAGAGCAAAGGTGAAAAGAGGACTCTAGATCTTCTAGATCTAGAAAAGAGGAGGCAGGGAAAAAAAGGAGAAGGGGGACAAAAGGAAGACAAGGAGACAGTGGTGCTGTCTGCTTTAGGCAATAATCAGAGAAATGTTCAGACCCTGGGCTACTTAAGTTTAAGCTGTAGTCAGAGCTCAAAGAAAAAAAATCCCTGGGCTCAAAAGGCAGTATGGTGTAATGACTAAAGCATAGATTCTGAAGCCCAACTGGCTGATCTTGAATCCTGACTCTGCCATTTATCAGCTGTGTGAAACTAAACAATTTACTCAATTAATCTGTGCCTAAATTTTCTCATATGAAAAATAGGAATAATAATAGTAGTTATATTATAGGCTGTTGCAGGGATTAAATGAATCAAGTAAACCACTTAATCGCCGTGCCCAGCACATAGTAAATACTTTATCATCATTAGCTATTATCACTTGGACAACAACTTCTGCTGTCATAATAAAGTGGTACCTGCTTAATTTGTTTCTTGTTTGTTTAACAGAAAACGTCCTGATGTAATAACAACAACTGACTGGCTCGCTCCAGTTATATGGGAAGGAACTTACAATAGACAGGTCCTCGAAAAATATTACAAAAGGCTGAACATTACCATAGGCTTGGCTGTATGTGCTACTGGAAAGTACGTGCTAATAATATTCATCATTTTTATTTTGGAGAAATGTGGATAAGCACCCACGGACTTTAACATTCAAAGAGCTACTCATAATTAACCCTAGTCTTTCTTTCTGGCTGACCTGTATAATTATTTAGAGTGGTTATTTTCTCCAACCATGCCAAGTCCTTAACAGTACTTGAGCATCTTTTCATTAATATCCATTTAGTTCTCTTTTCCTTTCTTCACAACAAACTTTATGGCTCTTCTCAGGCCCCCAAGCTCACTACATTCTCTTTCACTCACCAATACAGTTAAGCTCTAGGTCCAACTTCTCTACTCTTACCTATTGGTAGTTTTTTAGCAATAATGACACATTCATTAGACAGCATGTTTAAATGGCATGTATTCTCCTGATCTTTAGCAAAATAAGTTTTTTCTATTTTGTTTTTCATCTTTCACAGGCTTGTAGATCAGTACCTGAAACAGTTCATCCAATCGGCTAACAAGCACTTTATGATTGGCTACAATGTTATCTTTTACATCTTGATGGATGACATCTCCAGGCTGCCTCACATAGAGTTAGGTCCCCTTCGAACATTTAAACTATTTGGTGTATTCAAAGAGGAGACGTGGCAAGACTTTGATTTCCTACACATGAAGAACTTAGATATATACATCATAGACCAGATCCAGCATGAAGTCGACTTTCTCTTTAGTATGACTGTAAACCAGATATTCAAGAATGATTTTGGAGTGGAAACCCTGGGCACATCTGTAGCCCAAATTCATGCATGGTGGTATTTTAAAAATGCTCACAATTTCCCTTATGAGAGAAGACCTACATCAGCAGCTTTCATCCCTCCTGGAGAGGGAGATTTCTACTACCATAGTGCACTTTTTGGTGGCACACCTCGTAAGGTTTTAACCATGATTGAAGAATATAAAAAAGGAGTTACTAATGACAACAAAAATGGACTTAGCAGCATATATGAACATCACCTAAACAAATATTTTTTTATCAATAAACCCACTAAGTTGTTATCACCAGAATATAATTGGGATCCAAATTTTAGAACTCCTCCACAAATTAAACTTGTTAAGATAGCATGGCAATAAAAAAGGATTTATGATTATATCATTAGATTTATGAATTAATAAGTCTTAATGATTCCTCAAATATAAAACATTAAATTTTTCAGTGTTTTAGAAACTTACAAAAATCTGAGATTTTCCAAAATAGTTTTTCTCCTTGCAATTTTAAACCATCTAAATCTACCTACGCTGGATTAAGAATAAATAGATGATAATTTAATGTTAACACACAGTAATGTTATTACCCATACATTATAAATAATGTAGAAATAGTTTTAGAGGCATAAAATGAATATTTTATGAAGAAACACACCCAGACTGGTTCAGAAAATAAAGATAGATAGATTATATAGATAGATAGATAGATAGACAGATAAATAGATAGGCAGACACACACATACAAAATGTCAAAGGATACATGTAAGGGAAAACATAAATATTCACCAACTCACTCATCAAATATTTAATTTGTTTTCCAGCGTTGGGATATATATTGCTTGTGATTAATCTCCTCAATTACTATTTGATCTATGTAGTATCTGATTGAACTTAGGTGAGCTAGAGACATTCTGCCAAATTTGTATCTTACTTTTATTGACTTCATTTTTTATAAATGCTACAGGAATTTTATTTTTTAAACAATAGACATCTACTGAACTCCATGGTAAGTATATTCTTCTAGGTACAGTCACGGATAGGAAAAAAATTTCTTTTGGGGGGAGGAAGATTAGCCCTGAGCTAACATCCAATGCCAATCCTCCTCTTTTTGCTGAGCAAGACTGGTCTTGGGCTAACATCCGTGTCCATCTTCCTCTACTTTACATGTGACGCCGCCACAGCATGGCTTGACAAGCAGTGGGTCGGTGCACGCCTGGGATCTGAACCTGGGAACCCCAGGCCACCGAAGTGGAGTGTGCGTGCTTAACTGCTGTGCCACTGGGCCGGCCCTGAAAAAATTTTAAAAATATATATATAAGTTGTGCTCAAGCAGCCTACAGTCTAGCAGGGGAGATAAAACTATTCATAAATATCTTTTTTGCAAGTTTAAAAGTGCTAAAACTCATAAGGAAGGCATGGCTAAAGTACCATGGTGGTTCAGGAAAGGGAGTAACCACCTCCACAAGAATCTGTATGTAGTGATATCAACTATGTTTCTATAAATTAGTGAGGCATTATAGCATAGTCACAGGAACTAAAGGTTCTAAAGTTACAATAAGTTATTATTTTAATCCTCTTTTATGGGAGAAAAACTGAGGCTTAGTAAGTATCCTATAAAAGGTAAGGATTATTGGCTATTACAAGGAATATTGACAATGACTGTGGCAGGAAGATCTTATGATGGTTCCCAGTGATCCATCTATCCTGGTATTCTGTCCTTGTGAAGTGCTGGTATTCATGTCCTCCCCCAACTGCCCACCTTCAGTGTGAGATGAATGCAGTGACTTGCTTCCAACCAACAGAATATGACAAAGGTGATGAGATGTCACTTTCATGATTAGGTTACATAAGATTGTGACTTCTGTCTTACTGGCAGACTCTCTTTCTTGCTGCCTTTGGTGAAGCAAGTTGAAATGATGGAGGGGCCCTTGTAGCAAGGAACTGAGGGCGGTCATCAGCAAATAGCCAGAAAGGCCAGAAAGGAACTGAGGCCCTCAGTCCAACAACCTCAAAGAACTGAATACTGCCAACAACCATGTAAGTGAGCTTGGAAGCAGATCTTTCCCCAGTTGAGTCTTCAGGTAAGACCTTGCATCCAGCCAATACCTTAATTGCAGCCTTGTGAGAAATCCAGAAGTAGAAGATCCGGCTAAGCCATGCCCAGATTCCTGAACCAAAGAAACTGTGAGAGAATAAATGTGTCTTGTTTTAAGCCATTAAGTTTGGGGGTAATTTGTTATGCAACAACAGATAACTAATACAGATTTTATACCTGAAAGTGGGGTGATGCCATAAAAAAATACCTAAAACTGGGAGTGGTTTTGAAACTGGGAGTGGATGGAAGCCAGAGAGATTTTTTGGAGTATGACAGAGAAAGCCTAAGCTGCTTTGAACAGACTATTAGTAGAAATCTGGACTTTGAGGATGCTGCCAGTGAGAGCTCAAAAGGAAATGAGGAACATGTTATTGGAAACTGGAAGAAGGGGGATCTTTGTTATGTAGTGGTAGAAAGTGAGACAAGAGTGCCTCGCCCAGTTATGTGGAAAACAGAACATGTACCTGATGAGCTTGATTATGTTGATAAGGAGATTGCCAAGCTTTCTTGCTGTTTACAGTGCATGTGAGAGGAGAGAGACAGATTGAGGAAAGAACTACAAAATAAAATGGCCTGTTTTCTTTGAGACGTCTGGTCCTCGAAAAGATGACATAGACTCACTTTTCCCTCCTATTCCCCTCTAAATACAACTTAAAAATCCTGGAAGTAATTGCAGACAACCATAAAACGATTCTGAAAGGTGGAACGAGGAAGGCAGACTGGCTAGGGAACTTAGGACTTAAGGAACAACATGGCGGTGACTTCCCTGGGATTTCTTTTTGTCTCCCATATACCCCAGACTGGGCACTGAAGAAGTCCACAACTCAGAACCACCAAAAGACACAGACAAAAAAAGCTTTAGGAAAAGCCAGGTCTCTCTGCCTGAAGGCCCAGGAAAGAGGCAGCCCAGCAGAGACTTAGTGGGGAACCCCAGCTCCACTCCATACCTGGCCTGCTCTGCCCGCACCAGCAGCACCTGCAAAGAGTAGGCAGAGTAGCACCAACAGGCCCAGTGTCTCCTGGCCCTCCCCTCAGCAATAGAGAGAGACCCATGTCCAACATCTCCTGGGCCTTCACCTAGTAGCAAAGGGTAACCCCCAACACTACCACTAGAGGCAGCAGGCCAAGACTGATGCTTCCCTCCCTCAGCAGCACTGGCAGAGACCAAGTAAGAAGCCCATAGGCACCAGGTGACCTAGAGAAAAGGTCGTGGGAGACACTGTCCCACGGGCTCAGCATCCTGCACCCCCGATCTAGCAGCACCGGGAAGCCTAGGAAAGCACTTTCCACCCCTCAGATGACACCAGCAGTGATCAAGCAGGCACAGGGAGGCCCAGACAACAGGCTCAGGGAAGCACTCACTGCTTCATGGCACAGAATCTGCCACACTCCACACAGCAGGACCTGCCTGGGAAAGTGCCCTCTGCCCCTGCAGGCAGCTTCAGCAGGATCAAGCAGGAGCCTCAGTGGTGCCAGGTGAAAGAAGTGGACCAGAATAGCGCTCTAAAAAATATAAGCTCTGAAACCTATATTGTCATTGGAACCACAGCCCAAAAAAGTAAGCCAGGGGCTATGCACTAAACATACACAACCTTCTGAAATAAAAGATTTAAATAGGATCTGGGGTCTCAAATCTTAATTCTCAAAATGTCCAGAATACAACAATAACAAAAAACCACTCATCACACCAAGAACCAGAAAAGTCACAATCCCAAGGAGAAAAAGCACTCAACTGATGCCAATATAGAGATAAATCAGATGCTGGAATTATCTGACAAGGATTTTAGAGCAACCATAATAAAAAAAATGCTTCAAAATCAATTCCAAATTATCTCAAATGAAAAAATAGAAAACTTTAGTAAAAATATTTATTGAATGAATGAATAATGTTTGGCAAAAGCTATCTGTGGAAGGCCACATACCATATGCTACCATTTATATATCACCTTATAAAATGCAAAGTAATACTACATACTGTTTAGGGATATATACATATAGGCAAAAGTATAAAGATATGAATTGCAAAGATGATCACCACGTTTGCGATTGTGGTTACCTCTGCGATAGGAAGCAAATGCAATTAGAAAGGGATACACAGTATTCTTCATCTATATATGAAATGCTTTATTTCTTAAGCTTGGTTGTCAGTACTGAGGTATTCATTATAATAGTCTTTACATTTTTATGTCTGAAATATTTCATAATAAAAAATGACTTCATTGAAAAACTCTACTAAGTGATGTCTGTCTCTTGTACTTTGAAATTTTTCACCTAGTATCTGAAACAAAGCATTAGTGCTTAATATGGTTAATTTTTACTTTAACTCTTGAAGTTTTTAAATTATGAAATCTATTGTCCCTACCAAAGACTGTACAAAATGAAAATATTTCAAAGAAGAACAAAATATATACATGTAAAATCACTATCTAGGATAAGGTCTAGAACATTACCAGTACCTAAAAAAGAAGAAAGACTGCCAATGTTCTATTTCTTTAGCTATGTAGTGGTTTCTATTTAAAAAGACTAATAAAATTGACAAACCACTCACAAAATTAGAGAAGAAAAAAGAGAGAAAACACAAATAACCAATCTCATAAATAAAAGGGGAGATAGTATTACCAATAGTACAGATATTTAAAAGATAAAAAAAAGATATTATGAAATTTCCAATAAATTTGAATATACAGAAGAAATGGAAATTTTTAAAGAAAAATATAAAATTGCAAAGAATTTTATGGGAAGAATTTATAGGAAGAAATAGAAAAATAGAATATCTTAAAGAAATTGAGTCAGAGGGGACAAAAATCTTCCCACAAAAAAAACCCTAGGCCCTTACCTTATACCACTTACAAAAACAAACTCAAAATGGATCAAAAATCAAAATGGAAGAGCTAAAACTACAAAATTCATAGAAGAAAACATAGGGATAAACCATGACCTTGGGTTTGGCAATGGTTTCTTAGATATGACACCAAAAAATAAACTGTACTTCATCAAAGTACAAAACTTTTGTGCATCAAAGGACACAATGAAGGAAGTGAAAAGACAACCACAGAGTGGGAAAAAATATTTGCAAATCATTTCTCTGATAAATCTAGCATCTAGACTTACCTACACAAAGAATTCTTACAACTCAACAACAAAAGGACAAACAACCCAATTTAAATATGGGCAAAGCGGGGGCCGGCCCGGTTGTGCAAGCGGTCAAGTGCTCAAGTTCTGCTTTGGCGGCCTGGGATTCGAAGGTTCAGATCTCCGGCGCGCACCGACGCACCACTTGTTAAGCCATGTTGTGGCAGCATCCCATATGAAGTAGAGGAAGATGGGCACGGATGTTAGCCCAGGGCCAATCTTCCTCAGCAAAAAAGAGGAGGACTGGCATCGGATGTTAGCTCAGGGCTAGTCCTCCTCACAAAAAAAAATGGGCAAAGGACTTAAATGGACATTTTTCTGAAAACTATATACAAATGGCCAACAAGCACATGCAAAGATGCTTAACATCATTAGTTATTAGGGAAATGAAAATCAAAACCACATTGAGATACAACTTCATACTCACTAGGATGGCTATAATCTAAAAGTACGGAAAATAATAATTGTTGGAAAGGACGTAGAGAAGTTAGAATCCTTGTAAATTACCATGAGAATGTAAAATAGTGCAGCTGCTGTGAAAAACATTTTAGCAGTTCCTCAAAAATTTAAACATAGAATTACCATATAACCAAGCAATTCCACTCCTAGGTATATACCCAAAAGAACTAAAAACAGGTGTTCAAATGAAAACTTGTGCATGAATGTTCATAACAGCACTATTCAGAAAAGCCAAAAAGTGGAAACAATCCAAATGTCCACCAATGGATGAATGGATAAACAAAATGTGGTTTACATACACACACACACACACACACACACACACGGAATACTATTCAGCCATAAAAAGGAATGAAGAACTAACACATGCTACAACATGGACGAACCTTGAAGACATTATGGTAAGTGAAAGAAGCCAGTTACAAAAGACTACCTATTATATGATTCCATTTACATGGGATGTCCAGAATAGGCAAATCTATAAGATGGAAAGCAGATCAGTGGTAGCTTAGGGCTGGGGGGCTAGAGAGATAGGAGGGTGACAGCTAAAGAGTACATGGTTTCTCTTTGTGGTGATGAAAATGTTCTAGAATTGACTGTGGTGATGACTGCACATATTGGTGACTATACTAAAAACCCATGAATTATGTGCTCGAAATGGGTGAATTCTTCAATATGTGAATTATATGTTAAAGTTGCTTAAAATAAATTAATTAATTTTGAAAATAACTCCCAAACTCTGATAGATTCTCCAACAAATTCAAAGAAGAAATAATGCCAAAATTACACAAACTCTAGGATGATAGAAAAAGAAAGGAGAGTCAACAACTCGTTTTAAGAGGCTGCCAAACTCTAACACCAAACCTGACAGTGGTATCAGGCATCCTTTAACTGACAGAGACAATGAAAATTACAGGTCAATCTCACTCATAGACATGAATACAAAAAATATTAAAGAAAATATTAGAAACCCAAATCGAGAAATATATTAAAAAGATAACTCATCATGACCAAGTTGGATTTATCCTAGGAATATGAGGTTGGTTTAACATTAGGAAATCAAACAGGAAATTTATCATTTTAAAAGATTAAAGTGGGAGAAAAATCATAGTATTTCTAAAAACATGCAAAATTTTCAAAACATTTGATGAAATTCAACATCCATTCATGATTTTGTTTAAAACTTTCAAAAAAAAAAAGGAATAGATTAGTATTTCCTCAATCTGATAAAGAGTTTCTATAGAAAATCAAAGGAAACTTATGATTTGATTAATGTTAAGTGTTGAAAGTTTTTCCTGTAAAATCAGGAACAATTAAAGAGCCAAATATCACTACTTTTATTCTATGTTGTGCTAGAGATTCTAGCCAGTACACGAAGGTTAAGAAAAATAAATAAAAGGTATAGTTATCTACAGATGATATATTGTGTATGCAGAAATCCCTCTAAGAAGATAAACCATTAGAATTAGTAAGAGCATTTACAAAACTGCTAGATGAAGAATCAATACACCAAAATCAATTACATTTCCAAATACCAACCATAAATTGTTAGCAAATAAATTTTTAAAAGATGTCTTTTACAATAGCATAAAAAATCATGTGTCTAGGGGTCAGCCCGGTGGCATAGTGGTTAAGTTCGTGGGCTCTGCTTCAGTGGCCCAATGTTCATGGGTTCAGATCCCAGGCACGGACCTGTGCACCACTCAACAAGCCATGCTGTGGCGGCGTCCCATATACAAAATGGAGAAAGACTGGCATGGATGTTAGCTCAGGGACAATCTTCCTCAAGCAAAAAGAGGAAGATTGGGAGCAGATGTTAGCTCCAGGCCGATCTTCCTCACCAAAAAAAAAAATCATTTATCTAGAAATAAATAAATCTATCAAAAGATATGTATGTCTATTGAAAGACAGTAAAGAAGACTGAAATAAATGGTGAACTGGAAGACTCAATAGGATAAAAACGTCAATTCACTCTAAAACCATTCACTGATTCAATTCAATCCTAGTTAAAATTCCCAACAGGTGCAGTTTTTGGTTTTTTGTTTTTTTTTTTTTGTAGAATCTGACAAGCCAATTTAAACTTTACAGAAATTTTAAGGGCCAAGAATATCTGAAACACTCTTTAAAAAAAAAAAATAAGGTGAGAGTTCTTGCTCTATTAAATATTAAGACTGATTGTAAAGTAAAATAAAATTGAGACAATATATTGTCACAGAAATTGACAAATCAATGGAATATAACCAAGATATGCAAAGGCAAGTAACGGCAATGTGTGGTCCTAAAAATAATAATAATAATAATCTTTTCAGCAAATGCTGCTGGGAAGACAGACTATTCCTGTGGAAAAAACAAAACTGTACTCTTTCTCTACCATCCACAGAAACCAATACTAGCTGAACTATAAACCTAAAAGTGGCCCCTTCCTTTCTTATCCTTACTTTCCTCAATAATTAAGTCCTGAAGCCTTGAGGTAGGCCGGAGCAAAGCAGGCATCCGTAATTTTTTGACACCTCCACCTCTCCCCCATTGCCATCACTCTGGTTCAAGCTATACTCTCCCATCTGGATTATTAAAATAGCTTCTTTCTGCTCTCCCTGCTTCTACTCTTGCCTTCTTTCAATCTGTTCTCAACGAGCAGCCAGGATGATCATATTAAATTGTACATAAGACCATACCCCTCTCCTACTCAAAACTCTCTTATGATCCCCCATCTCACCCAGAATAAATGTGATAGTCCTTACTGTGCTCCCTAAGTCCCCCCTAGTTCTGTCTACTCCTCCTTGCTGTTCTTTGAACTTGCCAGGCACACTTCCACCTCAGGGCCTTTGCACTGATTATTTCCTCTGCATGGAACGCTCCATCACTATCTGTTTTTTACTTGTAAGTCCTCTTCTCAGTGAGGCCTACCTCACCACTTGATCTAAAAATTATAGACTCCCCCTCCCTCCAAAATTTTAAACTTAATTCTTCCTTCTTTGATTTATTTTTTCTCCTTAACATTTATAAGTATACAGCATACTATATATTTTATTTACTTATCTTATTTATTATCTTTCTCCCCACAAGAATGTAAGCTTCCATGAGTTTGGGGCTTTTCTGTTTTGTTCACAGCTGTAATCCCAACGCCTAGAAAAGCAACTGGCATATAGAAGGTATTCAAATCAGTATCTGTCGAATGAACAAACAAATGACTGATGACTTTGGAAACTGTCTTCCGATTCTTAATTTATCTGCTTTCTTTTAAGCATCTAACTAGGACAAAAGAAGTACACGAGAATTTACACTAGATGGCGTGAGATTACAAAGAAAGTAACCCTAATCAACTGATCCTTTCCTCCTAATTGGAATTGCTTTGAGAAAACCTTGTGTCGCCAAGTTTCCTCTGGCCTCCCCACTCCCCAGCCTGTTGCTGTTACGTTTGCTGTAATAACTCAAATTTCAATGATTTATGCCCCATTAAGATAAATGTTCTCCTGCCCTGCCAAGTATTTCAGTTCTTCTGTGTACCAGTACATGGCACCAACTTCCTCCTCCCCATTCCTTTCAACACCCAACTTATCTTCAAGTGGAGTCAGCAATGCCCTAAAGCCCTCAAGTTTCCAGAGCTGTGGGGTGGTCTGTGGTGAGAAAGAATCTGTCCCCTCTGGGTTACACTCTGTTAGAGGGGGTCACAGATTTTACTTCCAACCTCCTCTCTCCCTAGAACCCACCATGAATCCATGAGTTCCAAGAGCTGGGGATGGATTTGAATGGCAGCTACCACGGAGTATTAAGAATCACCATTTCCCTGCACCACTAAAGGCTCTCTTACTGGGCCAAGCTTAAGACATCTTTACTGCTACTCCCTAAGAACTGGGTATCTCAGAAGGTGACTAAATGCTCATGCCAAGAAGCTCCTGTCAACTAACCTGCCATGCCAGTTCACGTTAGGCTAGGGTGACCGACTCATCCCAGTTTGCCAGGGATTTTCTCAGTCTTAGCATAGGACATCTCAGTTCCAGGAAATCCCTCAGTCTGGGGCAAACCAGAACAGTTGGTAATTCTACATTTAGCCCAGACCTGCCTGAACTCCACTCAAACTCAAACCAGACTTGTGTCACATGAATGTAAAAATTTTTTGTTTGTGTGAGAAAGACTGGCTCTGAGCTAACATCCATTGCCAATCCTCCTCTTTTTGCTGAAGAAGATTAGCCCTGAGCTAACATCTGTGCCCATCTTCCTCTATTTTGTATGTGGGACGCTGCCACAGCATGGCTTCATGAGCGGTGTGTATGTCCACACCCAGGAGCTGAACCTGTGAACCCCAGGCCACTGAAGCCACGAACTTAACCACTATGCCACCAGGCCAGCCCCCAGAGTGTAAAATTTTTAACACATATATAGATTTTTGTTCTCTCCTTCCACTCCACATGTCATCAGTCACCAAGCCTGTCAATTCTATCTCCTTTGTGTCACCTATATCCATTTTCTCCTCTATATTCTCACTGTAAAGGTAGTGGAAAACTACAGTAACCAAGGAGGACTGATGTCAGCATCATGGCGGAATGTGCTCTCGGGTTAGACTCTCCCCTCTAAGCTACAACAAAAAGGACATTCATATACCAACAGAAGACATTCACACAACACAAAAGATGTCTGAGAGACCCACGCAGTCATACATCTGAAGGTGGGGGTGCTGGACCCCCTGGAGGAAGTGGAAGGAGGTAAGGAGAGCTCCTCTCCCTCCCCAATGATAGTGACCCTGGGCTCCGCCAGGCATGGCTCTGAGACAAGAGGGAGGATGGGCGGCCCTCTGCGGACACACTGTTGCTCACCAAGTTCCCTCACAGCCCGTGGGAAAAGCCCCACACGGAGGTGACTGAACTATTGCAGGGGTGTCTTCATTAAGCTAGCACCCCAGGAGAACAGATAGTGAGAGAAGAGCAAAAAGCTCCCAGAATCGTGCAGGTGAAAGACAGTGTGGCTCCCCCCAACTGGGACTCCAGCTCAGCTGGTTGGACGGAGCACCCACGCATTCCTTAGAAAAGCAGCAGCTAGAGGCCAGGGATCTCAGCGGGCTCAGAATACACAGCTCTTGACCCCCACCCAGTGGTGGCAGGTGGAAGCTGTGACCAGATACTACCACTATGTGGAGGCAGAAATCCACACCCTCAAACAGTATGAAAAAATATATTAAATCTCCAGACCAGAAGGAAAATGACAAACACCCAAAAATCAATCCTGAAGGCACAGAAATTTATAATCTAAATGACAAAGAATTCAAAATAGCTATCATGAAAAAAACTCAAGGAGTTACAAGAAAATACAAATAGACAATTCAGTGAAATCAGGAACTTCTTCACAAAAGAGACTGAAACTACAAAGAAAAGCAAATCAGAAATGTTGGAGATGAAAAACATAATGGATGAGATAAAGAAAAATCTGGAGTCCCTTAAACAACAGAGCTGACAATATGGAGGAAAGAATTAGCAATCCAGAAGAAAAGGAATACAGAAATGCTTCAGGTGGAGGAGGAGAGAGAACTAAGACTAAAAAGAAATGAAGAAATTCTCCACGAAATATCTGACTCTATTAGGCAATACAACATAAGGGTTATAGGTATTCCGGAGGGCAAAGAGAGGGAAAAAGAAGCAGAGAGCTTGTTCAAATAAATAACACCTGAGAACTTCCCAAACCTGGGGAAGGAGACGGAAATACAAGTGAATGAAGCCAATAGATCTACTAATTATATCAACCATAAAAGACACTCTCCAAGGCATATAGTAGTAAACCTGGCAAGAGTCAATGACAAAGAAAAAATATTAAGGGCAGCAAGGCAGAAGAAAATAACTTACAAAGCTACCCCTATCAGGCTTTCAGCAGATTTCTCAGCAGAAACCTTACAGGCTAGGAGACAGTGGAATGATATATTCAAAATTCTGAAAGACAAAAACTTTCAGCCAAGAATACTCTATCCAGTGAAAATATCCTTCAGATTTGACGGAGAAATAAAAACTTTCCCAGATAAACAAAAGTTGAGGGAGTTCACTGCCACAAGACCCCCACTACAAGAAATGCTCAAGAAGGCCCTCATACCTGAAAAAAAAAGGGGGGGGGATACAAAGCCTTGAGCAAGAAGAAAAATAGGGAGACAAAAACAGAAAAATTGCAGCTATCAGAACAGGTTAGCAAACACTTAATTATAATATCAAAGATAAAGGGAAGTAAAACACCAAAAATAAACATAATCTCCTCATTTTAACCACAAATTCACAACACAAGATGGAATAAGTTGTGACAATAATAACCTGAACAGGGAAGGGGAAAGGGATGGAACTGATTTAGTCCAAGGAAATAAGAGGCCATCAGAAAGTGGACTATCTCATCTATGAGATTTTTAATACAAACCTCATGGTAACCACTAAACAAATAATCATAATAGACACACAGATGATAAATAAAGAGAAAACTAAGTGAGAACTACCAAAGTGAATTGGTAGTTTGAAGTACACGGGACGAGAAACAAAGGAAATGCAGAAGAACCAGAAAATGAGTAATAAAATGACAGCATTGAGCCCTCATATATCAATAATCACTCTAAATGTAAATGGATTGAATTCTCCAATCAAAAGACAAAGAGTGGCAGGATCGATTAAAAAACAAGACCCAACAATATGCTGCCTCCAGGAAACACATCTCAGCTCTAAAGACAAACACAGGCTTAGAGTGAAGGGATGGAAGACGATACTCCAAGCTAACGGCAAACAAAAGAAAGCAGGTGTTGCCATACTTATATCAGACAAAGTAGACTTCAAGATAAAAAAGACAACAAGAGACAAACAGGGGCAGTATATAATGATAAAAGGGACACTCCACCAAGAGGACATAACACTTATAAATATATAGGCACCCAACACAGGAGCACCAAAGTACATAAAACGACTATTAACAAACCTAAAAGGAGGTATTAACAACAACACAATAATAGTAGGGGACATTAACACCAAACTTACAACAATGGATAGATCATCCAGACAGAAAGGCAACAAGGAAATAGTGGAACTAAACAAAAATCTAGACCAGATGGACTTAATAGATATATATAGAACACTCCATCCACAGAAGAATACACATTCTTCACAAGTGTGTATGGAACATTCTCAAGGATAGACCACATGTTGGGAAACAACACAAGCCTCAATAAATTTAAGAAGATTGAAATCATAACAAGCATATTTTCCAACCATAATGCTAGGAAATTAGAACTCAACTATAAGAAAAAAACTGGGAAAGTAACAAAGATGTGGAGACTAAACAATATGCTACTGAACAACCAATGGACCACTGAGGAAATTAAAGGAGAAATAAAAAAATACCTGGATACAAATGAAAATCAAAATACACCATACCAACTCATATGGGATGTAGCAAAAACGGTCCTGAGAGGGAAATTTATAGCAATACAAGCCTACCTTAACAAACAAGAAAAATCTCAAATAAGCAATCTTAAACTATACCTAACGGAACTAGAAAAAGAACAAAGCCCAAAGTCAGCAAAAGGAGGGAAATAATAAAAATTAGAGCAGAAACAAATGAAATTGAAACAAAAAAACAGTGGAAAGGATCAATGAAACAAAGAACAGGATCTTCAAGAAGATAAAAAAAATTGACAAACCTGTAGCCAGACTCACTAAAAAATAAAGAGAGAAGACTCAAATAAATAAAATTAGAAATGAAAGAGGAGAAGTTATGATGGATACCACAGAAATACAAAAGATTATAAGAGAATAGTATGAAAAACTATATGCCAACAAACTGGACAACCTAGAAGAAACGGATACATTCTTAGACTTACACAACCTCCCCAAACTGAATCAATAAGTAATAGAGAACTTCAATAGACCAATCACAAGTAAAGAGATTGAAACAGTAATCAAAAACCTCCCAAAAAACAAAAGTCCAGGACCAGATGGCTTCTCTAGAGAATTCTACCAAACATTCAAAGAAGATTTAATACCTATCCTTCTCAAACTATTCCAAAAAATTGAGGAAGATGGAACACTTCCTAACACATTCTATGAGGCCAACATCACCTTGATACCAAAGCCAGACAAGGACAATACAAAGAAGGAAAATTACAGGCCAATATTGCTGAACACAAATGCAAAAATCCTCAACAAAATATTGGCAAACCGAACACAGCAATACATTAAAAATATCATACACCATGATCAAGTGGGATTTATACCAGGGACATAGGGATGGCTCAACATCTGCAAATCAATCAATGTGATACACCACATTAACAAAATGAGGAATGAAAACCACATGATCATCTCAGTAGATGCAAAGAAAGCATTTGACAAGATCCCACATCCATTTATGATCAAAACTCGCAAAAAAATGGATATAGAAGGAAAGTACTTGAATATAATAAAGGCCATATATGACAAACCTGCAGCCAACATCATACTCAATGGGGAAAAAGTGAAAGCCATCCCTCTGAGAACAGGAACAAGACAAGGGTGCCCACTCTCGCCACTCTTATTCAACATAGTACTGCAGGTTTTTGCCAGAGCAATTAGGCAAGAAAAAGAAATAAAATGTATACAAATTGGCAAGGAATAGGTTGCTTCAAAGGTAAATTACCTTTGATAATCAGGAGCAATCACACCAACTAACACTAGAAGCCTTACTCTCTAGCTGGGAACTGAGTTTTATGACCGATCACAATGTTTTATGAAATACAACAATGGTACAAAAAAAAACATTGAGTGATTCCATGAATTAGATCAATGGTAAAATTGTGACAAACAGAAATGGCAAATCCAAACACAGATTAAATGTCAATGTTGATGATTAAAAAATGTTTCCCCCAAGGCTTCTAGATAAAGATGGCAGACTGAACACAACAATTCAATTTCACTTCCTATGAAACCCCAGTAAAACTACAGTAAACGGATTTTTTAAACCCATAAACCTATTAATATAGAGAGAAGAGAAGAGGAGGCAATAGCAACAAATTTTGGAAGCTTGAATGCAGTAAAGCGACTTAGGATATAGTGGGGAAAGCCAAGACCTAAATTGATGTATATCACAGAATATTCCAAAGGCTCAGGAACTAAGTGGACCTTTGGGAGTGGGGAGTAAAAAGGGATATTAAATAAGGATTGACAGAATGCAGTTTTAAAATACATTTCCCCAACCCTTGAGGGTGGGCTGGACTTCGTGAATCTCTTTGAGAGAACAGGGTATACAAAGACAGAAACTTTAACTAGAGAAACCTGAGACACCACCTTAGCCAAGTGCTCAAGGTTAACAACACCAGTCATAAGTCATGTTGATATCATGTACCCGATATGATACAACAAAAACGGCAGTTCATTCCTGGGGTATTCTTCCCAAAACTCCATATTCCCAATGTAATCATGACAAACCCAAACATCAGGCAAACCCAAACTGAGAGACAGCCTCCCAAATACCTGACCAGTACTCTTAAATAAAAGTGTCCAGGTTATGCAAGACAAGGAAAGACCAAAATACTATCACAGATTGGAGACTAAGGAACATGATGACCGAATGCAATGTGATATCCTGAAACAGAAAAAGGGCATCAGCAAGAAAACTGGTGAAATCCAAACAAAGTCTGTGGTTTAGTTAACAGTATCATACTCATGCTAATTTCTTAGTTTTGGTAAATGCAGATGGATTACGGAAGATGTTAACATTAAGGGAAGCTTGAGGAAGAGTATATAGGAACTCAGTACTATCTTTACAACTTTTTTGTAAATCTAAAATTATTTCAAAATAAAAAGATTTAAAAATTCAAAAATGAGAAACGGAGATAGAGCTATAGTTCCCTTCTCTCATGGCATTGAGCATCTACTCCCACAGAAGACTAGCACTAGTGAATGCAGAATGACAGAACAGCTGTGGGAACAAGTACCCCACTGGAGAATAGGAGCATGACCTAAGCACATGCACACTGAATGCTGAGACCCAATACCAACTTTAGAACCGGGCCTCACCCCACACGTTAGAGAGCTCTACATATCAGAGAGAGAGAATAAATTTATAAATTTATGCTGGCACAGTGCAATCTATCCTTAAATATTTCCCTTTGCGACATTAACTTCATTTAGCCTCCAGGGAGATGCTTCTCCACATCCTTTGCTCTTGTCCTCCTTTCTCCTCAAAATATAAGGTAACTGGGGCTGGCATGGTGGCGTAGCGGTTAAGTTCACGTCCTCCGCTTCAGCGGCCCAGGGTTCGCAGGTTCAGATCCCGGGCGTGGACTGAAGCACCACTTGTCAAGCCATGCTGTGGTGGTATTCCATATAAAGTAGAGGAAGATGGGCACGGATGTTAGCCCAGGGCCAATATTCCTCAGCAAAAAGGGGAGGATTGGCAACGGATGTTAGCTTAGGGCTAATCTTCCTCTCACACACACACACACACACACACACACACACACACACTATATATATATATATAAGGTAACTGTCCCTGAATGCTATGTAGGTATGTAGGCTGTGATTCTACTGTCAGAGACAGACTTTGCTACTGAGAGAATTTGAACAGTAGAAGCACTTCGGTAAGAGAAAATACAAACTAATTAGTTTGACAAATCCTTCCTCTCTGAGAACATGAATGAAATAGATACTTATATATTAAAGTCTCAGAGCATTGAACGTCCATTTTTTTACTTCACTTAAGATTCCAGTTGGAGTATCCAGCGATATTCACTAATTAGCATACTATTCGACACTGTTATACATGGCAGCTGAGAAACATTTTGTAATATTAAATAATTCATATTACTCTTAAATCTGTGTGTATATGTCTAGACATAATATGTGTAAAACAAGCTATTCATATTTTACACTGATACATGGATACTTATTCTAGAATTGTAATTAGTTTTACTTTTATAAAATGTTTGCTGATTTAATTAAAATTTCAAAATATTAAATGAAAAATTTCAGCCTTAAAGATATTTTTAAAATTTTTATATTCATTTATCATAATTAGCATCTTGCCTTTTAATTTTAATAGATCATTTTGAATGTTTTAAAAGAAAAATAAGGTCTACAATGACACAAGAAGTCTAATGTGGCATTATTGTCAATAAATCAAAATTTATGTGAAGTTTCAGCATAACATTTTGCTGAAATTAAAGCAAGAAAACAAAATTTATGGAAAATAATATGCAAGCCTTTACCACTATCCGAACATCACTAACCCAGTCATTTGCAATAAAAATTAAATTCAGTTGTCTGATAATTCACAGATTTTTAGTCATATAAAAACCCCAGCTTGAGAGGGGCTAGTCCAGCAGCATAGTGGTTAAGTTTGGGCTCTCAGCTTCGGTGGCCTGGGGTTTGGGGGTTTCAATCCCTGGCTCAGGCCTACACACCACTCATCAAGCCAAGCTGTGGTGGCGTCCCACATACAAAATAGAGGAAGATTGGCACAGATGTTAGCTCACCAACAATCTTCCTCAAGCAAAAAGAGGAAGATTGGCAACAGACATTAGCTCTCGGCCAATCTTCCTACCCCCCCCCAAAAAAAACCCCAGCTTGAGATAATTTTCAGTTTTTTGTGAAGGTATATACGTTAATACAAGACAAGAAAAGAGATTTTATTTAGTAGTTTGATTTATAACTTTTAAATATTTAAACATGTGGTGTGTGGGTTTCCATTAATATTTGTCCTGGGACACATAAAACTGTACCAAAAGGTTATTTAAATCAGCAACAGGTACAAATAAAAATAAGAAAAAATTTTAAAATGAACAATTTTTAACTTCAGGAAAAGCAAAAAATAAGAAAAGAAATATGATCGTAATATATTACGATGTTTGACTACAAATAATTTTTGCGTAGGTATAATGTAAATAGTGAATATTTACTCAACCAAAAATTATGTTTAAAGGTTGGAGAAAGTAAGCGGAGAGGATGACAGCAGGAGAGATAAATCCTCATCTAGCACAAGGGAAGTCACGTGATAAGATCTGAAATTGCTGCTCCACTTCCCACAATAGAAGGGACCCACTATAATCTATCTGCCCAACAGAGAACTGGCTAGATGCCTACAGGTGTAATGCTAAGTCCAGGACTCAGAATTGGTTGCTGTTGCTGGCATACTGAGTCCTCACCAATGGCATGGGCCAGGGCAGCCTTGGAGAAGGGAAGTTTATGTTGCTGAAGCCCATGCACAGCCTTCATCACTGACACCTTGGCCACTGTGTTGACAAGCCCATTCTGCAAGCACTGCGCTGGCTGGAGACAGAAGAGAACTGGCATTTATAGACAGGGCCATCTTGAAGATCTTAGTATCAAGAGCCTCTTCTGCAGTGGAGAATTTCTGGTGAGCATTTCTTGAAAGCAAGACGGATTAGAGGAGAGGAGTCTAGGGAGAGTTTGCATTATCTATTTTGTTTGAATTTTTAACAATAAGAAATATTCACAAATTACTCCTACAATCAAAAATAAATTTTAATAAATTAATTTAACTATGGTAAAACCTCCCTGAGATTAGAT
Organism: Ceratotherium simum simum; assembly: GCF_057802395.1. NCBI lineage: Eukaryota > Metazoa > Chordata > Mammalia > Perissodactyla > Rhinocerotidae > Ceratotherium > Ceratotherium simum. The sequence continues at coordinate 15,648,626 of NC_141928.1, forward strand.
CATCACATTCACCCTGCAATTTGATGACCATGCCCACTACTTGTTCATTTCTGTCATAGGGCTCTGCCACCCCCACAGAGATTAGACTCTCATTTTAAATGTAGCCCTTCCCATCAGCATTCTCAGCCTAGAAACGGCAGCAAGTAAAGTGCTTTTTAAAGATCCTGATAATTCTTGCACTAATCCATTCCTTGTGGCAAAACTCAACAGAATCTTCTGGAATATATCAGAGGACATATGAGGATTGCATGGGCAGACTGCATGATAGTCTTGCAAGATAATCTTGCACTCCTATATCCTAAAATTTTTTATTCCTTCCTTTAGGCCAAATTCTTTCTGGCTTTTCAACACTATTTGGGATTAGCCAGCTCAGTACATTGTTAGAACCACAGCTGGCTGCCCAAGCAACCACACTGACTGCCAAATCTCTGGCAAATGCAATCCTATCAATTATTCAGCTTAATCTAAAAATTCCATTTCCATTTTCTCAGTCAAGATCCCTCAAATCCATTCCTGCAAATATTCCCCACATTTTCATGACATAAATTAGAAAATTCCTATAACTCTTATGGATGTAACACTTACCCTTCCCTACTTTGATCCTACATTTTGCCTTCTGAGATATGTTAAGTTTTAATCCTGGTTACTGGATAAGCAATATCTTAGTTTTCTCTCTCAATGAGTTGTGGTTTCCTTAAGCAAGGATTGCACAACAGGTAACACTTGAGACCAACGGTTCTGAAAACAGAGGCAATATCATCCCTTGCTTCACCGGGGGGACATTTGGCAATATCTGAAGGCATTTTTGATTGCGATGACTTGGGGATGGGGTGCTAGACGGCATCAGGTAGGTAGAGGCCAGGGAGTTGCTAAACATCTTACATGCACAGGGAAGCCCCCATACAACAAAAAATTATCCAGTCCAAAGAAGATGTGGTAAACATATACAATGGAATACTACTAAGCCATAAAAAGGCAAAATTGTCCCACTCGCAACAATATGGATGGACCTTGACGGTGTTATGTTAAGCGAAATAAGCTAGACAGAGAAAGACAAACACCATATGATTTCACTCATACGTGGAAGACAAACTAACACATGGACAAAGAGAACAGACTAGTGGTTACCAGAGGGGAAGGGGGTTGCAGGGTGGGCATAAGGGGTAAAGGGGCACATTTATATGGTGACTGAGAAATAATAACGTACAACTGAAATTCCACAATGTTATAAACTATGATTACCTCAACAAAACAACAACAACAAAAATTATCCAATCCCAAATGTTAATAGTGCCACAGGTGAGAATTCTGTTTTAGATAAATCTAGGAGTTTGGGGTTCTCTAAGACTTGATTTCTCTCATATATTGCTATTTCATTTGTCAAGACCTCACTCTTCCCTAATCTAGCTTAACCTAACATTCATATAAAATACTTGGCAAAGTATGTGAATTCATGTACTAATATAATTTACCAAACCACAGAATCAATCCCTGAATTTGGTTTTCAGTTATCTCAGCCCTAGGATTACAAGCTATAAGAGATTTTTTTCCAACACTATCCCATAAAGGCTTTGGTTTCATTCCATTAAGGCAACACTTTTGCAATTTGAGTCTGTCACCTACTTACTTTAAATTATCCCATGTCATTAAAGGCACTTTTAAAGGGTCAGTCACTCCTGTTCCCCTCTAAATTGGTCTATGGCAACAGCTATCTGGTCGCCAGAGCTTCCTCCTCAGTGCATACATAGTCCCATATGACCATAAAAGATAACCTGATTAGCTATTTTGCCAGTTTGTAGTATGGAATAGGAAAGGAAGTCTCTGCCTTTTGCCTGATCTCTATGTAATAACAGTTTCCCTGAGGACACAATCCACTGTCTGGCACTACTAGACAGTAAGCTCCTTGGAGGCAGGGACCATGTCTGTCTTATTAATCACCGTATCCCCAGCACCTAGGCTGTACTTGGCACATACCAGGCACCCAGTTACATTTGCTCAATGAATTAATAAAGCCAAATGTCAATTCTTCTGAAACTTTTTTGTTATAGTGCTTAGGACATATTTTTCTTCATCTGTTTCTCCTCCCTGACTGAGCCTCTCGAGACAGAAACCTAATAACAAAGATACCTAGTAACCTAGGAACCAAGGTACAGGGAAGACCTTTCAAACAACTCAAACAATAAAACCAACAGCTCCACCACCATCCTCAAAGGAGACATTGTGAAATAACTGAGAGCTTAAGAATTTATAGGCTCACCTGCATAGGAAAGGAAAGCTGTGGAAAAGCTGGAACAGCTTAGGTTGCTAAGTACACGGAGAACTGGTCTTCCAAGAGATAACCAAACTGCTTTCACCGCTACCAAAAAAAAATGCCCTCTTTTGAAACTGTCTGAATTTCTCTTTACATCCTTATAATGAAAGAAAGTCTTTCAAATTTAAATTAATTAGGTGTGAATAGGCATGCTTCTTAAAAATAACAATTATATCTGAAAATGTTAAGAGGTTGGCTGTTAATAATCCATGTACTCATTAGGGCAAATCAATTCAATGGAGTTACTTTTTTTCTAATATCAGAGACTCTCCAGGAGAGGAATGGAGGTAATTTTGGTGCAAAGAGAGCTTTGACGGGAGAAGACAGACTTGGAAACAAAACCTCTTTTGTTTTTGTTTCTGTGCTTCACTCCTTGTGCTCCAGTTAGTACTGTGGTTCACCTGTTCTAAATTAAGGATTACATGAAGGATTCTAAGAGGAGGCCTCTTTTGAACATGAACTTCACTGACACCACCACTGTGCTGCTCACTTTCCTTGCTGTCACAAAATTGTGCATACCCAACGCTCCTATTGTTACTGCCGAGCAACAATAAACTTTCCCCCACTTTGGAAGCTCTAGAATTCTCAGAAAAGTCTTGTGATGATTTCATCACCTGAATAAATTACCTGACATAGAGCTAAGAATGATTCAATGACTGCATACAGAGCATAAAACTGATTAACTTCACTCAAGGGAAAAAAAATCGCTGACACAAACATTTTTACTAACTACTACATTGCCACTCTATAAAAACATGGTAGCTTTTACATTAAAAAAAACGATACTTCCACTAAACTGAATTACAATCACTTTGTTGAATGCTAAGCATAATTTAATTTTATTACTTTTTGCTGAAATTTGTGTAAAACCACCCCTTAATTTTATGAAATGCACATATAACATAGACTGTTTGCCATGATTTAGTGTATAGCTTGTCTTTTTATTTTCCTTCCAGTCTATGTATATTTGGTAAATACATAATAATAGAACCAAACACAGCAATAGTTCTCAACTTCTTTTCTTCCAGTTTCTATTTCTCCATCAAGAAACCAATGTTTAACAGACAAAGAGAACAGTTTGGTGGTTACCAGGGGGAAGGGAGTTGGAGTGTGGGCGGGCACAAGGGGTGAAGGGGCACATTTATATGGTGACTGACAAATAATAATGTACAACTGAAATCTCACAATGTTATAAACTATTATGACATCAATTAAAAAAACAGAAAAGAAACCAATGTTCAGAGGAAACGTGGGGTGACAAAAAGTCACTTTGTTTTTATATTTCAAAAAAACCCACTGAAAGTGAAAGGAAAAAAGCAATCACTATTTCTTTAATTCCTACATATGGTTTGTCTAATTTTTAGTAACCACAACTCCTATGTTCAGTACAGATTAAAAGAAACATTATATCTAGACCATTTTAACAGGGGATGTGGAATAAAGTTTTAATTTATCTTTAGTTGAATTTCAGTGTTTACCATAAAAACATCACATGGCACTGAGAGGAATAAAAAAAGACTTGAATAAATGGAGAGATATATCATATTTGTGCATCAGAAAACTGGCCCTTCAACCATCCGCGCAATGCCAACTTCTGCCAGAGGTCAGCTTCCTTAGGCTTGTCTTGGGAATTTCTCTTTCAATCTGCGCCACGTTTCAATCACTTTATCCTCTGAGTTTCCTTTGACTAAAAATGACCCTTTCTTCACCATTTTCCGTTCTTGGTAAGATGCAGCACTTTTTCCCCAGATCACACCAGCCAAGGGTAAGGTAGGATCCCAATAAGGCTCCCAAATCCATATGTCTCTGACTCAGATTCTGTCTGTACTTTGAGAGCTCTGGTTTCCCTGCTGAACAGCTCTGGATGCCCCAATAGCTGCCTCACAGGTGTTCTAAAGATAAATCCTCTTGGTTACCCACTTGGTTGGCACCATTTTGCTCCTCTGCTGGTCATTTTCCCTAGCGTTGCTAATGAACAAAACAGCAGCCATGCTGCCATGCCCACTAATGTCACTACAGCTATTGGGACCCACCAACAGGTACCAGTGCTGACGGAATCTGCCAATGTTTGTGTCATGGGTCCTGTCCTTTGACACTGCCAAAGCCTTGCCACTAATGCTGCTGACACTTTCTGTTCTCAGTGATAGAACCAGTATAATTTCCACACCATTTCTCACTGCAGCTACCATGCTATATCATTCTGAGTCTGAGAGGTGGGCTGTAGAACAATATGCATAAGCCTCTGTTATACTAAATCATCTGTCCACTACAACGCTGGCCACTGTCCTTAAATCAAACATAGGCTCCTGAAAACTCTTCCCTGATTTAAAGAATTAAGCATTTACTCTGCCTTTTTAGAAAAAATTAAATTCATCTCCAGTTGACAAAGGAAAGCTCTTCTTTATGGAAGAATGCTAGATAATGATAATGAATGTAAGAGGGAAAGATAGAATCAGAAAATCATCATTAAGCACCCCCCCATCCCTCAATGAAATAATTATTTCAGGCAACAATCATCAGTGGAAGTCAAAAAAATTAGCAAATAAATATAGCAAAATTCTAGCACTTATTAAGTGGTGGGTAAATTCTTTCAACCTTCTATATGATTTTTTTTCAATAAAAAGTTGGGGCAGGGGTAAAGTCTCCCTTAATTTAAAATGAGGTCTTTCTGTGAGGACTGGTGTTCCCTTATGTAAATGGAACCCTGGAGTCATCTAGGCATGCCCAGATATACTGACTTCTGAGGCGAGCACAGCTTAAGCCTGAGCTGAGAACCCTGCTACACTTGAGTCATAATTTCTGCCCTGATGCTTTTCTCTTTCTGATCCTTTTAGCTCTGTTTCCTCCCATCTGTCTTAAGAGCAACCCTTGAAAACAAATACGAGTTTACAATTGCATAGTCACAACAGGGAGCAAAACAGAGCTACCTGGGGAGCTTTTTCAAAACGCAGACACCCAGAGCCTGACCCTTAGATATTTTGATTCACTAGGTCTTGGGTGGGGCCTGGCATATGATTTTGAAAAAGTCTCCAGATAACTCTGATATACCTCTCTGAAAGAGAGATGTTTCTCCGACACTATTTTTAGGCTTTTACCTGAAGAATCTATATACATAAGAAGGGATGGGGGCAGATTTAGAAACCAAAAAGATAAATATCAAATTAGGAAACTAAAAAAGTTCAAATTATTGGTACAGTAGTCATTAATGCTGCTCGCTGATGTTTAATTCTCCTCTCTTTCCTAAACCCAGAAAACTGCACCTTTCCCTCGTTTGAAGGTAGACCAGGCCACGTTACTGGCTTTGGCCAATGAAACATAAACAGCAGTGGCATGTATCACTTCCAAGCAGAAGTCTTCAAGAGACAGTCACAAGTCACCACACAAGTCCCCACATCCCATTTTCCTGCCTTGGTGATGGCGGAAGCAGGTGTCAAGATGGAGCCTCCACCAGCTGAGGTCCCTGGGTGACTATGATAAAAATACCTCTTTTATCCCATATAAGACATGAAATGGGAGGAAGAAACAAACTTTTTTGTGATAAATCACTGAAATATGAAAGTTGTTCATTAATGCAGCATAATCTCCATCCTGACTGATAAACTGGAAAATCTGTTTTTCACAGAGTCTGAGCAATTGAAAGAGAATTAGTTCTATCTTCATCAATAACTAAAAATTTACAAAGGCAGTACTGAATAGAGGGAAATGAGGGCGCTTTAGGGTCAGAGAGATGTAAGTTTAAATCCGTGGTGTCATCTGCTTGTTGTAATAATAAAAACAGTACACAATGACTGTATAATATACAATTACTTTTAGTAACCACTAACATTTATGAAGTACTTACTATGTACTAGGCATTGTGCTGAGCACTTTACATGGATTATTTTACTTACTCTTATATTTTACAGATGAGAAAAATGAAGTTTAAATAAGTTAAATAACTTGCCCAAGGTCACAAAGCTAGGAAATGACGGAACAAGGATTCTAATGCGGGCAATAGGGCCGCAAAGCCTGTAACCACTACTATATCAAAGTCACACAGAGAGTCACACACCAAATTATTTGACCTCTTTGAATCCATTTCCTCAATTTAGAATGGGGTTGAGAGGTAACAGGCAGGGTTTTTATGAGGATTAAAGGAGATAATTAGATAAAGCAATTAATAAGATTCCTGGCATATAGTATGCATTTAAGACATGGTAGCTAATTGTTTTTAGTAGCTAACATGTCACTCATTTGCCTCTTCTATAAATGGAGATTAGTCAATATGAAAAAAGATAACATGAATGAATACTTGTCATGACCTATGAGATTCCGGTACTGTAAAAAGATAGGTAACACAGATTCAGTAATCAAATCCTACTTACTATGTTTGCATTACTTAATGGCCAATATTGAAATGGCCATTGTTGACTTCTTAAAATAGGTTTTTAAAAATAAAAACACAGTGTACAAATAGCACCCATAAAACTCCCAATGATATAGTAACAGCATCCAGTAGCTCCAAGGCAATCATGTCTGAAAACGATTCAAGAAAAAAGCTTTCAAGGATTTCAAGGATAGTGAGAAGATACGTTATGCTCGGCTAGTCACTAATGATATACTTGGATCGATTCATTACAGTAACCTACATTCATAAATTAATTGATAAACTACATAAGACAATACCATATTAAATGTGAAACTATTTGTTCTGGGTCTTTTATTTGTTTAACTTTCTCCTTTCTTTTGCTTCCTTATGTAATAACGTAAGAGTACAAGTAGAGATTTTCTACATGATAATCATGTTTTTTGCAGACAAAGACAGTTTTATTTTCTCTCTTCCTGATCTGTATACCTTTTGCTTCCCTTTCTTGTCTTATTTCATTAGCTAGGACTTCCAGTACAATGTTGAAAAGGAGTGGTGGGGGAGTCGTCCCTGCCTTGCTCCTGACTTTAGTGGGAAACCTGCAAGTTTCTCACCATTAAGTATGATGTTCACCGTAGGTTTCTTGTACATGTTCTTTATCAAGTTAAGGAAGTTCTCCATTTCAAGCTTACTGAGAGTTTTTATGATGAATGCATATTGAGTTTTGTCAAATGCTTTTTCTGCATCTATTGATACAAACGTGATTTTTCTTCTTTAGCCTGTTGATATGATGGATTACATTAACTGTTTTTCAAATGTTGAACTATTTTATATATAATTGTATATGATTCTTTTTAAACATTGTTTCTATTTGCTAATATTTTCTTGAGAACTTTTGCACCTATGTTCATGAGAGATATTGGTCTGTAACTTTCTTTCCTTGTAATGTCTTTGTCTGATTTTGGTATTAGAGTAACGCTGGCCTCAGAGAATGAGTTAGGAAGTATTCCCTCTACTTCTGTCTTCTGGAAGAAATTGTAGAGACTTGGTATAATTTCTTAAATGTTTGGTAGAATTCACTAGTGAACCCCTCTGGGCCTGGTGCTTTCTGTTTTAGAAGGTTATTAATTATCAATTCAATTCCTTCAATACATATAGGCCTATTCAAATTGTCTATTACGTGATTTTTTGATAAGTCCAATACATTCATTCCACCCTTCTTGTTAAGATCTTTCAGTGGCTTCCTAATTACCTTCTAAGTTTGGCATATGCCTTTCAGTCTATTGTCATGTCCTATCACTCCCACTCCCTGCATATCTTACTACTTACATTTCCCCCCAAATATCAAGCTCTTTCATACTCATATGCATACACAGGCTATTGTGTATTCCCAAAGCATCCTTTTCTACCTTGTATTTATTCTACTAAACTCAGCTTTCCACCTTTTTCTGATGTCTCCAGGAGTTAAGCTGCCCCATTCAACTTGTACAACAGAAAAACAAAAATTATTCTTTAAAATTACAAAGAAAAAAAACCAAATGTTTGAAGTTATTTTAAATTTTCAATGCAAATCAAGATGTATAATGAAACAAGCTATAAAATACCGATCTGGTTGTGGATTATGTCCTTTATAAATTCAATATCTAAGACAGACACATTCTGACACAGCATATCAACAATGACACAAACACTGAACAGTAAAGTATCATTTCAAGATAAAGATCAAGTATATATCAAGATTGAAGGCAAACTTGAGTACTTATTTAGGTATATGCTTAGATGTGTCACTTTTCAGGAATGCATTATGAATGTTTGAGGTTTTTTGTTTCTTTTTATTTATTCTGAGTGATGACAAGCTTAATCTCTGGGGTCATACAGACTTGGAGCAAACACCACTTATAATCTGTGAGATCTTGGGCAAGTGATTAAACCCAGTCTCAGTTTCCTCATGGAATAAAAATAAATAGTTGTGGTGATGGTAAATGATGGTAACGATATTACTTGAATTATAAAAAATAATGTAATTATATAGGCCTCTTTTTCCTTCCACATACAGTGTTTGAAAAAATACTTTTTAGTGAAACCTTAGTGTCCTGCAAATAATAAACTGTTGAAGAGAGAACCCCTCCAACATAGTTCCCTGTTATTCATTTTTCTAACTGACAAAAGTAGAATATGGTAGACACTAGATGGAGCAACATTCCAAGCAGAATAATCCTTCCTAACCAAGAACTTTCCTAAAAGTTTATTTATTCTTTATTTATTTAAATAAATTTATTTATGGGCCGGCCCCGTGGCTTAGTGGTTAAGTGCGTGCGCTCTGCTGCTGGCGGCCCGGGTTCGGATCCCGGCTGCCCACCCACACACCGCTTCTCTGGTCATGCTGAGGCCGCGTCCCACATACAGCAACTAGAAGAATGTGCAGCTATGACATACAACTATCTACTGGGCTTTGGGGGGAAAAAATAAATAAATAAAATCTTTAAATAAATTTATTTAAAAATTTGTTTATTATTTCTTAAAAATAAATCAAGTCTAGAAAAATAATCACTCATAATTATAGCTTACCTGAACACATTTTGCAAGGAAACATAAATGGCTTTGAATATCGCAGAGATGTGGATATGAGAAAACAGACAAGACAAAGATTTGGATACACCATAGTTATATGAGGTATTATGGGCCGAATTGTATCCCCCCAAAACTCATGTGTTGAAATCCTAACTCCCCAGTACCTCAGAATATGACTGTATTTTGAGATAGGGTCTTTAAAGAGGTAATTAAGTTAAAATGAGGTCATTAGGGTAGGCCCTAATCCAATATGACTGGTCCTTATAAGAAGAGGAATTTGGACACAGACACATACAGAGAGAAGACAATGTGAACACACAGGAGGAAGAGAGCCATCTACAAGTCAAGGAGAGAGGCCCGGAAAAGATCCTTCCTTCAGGCTCCTTAGAGGAAGCCAACTCTGCTGAACCTTGATCCTGGACTTCTTGCCTCCAGAACTGTAAGAAAAATAAACTTGTATTGTTTAAACCATCCAGTCTGCTGTACTTTGTTATGGAAGCCCTAGCAAACTAATACATGTGGAAAGGAATACTAGAATGTCACCTCCATGAGGGCAGGAATTCTTGTCTTTTTTGTTCATTGATGTATCCCAAGCACCTAGAACAATGCCTGGCATATAACAGGTGTTCAATAAATATCTGCTGAGCCAACTAATAAATAAAGTAGATTAATAAGATTCTTCCCATAGATGACTCTATTAAATACCACCAATGTTACAGGAATGCTTTTTATTTTCATAAGACCCGAGAACCTGGACTCCCCATGTTCTTACCAAGTGCCATGACGTAACTGGTCTGCTGCCACAGCCCAAATGGATAAAATCCTCTGGTGAAACTCTTGTTATGACTCAATTCCTGGAGTAATTTCCTGGAGAAGAGAAGAGTTGAGCAGACAAAAACACTGCGGTAATACAATAAATGTGAATTAGTCCACATGGAGAAACAGATCAAACTTGTTAGCCCAGTCCTGGGGAAAATGTCACAAATAGTAGTAACTTGCTGGTATTGCTGCTCCCTCAAAAGTATCTGGTTAGCTTATTTCACTAAGGGCATTGACAATAGCCTGGATTCGCAATTTAAAGGAAACAAATAAATAAGGACTTTCCTGTTGTTCTTATTAAAGCATTTCTTGTGTGGACACAAGAAAAAGACTAATTAAATTTCCTTCTGACTTATTCAGTTATGGATTCATGGTGCATGTCCGTCTTTAAACCGATCTCCACGTCTTAATGTCATCACTATCATATCACCATCAATCAATATGTAATTTGGTACCCTGAATATGCTAGGGAAATAACAGCAAAATAAAACACAAAAGAAATATAGAACATATACTCTGATTTTAACTATATGCAAATATTCTTTAAATAACAGCTAGAGGAAAAATTCACTGAAATTATAACAGTTCTGTTAGAGGTGATAACATTATAAGTAATGCTCCCTATTCAAATTATTTGTAATTTTATATAATAAGTCTTCATTTTTAAAGCATAAAGTTCTCAAAAACTATTTTAACTTTTAATCGTTACTAGAAGAAAATTTACAATTAGAAATTCCCCCAAAGGGAGAAGATGATATGCTAATATTTATTTTAAAAGACATTTAATCAATACACTTATACAGAATATGCATGAGAAAGCCAGAATACACCAGTTTCATGGGCAAGTAAAATTCAGCACTATAAATCAAAATCTGAAAGTTTCCACAAGGCAAAGTAAACCACGGACAAAACAAAAAGACAACCCAACAACTGGGAGAAAATATTTGCAAATAATATATCTGACAAGGGGTTAATTTCCAAAATATATAAACAACTCAACAACGAAAAAACAACCTGATCAAAAAATGGACAGAGGATATGAACAGACATTTTTTCAAAGAAGATATACAGATGGCCAACACATGAAAAGATGCTCAACATCACTAGTCATCAGGGAAATGCAAATCAAAACTACAATGAGATATCACCTTACACCCATCAGAGTGGCTATAACTAACAAGACAAGAAATAGGGCCAGCCCGGTGGCTTAGCAGTTAAGTGCTCGAGCTCTGCTACAGGCAGCCCGGGTTCGGACCCCAGGCACGCACTGACGCACCGCTTGTCCAGCCATGCTGAGGCTGCGTCCCACATACAGCAACTAGAAGGACATGCAACTATGACATACAACTATCTACTGGGGCTTTGGGGAAGAAAAAAAAAAAGACAAGAAATAAATGTTGGAGAGGATGTGGAGGAAAGGGAACCCTCATACACTGCTGGTGGGAATACAAACTGGTGCAGCCACTATGGAAAACCGTATGCAGACTTCTCAAACAATTAAAAATAGAAATACTATATGATCCAGCTATCCCACTACTGTGTATCTATCCAAAGAACTTGAAATCAACAATTCAAAGATATTTATGCACCCCTATGTTCACTGCAGCATTATTCACAATAGCCAAGGTGTGGAAGCAACCCAAGTACTCATCACCAGATGAATGGATAAAGATGTGGTATACATATACAATGGAATACTACTCAGCCATAAAAAAGAGAAAATCCTCCCATTTGCAACAACATGGATGGACCTTGAGGGTACTATGTTAAGCGAAATAAGCCAGACAGAGAAAGACAAACACTGTATGAGTTCACTCATATGTGGAAGATACACATATGGATAAAGAGAACAGATTAGTGGTTACCAGAGGGAAAGGGGTTGGAGGGTGGGCAAAGGGGTGCATATATATGGCAAGAGGTTTTTACCCATCTAATTTTTATTTAGACTATTGGGGGCGAGCACAATGCAGTCTATTCAGAATCTGATAAATAATAATGCACACCTGAAATTTCACAATGTTATAAACCAATATGACCTCAATAAAATAATTGAAAAAAATAAAATCAAAATCTGGAAACACTTATCCATCCTGACTCATTTAAAAATCCAGTCAAAGCTTGTTCTCAGTTTTGGGCCTGGAATTAGCTCTCAAACTGATGCAATCTGAAACCAGAGCCAACAAGTGTTTACCAAAGTCTTTGTCCCAAAGGGAGGAGCCTCTTTTCTGATTCTCCAGAAGTGATGTTGTTGGGATTGCCTTGAGCCCTGAGCAACGGCAGCAGGCAGGAGGACAAACATTAAATTCATTTTGAAATATCTTTTTCCTTTCCAACAAAAATAAAAGCTAAATACTTTTTCACGATATGCCATTTGTAATCAAGCCCTCTACCATTTAACTAGCTGCTTGTGCATTTGCTCCTCTCCTGGGAACCACAGCATAAACAGGAAGTTCGTGCCTCTGGGACTTATTCATTGCAGAATGGAAAAAATGAAGCTGTGCACATTTTCAAGAATAATTTAAAGAGGAAGGATCACTGAATTACTGTACTCCCCTCCTTATCTTCTCCAGGAGACATAAACTAAGTGCACAGGCTGTACTCCACCCACAGGAATATAAACAGTTCTTTGCCCATCTGTGACTGGAAGTCAACTTGATAGCTCTGCGGCAGGCTTTTATCACACACTACAGTCTGCACCCCACAACCAAGATGATCAGCCTCTCTCTTAACACCTGTTACAACTGTGTGTGCTCCAGTTTCGGGCCTGACAGCCAGAAGCCTCCAGAGCTAAAAATCACAGAAAGTCGCCATTTCCTATTACCAAAACACCGCAGTGTTGGGTGTTATACAGCCAAATATTGAGCATATTAAAAAGAAGGAAAAAGTGCTCTTCCCAAGGGAGATCTTTGTGGTGAAGGAATAGCTCTGTATCTTGATTGCCGTGGTGGTTATATGAATCTATACATGAGATAAAACGACACAGAACTATACACACATTTTGTGCCACTGTCAATTTCCTGGCTGTGATACTACAGTTACGTAAGATGTGACTTTCGGGGGAAACTGGGTAGAGGGTACACACAACTTCTCTGTACTGTCTCTGCAACTTCCTGTGAACCGATATTTCAAAATAATAGGTTTTAAAAAGTGTACCTTCTTGTGTACATTAACATAGTTTGCACAGTTTGCCTAGGGACCAAGTCATGGAGAATAAAACGTCGCATGGTTTTTAAATTTGAGGTTTCAGCCACAACCCAACGAAAAGCTTGAGGTTGGAAATACCCTTGAATATGCTTTTCCCTCTGCCTGGGATACCTTTCCAACCTCCCGCACCGCCTGGCCCCCTTCCCAAGGCTGGCTCCTTCTCATCTTTCAGGTCGCATCTCGACGCCGCCTCCTTAGCGAGGCGTTCCCTCGTCGCCCTAACTAAAGGAGACGCCCTCTGCTCTTTGAGGCCCTCGTTGCCCTCACCGCGCTCCTCGCCCCGCGTAACCAGCTGGTTCGTTTACTTGGTCGTGGCCCGTCTCCAGCCGGACCGTAAACTCCACGAGGGCGGGCCCCGTGTCTGCCCGCTGTCCGCCCTACCCCAACAACGAGCACGCCGCTTGGCAGACGGCAGGTGCTCCCAAGGATTTTGTCTGAACAAACGCACGTCACAGGAATTCACTCCCTTCAGCTCGAAGGTGGTCGAGTCGGCCCCTTCCCCTCACACCATTGGTTCTGGCGGCTCAGCCTCTGCGCCCTCACCTTGTCCACCCGGTGCCCCTCCGCCTCCTCCCCTCAACTCGGGCCCACCCCACCCAGGGAGGGCGCCATTTTCTTCTCTCTAATTCCTCTGCCCAGAAGGACGCCGTTTTGTTACTCGCGCCTTTCCCTCAGCCCCCTCCCCAGTATCTTCGGCCCCAGGCCCACGCCCTGCGGCCTCCACTCCTCCCTTCCGGCGCTGCGGCTTCATCCGGACCCCCGCCTCAGAAGTGCCTTGCCCCTCAGGTCACGCCCCTCAGCCCCTGGACTGAGCGGGAAACGCCCACGAAGCAGCGGCGCCGGGGGAGGGGCAGGCCGACGGGCGGGGCAGGGAGCGTGTCCTCCTCTATACTGGGCGTTGATTGGCCAGGCGCGGGGAGGGGGCGGGACCGCAGCCCCGGTCTCTGGTCTCGGGTGCCCTCAGGGCATTCCTCACGGCTCCGACTCCGACGAGCAGTTCGTGAGTGCGGCGACTCCGGTTCGCGCAGCATGTCTGAGAAGCGGCACTCAGCAGATCCTCAGGCCCGGCGGCTCCCCGACTCCTTCAAGGGTGAGCCCCGCGCCCCTGGCGAGGCCCGTGGGGTCGCCTGCTGCCCCCTCCCCTTCTCCTCGGGATCGAGCCCCCGCCTGGAGGTCCCAGGCCCGGCTCCGCGGCTTCTTAGCTGTGCGGATTCCCCATTCCTGCGCTGAGAACGACGAACCCTGCCTCGCGGGCTGGGGGTCAGGTTAGCACGTTAGGGTGCAGAGTGCACGCCCCGTGCCCGGCACCCGGTGGACCCGCGCACAGCAGGGCGCGTCTCCGGTATCCAGAGCCCCAGCAGAGGCTCGCCTCTGCCCCAGACGCCAGATGCCAGGCCCTGTGCCAGCGCTGTCCGTTCCTTATCTCGTGTCTTGCACGTGGGCGAGGAACTGCAGAAGTGACAGGCCGCCAGCGATGGTGAAGCCGAGGCTAAATCCTGCACCCCACACCCAGACCCAGCGTTTTCACTCGACTCGCCTTTCCTACCCGCCCCACCCCCTAGGAGGCCATCTCCTCCACCCAACCTTCGCCCACCCCGAGAGTGAGCCCCCTCCTCTGGAACTGGAAAGAACTCCTGCTCCCCCACCCCCAACCCCACCCCCCGGCCAATTTCCTGTGTAAGAAGCAAGACCGACCCGTGAGGTCCGCCCCAGCTCCCGGTACATAGTAGGCCGTATTTGCAGAAGAAAAAAGGTCTCTTTTTGGCATTCTTCCCCCGTCTCTTTCCACCTTCACTTTCTGCCCCATTCTGCCGCCTCCACTGTATTCCTTTTGTCCTAGGGACCTCGCCTTGGGGTCTTTTGTCCCTTACAAGGAACTCTCAGTTCCCCCACCTCACTCCCACCCTGCCAGGGCCTTCCCAGTCTTGAAGGCAGAAGCTGTGAGTGGCTCAATCTTGTTCCTCTGACAAGGAGACAGGACCCGTGAGAGGGCTAGCACCTTGAAGCTTTATTGGCTAACTCCTTAGGGGGATGGAGGAGGTTCATAAAGAGAGGCATAAACCTCTAGGGAGTATTGAGTCCCTCCCAGGGGCTCTTAGTGATCCAAAGGAATTATTTCTAAGGATGGAATCTCAGACAGGATGTTACAGTGAAAAATTTAGGGGGCTGGATGGGCTTTTCCAGCACCTCACCAAGAACACTACGTTGGACCCGTCCATTCGATTATTTGTAAAGCCAGCCTTGTCCACCCATCCAGTATAAGTCCCGTTTCCCCTGCCCAGCCATCCTAATCTTTAGTTCCTTCCCAGAAGCATCAAAAGAATGATAGAAATCTTCATCCCTCACTTTTCTCTACTAAGCACCTTGGAGAGTTATCTTCCCAAATCAGGAGTGTAACAAGGAGGAGATACTTGAAGAAACTGATATTGAAAGAGGTTCAAGTACTTCCAAGTCACATAGTTTATAAATAATGGAGCTGTATTTTAAGTGTGGGTTTGACTGACTCTCAAACTTGACCATGAAGAAGTTGTGCAGTCCGCCTCTTTGACGGTTGTCTTTTGCTCGGTAGGAAGGCGGGCAGGCTCCTTTCCTCCTACCCTGACCTCCTGGTGGGAGACTAAAGGACTAGGAGGACAATATTAGAAGTTTGGTGAAAGTGTATTCGGAAATTTGTAGAAGTTCTCTGGGAATAAACATGATCTTTGTACTTAATGTTCATTTAGTTGTTTTTCATGGTCACAGACCACTTGTGACTTCTAAGTTCTTTTTCTTGGTTCTATGCTTAACTTTTTTTTAGACAGAAATCTTTTAAGACTCTAATGAAAACTATGTACCCTCTCCTCAGAAAATTATACATACAAACAAAATTTTGCTTGGTCTATGTCACCTTTTTTTAATGTAAATGTTAGAGATCTGATACTGGTAGGAAAGCCATTACTAGAATTTATTAAATAGAATTTTTCGAGTGCTTGCCATATGCCAGACATTACCTAAGTGCTTTACAAACATTATCTTTTTCTTTTTTTTTTTTTTAAAGATTTTATTTCTTTTATTTTTTTTCCCCCCAAAGCCCCAGTGGATAGTTGTATGTTGTAGCTGCACATCCCTCTAGTTGCTGTATGCGGGACTCGGCCTCAGGATGAACGGAGAAGTGGTGCCTCGATGCGCACCCGGGATCCGAACCCGGGCCACCAGCATCGCAGCGCGCGCACTTAACCACCAAGCCACAGGGCCGGCCCCTACAAACATTATCTAATTGCAGTCCTCTAACACTCCACAAGGACAATGTCATCTTCCACCATTTTATAGCAAGGAAACAGGCTCAGAGTGGGACAGTCAACACACACCTGTCTAGGCTTCAGACCTGGACTATCTGATTTTCCAAACCACTTTCCCTATCCTTGAGCTACCTCCAAATGCATACCCAAACAGAGGACCTTGTCAAACATCAGCACTTCAGTGAAGGTGAGAGACAATGAACAAAGAAAGCCCAGGGGAGTCTAGCTTCCATCAAGACCTCTTGGATTAGACAGCTCCAGAGGGCTGCTTCTGAGCGAAGCAGTGGAATATAAAAGCCCAAACTCTGTCCCTATATGTTTTTGCTGATAATTAGTCTTAGGAACATAAATATGCCCAAACCTAGGGCAAGACTAGCTTTTCTTAAAGCCAGTGCATTCATTTTGTAATGAAATAATGTAGGTGGATTGCAAAGAAATGTGTTATTATAATTAAGAGCCATGTCAACAGAACAGATCCCTCTGGGAGAATGCCTGAAAATAAGCGGAATCAAGGGACTGATTTGTTTATTTCAGTTGTTACAGCCCATCAGACTGGGGAGAACTTTGTAACTTCTTCAATAATTAATCTGAGTTAAACCATCAATGGTCATAAATTAACTCAAACTGATGACCAAGTCTACAAGAGCTGGCATCTATGTTTGTTTTTGTTTTTTTATTAATGATTAAATATGTTCTTGGTCCAACCTGATGGTGTAAATTTTACACTGTAAAAGATAGTCACTGACTGCTTGGTCAGCTTTGAAGAAAAAAAATTTTTTAGTGTTGATACGGTGCTGGAGATTGGATTCAAAATCTATTTTTCAGGAAGGTGTGGGAAAACATTTTTCAGAAAACTATCGTAACCAGAAAAAAAGTGAGCACCTCTCCTCTGTGTCTGCCTGGCATACTGTGCATACCTCTATCATAATGTTTATTATGCAGTATTGTAAATATCAATTATAATCACCTTTATTAGACCAGGAGAGCTTAGAAAGCAGAGATATGTCCTACCTCACAGTAGTAAGCTCGGTATCAAGTATGTAGTACATTTGCAAAAATATTTGTTGAAAGAAAAAGCAAGCAGAGGAGGGAGGTAAAGATTCCCACGGAGTAAATCAAGTTGTTAAATGTTTGCCTTGTGTTGGTAGAGACATTTTTCTATTTACAGTCTATTTTATTAAGTTTGTTGTAACCCAAACTGTTGATTATGGAGTGTGATCATCACGTTCCTTATTAGGTACATGTTCTTGTTATAGATAGACTATTTGTCTGGGTTTATATTATCAATAAAGGGATTACAATTGTCAAGGCAATATGTTATACTTAATAAGGAATGTCCTTTTATTTATTAAAGTGTGGGAAGAGCGAAGTTAGAGGTCACAATCAATAGAAAGAAGGAAGTGTGTGTCCGTTTTCTGTTGACACACACTTGTTCCTCCATTCTTTTTGAATCTTTGTCTGTACTCTTGGACTAGTAAAGAAACTTGAACCCCAAGCATTTGGCCTGACATTTCAGTAGATTAGCCTTGAAGATACAAGCAATAAAGTGTCTGTCCTAAAGTAGCAGACAGTGAAAATTATACCAACCTTGTCCAGTTGTGAATGTGCACTTATGGTAAGATGGCATAGTGTAGTGAAAGGAGAGTGGAATTTAGAATTCCAGGATCTGAATTGAGATCTCAATACCATCACTTCCTAGCTGGGTCATCTTGGGCGAGTCTCTCAACCTCCAGAGTCAATTCCTCATCTATATGTTGTGCGTAATCTTACTGTGGTATCTATCTCCCAAGGTTTTGAGTATCCGATGAGAAAATTTATGTGAATGTACTTTTGAAATTTTAAAATGTAATTTATTAAGATATTATTTAATGAGGAAAACAAAGAATTAAAAAATGAGCAATGACTCTTCAGAAAACCTAGTAATCATACAGGAAGTTTAAATTTGTGGACAAAACGTTGTATGAGAGGGGGTCCAAGAAAGTTTAGAACTCTGACTTACGTCCCCAAATGTGGTCTCTTTCTCCTCCAGAGATAGAATCCCCAAGCAGATTGTTAGTCTGAATATTTTCTCTATGGTGTGCAGGTCCCAGTAGGCAATTCACGTAATAAAAAGTTTATTCCTATAAACTATATCAATAATAATCTTCAAGTTGTGATGATAATGGCTACTATTTATTGAACACTTCCTAAGTGTCAAGCACTTTATGTATTTTCTCATATGAGATAAGTACTATTGTTTCCTTCATGTTACTAACAAGAAAATTTAGTGGTAGAATTAGAGTCTGGCACCACAACCCTAAGCTCTTAGCCACTACTTAGCTATTTGGCCTCAGCTGAAGGATAGGGAATCTTATGATCTAGTTTCCTTATGTTTCTGCTTCCCTTTTTTTTTTTTAAATTAAAATGGTGTTATCCTCCAAAGACTTTTATGATAAAAAGTTAATTATAGATACTTTTAAGATGTCCAAGTGAAAGAGCCGAAAAAAAAAAAACTGAAGTAGAAGGGTTTTGTTCTGTTTTAATATATTTGAGGACTAGTCTAAATTTAATGAGCATAATACCATTATGAAATTGTTTTTCTCTCCAATTTTTCTGAACATAACTGTTTTTATCTTTCTAGACAGGGGCCATGTTCAGCCCATCCTTCCTTCCTGAATCCTCTAACCTCACGGGTGGGAAAGGTCTGATATTAAAAAGGGAAAAGAAAAGAAAACATTTGAGGAAAGCAGTGTGAAAACTGCTTTGAGACAGAGGATGATTCTGAACTGTCTTCTTGGATCCTGTCTGCTGACATGTAGTTTCAGTTTGTCTTGTGTAATAGTCTTTTCTCCCCTCGACCTCCGACCAGAAACGGCAGAATTACTCAACTCGTTCAACAACTACTTAACAAATGTTTTTTGAGTACCTCTTATGCGCTGTGTCTTCCGTATTAGCTCATCTGCTCTTCACACTAACCCTCTGAGGAGGTACTCTTATTAGCCGTATTTTTAGATGAGTAGACTGAAGCACAGAGATTTAAGGTACTTTCCCCAAGTCACACAGCTAATAAGTGGCAGAGCCAGCCCTGAAGCCATTGTGCTCTACTGCTTTAACAAGACCAAACTCTCACGAAGAAGACAGACATTGAATAAGATGATTACAAGTGTGATAAATGTTGTTTAGAAAGAGTGAAGAGCTACAGGAGATTAGGAGAGGGAGACCTATATAAGACGGAGGGCTTCAAATTTAAACTTATTGATGGTTACTCTCACCTGGTTTTTTCTCCTGTTTTATGGCTAGAAACATTTGAATGAAGGAAAGCTGCCAAAAATCCTCAAGATGCTTGGGAAATAAAATATTTCTACCTATTTAATTTTCATATTCTTTTTGAGCTGAGCAAAGGACTTTATTGAAAATCTTTCTTAAAAGGATTAGTCCATTTCCTTTCCTTTATATCTTATAGTAAACACATTTTAAGTTTGGTGATTCAAAACATCATCCTTCATCAGTATCTGTGCTTTCGGTCTAGTATTTCTAGCTATAGACGGTTAATAAGAGGGAGGAAAAGTTACAGTCTTCAGTCATGGTTCTTCTGGAAGATTAGCCCTGAGCTAACATCTATTGCCAATCTTCCTCTTTTTTGCTGAGGAAGATTGTCCCTGAGCTAACATCTGTGCCAGTCTTCCTCTGTTTTGTACGTGGGATACCACCACAGCTTGGCTTGATGTGCGGTGCATAGGTCCGTGCCCAGGATTCGAACCTGTAAACCCCAGGCTGCCAAAGCAGAGCATGTGAACTTGACCACTACGCCAGCAGGCCAGCCCCCGCTTATGGTTCTTAACTTGATACCATCTGGCCTGTACCCACTCTGGCCCAGAGAATAATTTCTTCCCTAGAGGTTTAAGAATAAGGGCATTGGAAGAACTATAAACCATGCCTAATTAAAATAATCATTTGAAAGATGGGTTATAGTGTGTGCTTGTTTACTTTGAAGTTTGCTTTGAAAGCCTCTGCCCAAATGAACTGTAAGCTATGATCTCCAAGTAAATATCATCATTTTTCTGCATATATTTTTTGCAACCCTGCTATGTGCTCAACTCTGCCTCTCTCTCACCTCTACCTGTTTTAATCTCTGTCTGTAGCATGCTGCCTTCGTTTTTGTTGTCTCTCTCCTCCTTACTCCTTTTCTCCATTTCTCTTATTTTCCTTTTCTCCTACTGTTTCCTTCCCTTCTTTGTCTATTTCTCCTAAAATTCCAGTCACTTGAAAAACTCAGTTGTAGTTAACATTTTGGTTATTTGAAGACATATTTATATTAACATATTTTATCTGCCCTTTTGCCTGTTTTCACCTTGAGTTTGAATTTTTGCTTATCAGGTTTTATAAAGACTTCGTTTTGACAAAAGCAAAGGAAAGAGAAACTGGGAATCTGGGAAATATGCCCTTATTGGAAAAACTGGAGGAAAGATCAAATGTATCATTTAATTTATGAAGTCCTCCTCCTCAAATAGATAGGTGTATGACATAGAACAGGAATGGGTAGTACAGCCTGTGGACCAAATCTGGCTGACTGCCTGTTTTTGTATGGACCACAAGCTAAAAATAGTTTTTACATTTATAAATAGTTTTTTAAAAAAGAATAATACTTCATTACATGTGAAAATTATGTAAAAATCAATTTCAGTGTCTATAAATTAAGTTTTATTGGAACACAGCCATGGTCATTCATGTATTGTTGTCTGTGGCTGCTTTTGCACTACAGTGGCACAATATTCAGTAGTTGTGACAGACTTTATGGCCTACAAAGCGTAAAATGTTTATCGTCTGGCCCTTTACAGGAAAAGTTTGCAAATCCTGACACAGAATCTCTGATGAGGAATAATAATGGCCAAAAAGAACACTTACATCGTGAATATATATGTTTTTAAGAAAAATTCAAAAATTTCCAAGACCTTTCATTTTGACCTATTGTTGCCCCTCAAAAAATGCTGTTAGAACCAGATAACATGTGTTTCTGAGACTAGATTCCTAGCCATCCTATCTTCCCCCACCCAAACAACACTGTTCTTGGGCCAGTCTGGTGGTGTAGCAGTTAAGTTCTCACCCTCTGCTTCAGCAGCCCGGGGTTCGCCAGTTCGGATCTTGGGCACCGACCTATGCACTGCTCATTAAGCCATGCTGAGGTGGCATCCCACATAGAGCAACTAGAAGGATGTACAACTATGACATACAACTATCTACTGAGGCTTTGGGGAGAAAAAAGGAAAAAGGGAGGAAGATTGGCAACAGATGTTAGCTCAGGGCCAATCCTCCTCCTCAAAAAAAACAAAACAAACACAAAAACACCGTTCTTGGCAATTCACAACATGAATTGTTTCACCTACATTCCAGGAAAGGGGAAGGAAAAGATTGTTCTTTAAATGTTGCTACTTAGGTATTTCAGTAATTCTCTGGCTCATCCTTTTCTTTTTATGTGTAGTAATGCATGTGACTTGGAGTCAGGTTTTCAGATATTGTGTAAGACATGTTTGTGGCCTTTCTCTGAAGAGGAAATCCAGTATCTTTTGAACTTTAAAGTCGCAGTGCTAAATGGAGTTTATGACTCCACATGATATCCAGTATTGCCAAGTTCGATAGACCTTAAAGTAACTCAGTGGATATAGGATCATTAACACTGTACAGTGCTCTGAAATTATGCCTGTGTTAAAGAATATTTTAGTGCTTTTCCAGAAGCTAACCCAACAAAAATTACTGTACAATTTGGTTTTTTCATTTGTTTCTTTTTTTTGGGGGGGGGGGAGTCTCTTCCCAGAAAATCTTTTGCTTTATTACTTTGGGACTCCAAGAGGAATATTTTATACCTACTTTACAGATTTTTGTAAACATTAGAAATATATATATAAGGAGCTAGCTTGTGGCTGACATTCAATAAATGGTTATTATTAGTAGTAATAAAAGATACCTCTGGAATGAGAGAAATTTAAGAATTATGTAATTTCATCTTTTTCAGCAAAATTAGTTTACGTAATAAGGATGTGTGGAATATACTTTGCTAAAAGTATATTCAGTGCAGCAGTTTCTAATTGAGAAAATTGAACACAACCTAAATGTGTATCATATGGAACAATGGAATATTATTCAGCCTTTAATAATAAAGAATAGGTACTGACATGAAAAGATGTTCACAATATTAAAAGCATTTTATACATAAAATCATTATGTACCATTATTTCATTTTTGAAAAGAAGTAAGATAGAAAAGGTTTAAAGGACATTTAGCAAGGCAGAAAATAATCACCATCCAGAGATAACAAAAGTATAGATAACTTTTCTATTTGTTAAGCTCTAATTTCTAATTTTTCTACTGACAATATTTTGCTTTCAAAATAAGGGGGCAAAAGGCAGTAATTTTCAAAATTTACATTAATTTGGGGTTTATTAATTTGGGTTTCCTGGAGGTAAGCCCAATTTGAATGTTCAATAAGAAAATGTTAATGTATAGGCTTATATCCATTTTCAAAACATTTCTTTGGTTAGTTAAAAATTTATTCTAATGCAGTTTTCAGGAAAGAGTTTGGTAGTAAAAGAAAAGAATACTGTAAACCATGGCAAAGTAGTATTTACAATCATGGGATACTTAATCTTTAGGAGTGTTCTCACCCAGCAAAGTATCAACAAGTATATCAACCAAAATATCTCAGGAATTCCGATTGCTCCTTATTTGCCTTTTACCTGGGAAAGCTGGTAGGGAGGATTCAGTCCTCAAGATAATGAAGGAAACTTGAAGGAAATGCATTTCATGAAATTTTGACTGAGAATTTCTTTTCCATTTTCCCCATAAATGGTAGGTGAGAAAGGGTTCATTTACAGCCTGGTGGAATTGAAGCCTCACCTCCCTGAGGAATGTGATTTGTGTACCTTTTTGAGCTGTAATCAGGTGGGGAAGAATTTTGAGGGTTGAAAATAGGATAGTTTCATCTTAAAGGCACTAGAATAATATGAAATGGTGCCATTTCCCCAGTATATACACTCTAATTATTTCTAGCTGAGCATTTGAAATGTGACAGGCCAAGACCAGTTTCCAGGAAATCCACTTAATTTCTTGTTCGTCTTAGTTTGTAATTGCATGTACTCATCTGTGGTTTTCAAAAACACAATGTGAAAATGGAAAGTAAGCACAAAAAAACTGGGCTGGACTTTCTGGCTTTTCCTCATGTAGATAATAATTCAATAATTTAATAACTCAATTCATAAATGAGCTTTTCGAGGATCTTTGAATGTCCAAGCCTAGCCTGGCAGGAGGGAGGCATGAAATGAGGGAAAAATTAAGTCGTTTAAGAGGCTTTTGTTAAAAAAGGGTAAAAACTACCTATTTTCCCATCTTTCATTGTGAAAATTTGAACACTTGAGTAAAATGGGAGGATTACAGAAAACTGTTATCTGCACTGCCTCAATCTTACAAGGCCGGTCTAATTATTCTTAGTTATTACAGGGGAGGAAACTAAGGTTGAAAGAGGTAAAGATCACTAAGAAGTAACAGAATTAAAATTCCAACTTAGACACTCCCTGTTCTCAGGAAATTTCAGTCTAATAAGGGATATAACTGCACAAGAAATTAAAGTATTAGGTAAAATATAAGTGCCATAAGAGAGGTTATCAAGATTCAGAGGAAGGAAAGAACACATCTAGCTGGAAAGCTTCGTAAGAAGTATTTTATATCTGCTCTATGCAGGATACTGTGCTAGACATTGAGAATATAAAAATGAATAAGAAACATCCCTGCCCTCAGGGAGTTTATAGTCTAATATATTCAGGACATAGAGCTATGCACTTTGCCTGGAATATGGGAGACTTGGAGCAATATTTTAGAAAATCCCAAATGCTGTCAGATAAGTATTTTTGGCCAATCTATTCCTTGTTTGGAATCCATTTCACTTTGGAAGCCTTGACCTGAGCCTGGCAGAGAGCCTTGAGACCATCTTTTGCTATAAATAGGCACAGCTGGAATTAAGAGGGCTTCCTCTGTAGGAATATCAGATTTCATTCTCAGAACTCCTGCCATGCTCTCCCAGTGTGGATACTGTCTTGAGAAAGTGCTCCAAACGTGAAAACTTCTTTAATGAGGATGTGTTTATTCAGAGGCAAAGAGTCAAAGCGTGAATTGATTTAGAACATGAGCTTTGAGTGAGATGACTTAATTTGAATCCCAGGTCCTCCGTTGTGTGACCTTGGGAAAGTTGTGTTGCTTCAGTTACCTCGTTTGTAAAATGGAATTAAGAATACTTAACGTGGGCCGGCCCCGTGGCTTGGTGGTTAAGTGCGCGCGCTCCGATGCTGGTGGCCCAGGTTCGGATCCCGGGCGCACACCGAGGCACCACTTCTCCGTCCATCCTGAGGCCGAGTCCCACGTACAGCAACTAGAAGGATGTGCAGCTATGACATACAACTATCTACTGGGGCTTTGAGGGGAAAAATAAATAAATAAAATCTTTTAAAAAAAAATACTTAACTTCACAGGGCTTTGTAAACAATAAATGAGATACACATCTAAAGTAATTTCACACAATGCCTGGGGTATAACAAACCATCTAAAAATGGCTGCTGTGATTATTATCAGTTATGATCGTACCTGATAGAGCTGTCTCTACAGGCAGCACTGTGGCCTTGCTTGGAATATTCTCTCAGTGAATATGTCTATACCCCCAACAATTATAACTTAGAAACCTCCAGGGTTAACTTCGGTCACTTCCTTTAATTATGAATAAGGACATTTACCTCAAACGACGACGCTGGATCAGAAAACTACGAAGTCATGTATAACCAAAGTACTGAACTCATGTATTTCTCACACTTGAGTGTTTCACAGGTTTTTCATCCTGTGTGTTCAAGCACTTGACTTGGATGCCAGCTTGTGTCTCTCTTTTCTCCCATGCCCCCAGCCTTAACTCTGTGCTTATTTCTTGGCCTCCTATTTATTCAAAGTCCTGTGTCTGCCATCTTTGCCCTTTCTTCTGAGCACTAACATGTACCTCTTCCCCTTTTGCCAATCTCCTCCCATTATTGAACAGCTCCTGGAGATACAGCAGAAGCCTTCTGTGGTTGGTAAGAAAGTGATAGTATCTCTTGGCGTCCTCGGTCCTTCTGTCCTCTACAGAAAGGAAAAACAAACTAAAAATGAGGAAGACACTGGATATAGGAAACAGGAAACACAACACAGGAAGTGAAGGGAATTTCCCAGGACCATAGTGAAAGGCAGTCACAGAGTGGCGGCGTGCACACCAGGTGGGAGGACTACCAGACACGGCTGCGAGAGACTCTCTGAGGATGAGATTGAGAGAACACCTGACCCTTCTGAAAGGCGATTTAGACAATTGACAGAAGGTTTGAGGTTGAATCAAAGAGAATTACAAAGGAGAAAACTAAGACACGAACTCCAGAAAAAACCAAAAAGTTGTACAGGAAAGGAAAACTAATTATACCTCAGTATGTGGCTTAGCTTTGATTCACATTTACATATTCATGATAATATAAAATTTGATATTGATCTAACCAAAATTATGACATAATTAGAAGGATGGGTATGTTCATGTGGTAAGGGGAGGGGGCGGAGAAAATGAAATCCTTTTCCATAGTAAAAAATAGTGCTCAAAACTGAAAAGCAAGAAGTAACAAAACCAGCATATTATTTAGAAATATGGAGGTAAATACCAAAATACTCAGCCAAAAGAGCAGTCGCCTTTGAGGAAGGAGAAATTGGAAGAGATGAGCAGGGGACTGCATTCTTTTTGTACTGATCTTGTAGAAGTCTTTGACTTTTTAACTTTCTGCAACTATAACTGATAAAAAATTAAAACTAAAACAGAAAAAGCACAAATGATTAGCAACAAAGGCTAAAAAGGATGAAAGAACAATAGCTAGAGGGGAGAGAAATGGGTTACAAATTTTATTTTTTTATAAAAATATGTGTGACCGAGGAAACAGTCTGGAAGAATATTTATTATCTCTTGATTGGGTAAATTTTCCCTTTTTTATATTTTTCTGAATTTTTTGCAGTGAGGCACGAATTGCCTTTGTAATCAGACAAAAAGCTATTTCGTGTTACAGAAAAGGGAATGGGTTACAAATGTGAGAGGAAAACTGTGTACAAAGATGTTCATTAGAGCATTGTTAATAATTGTAAGAAATCATAAACAACCTAATAATTAGGAAATGGATAATAAATTATGGTGCATGTACCCAGTGAAATAATTTGCAGGTTATCTCTTTAAAAAGAGAGTCTAAGTAAGTTTATACTCTTATTAAACTTTATTATGCTATACCCTAGACTTAAAGGCCTTATTCCTTCCTTCCCCCTTCCTTTTCATTGGTATTTTCGTTAACCATCACATCCTGTAAGAAGCCCTTCTGATAACCACCACCATCACCTACCCACCCCACTCCACTCTCACCTCCATCCCAACTGTGTGAGTTACTCCTGTTTGTGTGTTTTCAGAATATTCTGAACAGATACTCTATGCTTACACCCAGTGTTATAATTTTCTGTCTGTCTTCGCCACTAAACTTGAACCTTCTCAATGGCTGGGATTGGGTCTTATTCATTTTTACTACTTCAGTGCAAAGCCCAGGGCATAATAAATATTAGGTGCTTAATAAATGATTGCTGGATAAAGTAAAAAGACTAATGGGGAAAATACTTGTGTTACCGTGTTAAGTAGATTAGGGAAAGTAGCACTTACACTTGAGGCTTGTTATGAGGATTAGATGGGAAAATGCACGTAAAACAGCTGGTAGAATGCCAAGCATAGGTGTTCAGTGAGGATGAGGATGGCAGGATCGTGTTAATAACAATGATAAGAGCTGTATATTTTTTGTTTTCACAGATAGCCCCAGCACAGGCCTTGGACCTTGTGGATGGATTTTGGTGGCTGCCTCGTTCTTGTTCACAGTTATAACTTTCCCATTGTCAATATGGATGTGCATAAAGGTAAAGAACATCTCATTTGCTTCTGGAAAGGGGTCAACTCCTACCCACATAAACCCCCTTTCTGTGAGCGTGTGTGTAAAAGAGACAGAGAGAGACCATACTGGCCCATAGTTCTTTTTCCTTCATCTTTCTTTTGGAAAATTCACTGTAGTCAGCTATTATAATGGAATCTTAAAACTTCTTTTCAGCCATTGTCCAGTCAGTCCTTCCCGAGGGTTAAAGTAAGGATCGCCATCTAAAATTTTCTGGAGTCAGGGATATGGGATGGTCCTTTGAGAACAAGTTCTCCAGAGTTAGGATGCTGAGGTTTGACTGCTGGCTCCATTGTTTACTGTGTGACCTTTGCCATGTTTCCTCACCTGTAAAATGGGAGGAAATGACAACTCGCACCTCATAGGACCATTGTGTGGATTAAAAGAATTAATGTATTTGAATGTGCTTATTGCAATGCCTGGCACATGGTAAGTACCCCCAAGATGCAGGTTATTTTTTCTATTAAGTTATTAATACTTTGATAAATGGCTATCATTTACATATTCCTAAGAAGATAAAATATGCCCCAAGAATTTCCAGTTAAGTTTATTATTATAATTTAAGGAATCAGGAGACAAACTATGAGGACTTTAGCTTTTTTTTTTTCTTTACTGACAATGCACGAGTCATTGAATGATAGTGTTAACAGCTGAGGAATGAGGTTATGGATTTGCTTCTGTATACTATCCTAGACTTTGCAGATTTTATACAATGAATATCTGTTGCTTTTATAATCAGTAAAAAAAAAGTAAATAAATATCATACTTGGCAGGGTGATTGAACATTGGACATGTTATTTATAGGTATGATCTGGATTGTAGGAAAGAAAACAGAATAAAGGCCTCTAACCTGTTTAGAGCAGAAAAATGTATGTAAAGAGCTCTGCATATAAATATTTGTACTCCTCGTGGTAAATTACTGTTTGTGTTTTTAATCTAGATCATAAAAGAATACGAAAGAGCCATCATCTTCAGATTGGGTCGCATTTTACAAGGAGGAGCCAAAGGACCTGGTCAGTCCGAGGAGTCTGGATTGTACACGTGGAGACTGAAATTTTTCTTTTGTTGAAGTGATTCCCGTTAGGAGGGTCTCTTCTCTGTGGACTTAGAAAGGACTTCACATAGCAGCAGTTGTATAACAATAGCAGTTGTTCTGGCCAGTCTTGCTACAATCACCCTTTCCTTCCCTCTTCTCCCCTCCCCTTCCCCTTCAAGCTGATAAGATTATCTTAGGCCAGGAATAGCTACAGCTATGGAAGTTTGAGCATGAGCATTCCCACTAGAATAAAGGCTTTCAGTCATTATTCTTGGCAAACTTTGGTTAAGCTTCTACTGTTCCAGACTCTGTAAATTCAGTGGAGATGAAAACACAGTCCCTGCCCTCAAGGATCTTACTGTCTGGTGGTGTGACACCAACAAGAAAACAGATAGTTACAATCCTTTGTGATAAATATTATGATCAAGTAATCACAGATAGCTGTAGAAACGCAGAGACGAGTGACTGACCTGAACTAGTAGGATGAGATAAGGCTTTCTGGGGTGACCTCTTGGCTGAATCTTGAAGCATGAAAAGGTGTTAGCCAGAGGGGAGGTGTTCCTGCCGAAATAGCAACGTGTACAAAGCAGTGTGGAGGGGAGCATCCCAGGCTCAGGAACTGCAGATAGCTCAGCCCAGCAAGAGTGCAGGGTGAGGAGAGGGCAGTGGCTGAAGAGGGAAGCCAGGGCAGGTTGTGTAGGACCTTGTATGGCTTGTTCAATGGTTGTATTTCAGGAAAGATGGTTCTTCTTGCAGCTTAGAAAATGGATTGCAGGAGAGAAACTAGAAGAAATAGAAAGGTGACTTGGGAAGCAGTTGCATTTGTCTTAGTGAAAACAAAAGAGTGACGGTAATAGTGAAGTAAGGAAATGAAATCCACAGGCCTTGGTGGGGACAGTTGGATGTGGGCAAGAGGAGTCAAGGATAACATTCTTGGCTTCTGGCTCATTCGCTGAGATGAATTGTTGACTTTCCTTTGATTAGGTTGGTTCTCTTAGAATTGAGTGGTGAAGTGAACTGATGAGGTGCTGGTGTCTCTGTGTAATCTTCTACGTATCTTTTTATCTTTGCCGCAGGTTTGTTTTTTATCCTGCCGTGCACTGACAGCTTCATCAAAGTGGACATGAGAACTATTTCCTTTGATATTCCTCCTCAGGAGGTAAGGTTGTCTTTTGCTGTGAATAAATGACACATCATGTGTGAAAGTGCTTGACAATGAGAGGCTGCTTAGGATAGCAGTTAGAGCACAGGGTTAGAGCCTATCTGCCTTCACCATTTTCTAGCTCTGTGACGTCGACCAAGTTCCTTAGCTTCTCTATGCCTCAGTTTCCTCATGTACAAAATAGACGTTATAATAGTAGGAGCTACTTTATAAGGTTCTTGTGAGGCCTAGATAAGGTATTATAAATAAAGTGCTTAGAATAGTGGCTGATAAATAGAAAATGCTATATAAGTGCTTGTTATTATTATTACAAAACATAGTGTAATGTTAATGTAAGTATAACATTAGCGTTATCGTTGTTGTCATTTTTACTCCCACATTTCTCCTCTATGGGTTTCTGATAGAAAATCCTATTTAGTATAATATTCTTTCTTCTTAAGGTTCTTGATTTTATTCTAGATAAATTGGTTAGAAGCCAAAGAATTAGAAACTGCTCATTTGCCATTTTAAATAAAGCATATAATGTTTTATACTAGTAATTATTTCCTGCTTTCTCAAACTACGTCGCAAATATTATCACAGTTGACACTCACAGCAGAATCCCTAGAAGTATATAGTTACAGTGAGACAAGGGAATTCCTGCAGACTACAGTGGCAGAGCCAGGACTAAAATCCAGCTCTTTGGATTCCCTGTCCAGTGTTTTTTCCACAGTTCTGTGCTAACTGCGTTCTACGTTAGCTCCATCATGGCTCTTGAAGAAGTGATGGCCATTCTGGTACTCGTGTCTAAGGAGGCATAGTGACCATTGCAGAAAGCCTGAAAACATGATGAAGGGAGGAACAGAAGAATCCTGTCAGTGTTTCCTGGCCAAAGGCCGCATACCCAGCAGGATAGTGGAGCCTGGCCATGTTGCCTTCTCTTGTCACAAAATCCAGAAGCCAGGTTAGCAGTTCCTTGCTGGTACTGATCCAAGCAGTTGGTGAGATCAGACTTTATAATCCACACGTATGTGGTGACACCAGAAATCATTTTTACCCACAAGAACTAAACTGAGAGCATCATTGTATTCTCTGCATGTTTTCCCATCTTTCAGGGAAGATTGACTCTCAGAAGCAGCCCCTTTCAGGGTAGCTGGGAATTCTTCTGACATTTTACTCTATCACCGTTGTAGGCCTCTGGCAGGGTCGCTCTCAGCTTCTGCCTTCCAGCTGCTTCCTTGTCTCCTACAAGCTGCTGAATGCAGAGCAGTTTGGAATTTGGCAAGCAGTCCTTTTTCCGATCCCCAGTGAATTTACTGTGAAGGGAGATAAACACTGCCTACGATAAACAGTAGGCAGAGAGGCTGCAGCTTGAGAAAGTTCTGGCTGTGGCAGTTACAGGGACAGGAATTTGTGATACACAGTTTCCCATCACATCATGGGAAATAATTAGTTTCCACACAAGATGGTAATATTCTGTACATTTATTTACAAATGCCCTACTTCTCTTCCAAGTTAGAAGTATTTTTAAATTACTAAAAAAGGATTACTGCTTTGATGCCTGGCAGGACCAAACAGCTGTGTTATATTCTGTTCTTCTTACTTTCCATTTATGTAGCTCTTTACGCTTTCAAAAGGGCTTCGTAAACAAACATCTTCTTATTTGATCTTCAAAGAAATTTGCCTAGAATTGGGCAGTCTTATTAGCCCCATGTCACACACGAGGAATCTCTAAGTCAAACAGTGTAAAGGCCTTGCTAGAGATCGCCGAGGGAGGTACAGGCGGAGCTGGAACTACAGTTCAGGTCTCCTGACTCTCACTCCTGCACTTTTCATCAGTCACTGTGTTCTAGGACCACGTTTCATTTTAGATCATCTCTCGTTTATTGACTACCAGCTATGTGTCAAGCGCTCCGCCAGTGCTAGAGATACAGAGACAAACTGCCCTCAAGAAATTCATAGTCTAATAGAGAGGTAATGATGTAAATAAATAATGTCACTGCAGTAGGGTACAAGGAGAAGAGGGTTTAACTCTGCCAAGTGAGACACAGAGAAGACGACGCTTGAGCTGTGTCTTGAATGATGAGTAAGAATATGCCAGTGTGATGCTGTGAGGGAGAGAGAGAGGGGGGAGATGATATCCAAGCAGAGGGGCAACATGCATAAAGGCCTGGGGACGTGGAACATGATGCATGCGGGAGCATACATGTCGTCTAGTATAGAGTGTGCAGGAGGGAGCGGGGAGGAATGAGGCCAGAGAGCCAAATGTCAAAGGACGTGTATACCAAACTAATGGTGGGAAGCATTGAGGCACTATGTCCTGTTGAGTGTTTTTGTGTAGCATGCTGTAAATATATATTTACCCTGACCTCGCTCTATAAAAACATTGCCTGTTCACTTTTTGTTCTAGTAATACTGTGCTACTTTTAGTTCATCAAACCTAGGCTCTCCCATACCTCTGTGCCTTTGCACACATTATTCTCTCTGCCTTGAGGACTCTTTCACTCCACCCTCCACCCTCAGAAAATCTTTTTCTTCCTTCAAGACTTAGTTCAGGTATCACCCTGCCACCTACAACTGCCCATCCTTTGTCCCTTAAAGCCTCCTTTGATTCCCCAACCTCTTTGAAAGTAGGAACAAGTTTTTTCATACCTTTATCCCTGGTACCTATCTGAGTGGAGTCTCAATATTGGTTGAATGTTTGAACGAATTAATGGAATTAATGAATAAATGAATATATTTTACTAAAATTTTAAAGATAATTAACTTTCTGATGCTGTACTATCTTAGAGTGTTTGGGCTGCTGTAACAAAATACCATAGACTGGGTAGCTTGTAACCAACAGAAATTTATTTCTCACAGTTCTGGAGGCTGGGAAGTCGAAGATGAAGGCACTGGCAGATTCGGTGTCTCGTGAGGGCCTGCTTCCTGGTTCATATAGGGCTATTTTTCACCGTGTCCTCACCTGGCAAAAGGGGCAAAGCTCTCTGGGGTCTTTTTTATAAGGGCACTAATGCCATTCATGAGGGTTCCACCTTCATGATCTAATCACCTCTCAAAGGCCCCACCTCCAAATAGCAACACAGTGGGGGTTAGGTTTCAACATATGAATTTTGGGGGGACACCAGCATTCAGTCGCCAGCACTGAGTAAAGAAAATCAGCTAGTGTTTTAAGATGTTCTACAGAATAACATTCCTTGCAGTTATATTAAAGAAATAGTTGATTGACAGATGTAAAATTGCTTTCCTTTTTTTTTTTTTTTTTGTTAGGAAGATTGTCCCTGAGCTAACATCTGTGCCAGTCTTCCTCTATTTATATGTGGGACACCGCCACAGCATGGCTTGATGAGTGGTGTGTAGGTCCGTGCCCAGGATCCAAACCCATCAACTCTGGGTCGCCGAAGTGAAGCATGTGAACTTAACCACTGCACCACCACACCAGCCCCTAAAATTGCTTTCTTTATGTCATAGATCCTCACTAAGGATTCAGTGACAATTAGTGTGGATGGCGTGGTCTATTACCGCGTTCAGAATGCAACCCTGGCTGTGGCAAATATCACCAACGCTGACTCGGCCACTCGTCTGTTGGCACAAACTACTCTGAGGAACGTCCTGGGCACCAAAAACCTTTCTCAGATCCTCTCTGACAGAGAAGAAATTGCACACAACATGCAGGTGAGGAGTGCACCAGTGCTGTTACTCACCAGAAATTGAAAAATGAAGCAAAGGCTCAATGGTTGTTTGAGAACTTTTTGTTAATTCAAGTTGGGGAATCCCTGGCCTTCTTTCCTTCATAGAAAGGTTTTCCCAAACTTGATGGAAGGGGATGTTTTTCACACCGATAGCTCGTGGGTTAATAAACTGAGGTGCATGCATTGTTTTTTTATTCCCTCAGTGTATACTTTTTTTCCAGAATTAGTAATAACCTTTTTCTTTCACACAATAGTTCAGAGGCCATTCTGCAAGATAATGCAGGTATTGTTAAAGCTTGATTCTCTGTGAGTCCCATGATTCCCTTGTAACTCTCATGCTTTCCAATCTTGCTTGAGTAATAGATGATGAATTAAACCTGACTTGTTCAAAAACGATAAAGTACTATAAATCTGAACTCTTATTATTCGTAGAGGCTTCATTGTATGTAAAATCTATGATCTTATTTGATCCCACAACAATCATACGAAATAGATAGTATGATTTCATTGTTACCACTGTAAAGGGAAGAAGTTGAAGCACAAAGAAGTAATATGGCTCACCTGAGCTAGCCACCTGTTTTTGTAAGTAAAGTTTTATTGGAATACAGCCACACCCATTGGTTCGTGTATTATCCGTGACTGCTTTTGAACTATAATGGCAGGGCTCAGTAGTTGCAACAGAGACTGAAACTACACCATTAGTATCTGGCCCTTTTAGGAAACCCCTGCATTAGTAACAGAATCGAGATCCGCTCCCCAGTGACCCAGCCCCTACTTGAGCATCCCTTCCACCACAGGGTAACTAATCTGTCTACAACTCTGCCCCAGTGCGTTATCCACTCCAGTCCCAACGAAGACTGATACCTGAGGCCTCTGGGCTGGGGCTGAACGTTTCTAGCTTGCCTTCTCTCTTCCTATCAGTCTACCCTGGATGACGCCACTGACGACTGGGGAATAAAGGTGGAACGTGTGGAAATTAAGGACGTGAAGCTGCCTGTGCAGCTCCAGAGAGCTATGGCTGCAGAAGCAGAAGCATCCCGGGAGGCCCGAGCCAAGGTAATCTTTTTTTTTCTCCTTTTCTTTGTAGTTTGTTTTTCCTATTGAGTTTTCTTTTTAATTACAAAAAGTAAAACATGCTTGTTATGAAAAATTGAAATAATCCTGAAGTATTTAGTAAAGATGAAAGCTCTCCCCATCACTTCAAATCGTACCCCCTAGAGGCCGCCACTCGTAACAGTTCAGTGTGGATACTTCCAGATTATCATCCGGGCTTAATTGCGTTTTATCTGACTAGCTTGTTAGACTACTGGCTTGTTTGCTTTTCAAAATTAGGGTCATACTATACACATTATTCTGCACCTTGCTTTTTTCACCTACAGCATCTCGTGGGCGTGTCCGTATATATAGAGTTACCTCATTCTTTTGTAACTGTATGTCCCATACTTTATTCTCGCAATCCCCTAGTTCTGACTTCAGAGCAAGTGGGTAATCTCATCAGTTTGCTTATCATTCATTCCTTCCTTATTTTTGTCCTCACTTTCCTTGTCTTTCTTTTCTCAGGATCTTACTTCTTACTGTTTTTTCTTCCTCTCTCTTTTTTCCTTTTCTTCTCATCTCTTTCTTTGATATCTGCTTTTTCCCCCCTTTTCATCATCCCTGCCTATGTCCTAGCCCTGCATGGGCACATGACCCCTATAGGAGATACTGAGGAAATATTTGTTAACCTAACCTAGAAAAGAGGATCTATTGAGATGCTAATGCATAAGGATACAGGGGTATCTCACCAAACTCAAGGGTACGAAGTAGAGTCAAGCCTCATGAGAATTTGAGCCAGGGACCAGAAAGCAGTCAAGACTCAAGGGAGCTAGTCATTCCATTCCTGGGCCACATCTCACTGCAGATAGCTTGAGGGGGGAATGTCTGACTCCATTTGAACACTAAAGGAGACGGACCAGCCCTGATTCCAAATTCACAGCAGAGAGAGTCTCTTTGGTCCAACTTTGGTCAAAGGGCAAAGTTAGTTACTAAGAAGGTCCCACAGCCCCTTGCCTGTGACTGGGTGGAGGAAGAGGGATAGTTTTCAGAGGAGGGGTTGCTGTGGACTTGACAGATCTCCCAAGACACAAAGAGCCTTGTTGTTAGAAAATAGCAGTTGGCTGGGGATAATTGGCTAACCACAGAACACTGCCCTTCTATCAGGATGTCCTTTAAACCACAAATTGGTCAGAATAAGTTCTTAGCCAGCACCAAATAGAATAGTAGCTCATTTGACATGCTGTATACAGAATTTTCTACTAACCAGAACTTTTAGGTTTTCCTTATGAGATAATTGATGCTCGTGATGATAACCTGGTGATAACGCAGAACCCTCAAGTGCTTTCTCTCAAAATCATCACCTTTAGAAGGCTAAATTATATTTTTGATAACGATATTAAATATGCCCTACTATAATCTAGTTATTCTGAAAATTGGGAATTGCTTTTACCTAGAATATGTCATTAACCAAAAGCCCCATTTCCAAACCATATTGATAATAGAATTCATCACACATAGACTATATAGAATATCAGAGCCCAAAGAGTCCTTAGAGATTATCTTCTAAAGGTGACAAATACCTGGCCCAGATGCTGCCACTCCACCCTCCTATTCCCATGCCAGTGATTAACCACAGCTCTGTTTTCCACTGAGCTTAGACTTGACCTCAGAAGCTTTCTAGAGCACGCCAGGTAACAACCCTCAACTGCTTAGAATTGGCCCTAAAAATGAAACTTATTTGCCATCCCACTATTCAGATGAAAAAATTGAAGCCCTGAAAAGTTACATGATTTACTCTTGACTGCCACCTCGGTGACTTTCCAGGATGGACTGAGCCTCTTCTAGAAGCGTTCTCACCAGTTAGGAAAGAGAGTTCCTATCTTCCCTTTATAACCATAAGAAGAGAGAAAAGAGGCTGGTTAGAATTCTGAATTACTATGCTCCCACGTGGATGGGGCTGTACGGTTGGTCTGGAAGCAGGTTCGTGGACCCAGGCAGTGACTGTCAGTCTTTCAGTTTAGGGTTAACACATAGAATCACAGAGTCTAGCCCTTATGTAAAATACATAACCCTGCAGCAACCATAAGGCTATATATATTCAAGTTCTCATGGAAAAAAGGGGGTCATAGTTTCTTCAACAAATAAACTGCGAAGGGAAAGGGTAGGAGAGCCTATAGATTAAGAGACTTCAGAGAATAATTCCTCAAGTTAATTAGCCATTAGGGAAATGCAAATTCTAATCACAAGCAGTTGCCACACTAGACATCCACTGAAGTAGCTTTAAAAAAAGAAAAGAAATGAACCAAGTGTGGGTGAAGGAGGAACTGGAACTCATATTTTGTTGGTGAGGGTGTAAATTGGTACAACCACTATGGAAAACTGTCTGGCAGTGTTTGTCTAACAGGAAGACTCTCATTTATTTACCAAATGGCATGTACTAGAATGTTCACAGCAGCACTTGGTAATTGCCCCAAACTGGAAACTACTTCATCTCTAGTTGAATGGGTAAATAGTATGTTTATTCACATGAAGAAATACTCTACCACAATTGAAAAACACAATTTGAGAGAAAGGAGCCAGTCACTAAACAGGACTGGTTCTCCCACAAGTTTACATTATGTTAGCTGAACCTCTTTTTGAAGTTTTTAGACCAACTCCTAATGACTTGAAATGTAATATCTCTTGCACTTGCGTTTTCCCTCATTTTCTTTTACGTGACTCTCAGAAAAATGCCTGGCATGTCTTTCAGGCTCATATTTCTGGGCCTGGTCATCTATTAATGAGTGCAAAAATGCAGATCCCCTTTCTCTGCCCTTCTCTCAGACCAGCCCACCTGGGCTACAGAGGGAGACAATAGTACCACCCTCACATGTGTGAAAATGCCAGCTTTAAAATGATGGTCTGTAAAGATAAAGTGTTGATTGACATGGGATTACTGTGCATTTGGCAAAAGCCCCACACACCCACAGGTATCTTGCTTTGCTTCCTAAGATCCTATCCACAGTGTATACTTGCCCTGTATTTAGACAAAGCCAGTGGTATTGCATTTACAACTTTGGCAGCTCACTCAGAGCAGCTTTCCTATTAATTAAATGTGTGCCCAGCCCGGTGGGTCTGGCTTCCCAGCCAAGAGATTGTGTATTGATTGGTAGTGGAAGATGAGATGTCTTTGCAGTTGGTCCATGTCCAGCCAAAAAAAAAGTACCTAATTGGACATCTGGGATGACGTGGAAAAAAATCAGAGCCTGCCGTTCTTGTGGCGGGGGTTCGTTTATGCATTCTCTACTGTGCTGGCCCTGGAGTACAGTGCCACGATTCTCTTTCAGTGTATCTGGCACTTGCCCCTTCTCACAGACCTAGGTAGGACATAATGGTTTGCCATGACAAGTTCAAGTTTTTATCTTCTAAACTAAGTCTCTTCTCTCAGTAACTACCATATCCTGTATCCCTTGTTTCACCAAATGACATTACCCACGCAACCGAAACTTAGAAACCTTGGACTCAGCCTCTGTTCTCCTTTCCTCTGCATACCCAGTCAGCCTCCAAACTGTTGATTCTCCCTCCTGAAGAGCTCCCCAATCCATCTGCTCCTCCATCCCCACTACCAGTGAATTGCACCAATCACTCTGAGCTGTCCCACTAACAGTTCTCAGTCTCGTCTCTTCTCATAGATCCTCAAGTGTCTGAGTATTTTCTTAAACTAGATCTGATGAGGTTATCTACTTAAAACTGTTCAGTGGCTTCCCATTGCTGACAGAATGAAGATCAAACAGCCTGGTCTTCACTGGCCTACAGACCCTGGCCCCGTTCACCCCCCAACTTCCCCCTTTCCTCATATAGTATTCGGCCACTTAGGTTTTCTGGAATACACCAGCTTTTTAATACCTCAGTACCTGTTCATGTGTTCTGTCTAGAGTATTCTTCCTCATCTTAGTCCAAACAACAGAGCTTGTATCCTGTGATATTCAACTTCTATAACCTCACCACCTCACCTTCTGCAAAAATTGCTTTCCTGTTAGTGCCAGCCCTGTACCTTGTACATATCTCTGTCAGCATTTGTCACATTGTCACAGAATGAAGTGGTCTGTCTCATCTCCCCTACTTGACCAGGAGTTGAAGGAGGCGAGGGAGTCTACTCTATCCCTAGCTCCTACACAAGGCTTGACACCCAAAAGTCCCCCGAATTTTACTGTATAAGTGAATGAAATTTCACTGATCATAATTGCTTCCAATTCTCATATTCACAGGACTATGATGAGCCATTAATATTTTGAGATCCATGTGAGAACAACCTAGTGAAACTGTACTTTTAATCTTGATGATTATGGTATTTTCACATGTCTTCTCCTAGGATTATGAATTAAAAGTAACCGCCTTGATTTGGCTTCTGAATCTTTTATGAATTAAGGCATAGGTGGATCCAGAAATCAGGTCTTGACTTGTCACTTGCCATTCCTACTCAGTAGCCTCCGTTTATACATTCGACACTTAATATACCTTGTCTGTCTTCCTCACAATGGTCCTGTGAGGCAGGGGCTATCCCATTTTAAAAATAAGAATCTGAGGCTCAGAATATTAAAAAACCTTTCTGAGGA
Organism: Ceratotherium simum simum; assembly: GCF_057802395.1. Classification (NCBI taxonomy): domain Eukaryota; kingdom Metazoa; phylum Chordata; class Mammalia; order Perissodactyla; family Rhinocerotidae; genus Ceratotherium; species Ceratotherium simum. The sequence goes on from NC_141928.1 coordinate 15,687,647, forward strand.
CATTCAGCTAGTAAGGGTTAAGTTTGGGATTTGAGCTCAAGTCTGTCTAACTCCGAAGTCCCTGTTCTCCCCACCACTCCAGTGATCTGCAAACGTTTTTGCCCATGTAACCCCTAGAAGAATTTAGAAAAACTATATGTTCCATCACACATTTTAAATAGACATGTAAAAATTTTCATTTTGATTTTATATACTTGCCAAGAATATAATTCCTGGCATGTTTTAAATATTGACATTTTAAAATAAAACTGTTAACATCATTCTTTTATTTTTTATTTTTATTTTTTTTTTATTTTTTGTTTATTGCAGTAACATTGGTTTATAACATTGTAAAAATTTCAGGTGTACATCATTGTACTTCTATTTCTGCATAGATTACATGGAAATCAAAACTACAATGAGACATCATTCTTTTAAATGCATCCAGGGAAATTTAAATAACGATTTCATCATCTATTTAAAATTGTGTGAATGAGCTGTTTTAACAGTCAGGAATTTTTTATTGTTCTTTTTTCTCTTTGAACTTATATTTCTCTTCCACCTCCCCAACACATTCTTTTCCTAATACAGTATATTTTGTCATGAATTATTTTATTGTCCTACTGCAACACATTTAGTATATAAGTTAAATTTAATTTTTTTAAAATTTCCTGTGCCTACAAATAAGGCTCTAAATGTTTCAGAATTTCTCCTACATAAAAAATAAACTTTTACTAGAAGTGCTTCTCTTAATGAGATGAATGAGGAATGAAGTTATGTATTTGTAGATGGCTATTACTTATTGCTGGAATGAGGCAAGATTCAGCATTTATTCTATTCTTATTTTTCATTTTTTCAGAAATAAGGAGTAAGAAGCCTTATTTACATAAATAAGTAGATGGAAAGGGAAGTTTTGTTTAAAATAGTGTCATACAATCCTTAGCACTCCCTCTGAATTTATGTGCTAAAAAAATCATATGACAATCTTTAGTCAAAAATATTTTTACTCGTCTATCTGCTTTCAGTTCAATAAGGTCCTCTCTCCTTTCTTTGAAATCAGAGAATTGGAAATCTGTCTAACTTACAAAAGGATTTGTATCCAGTCATTAGAGTCATTCACTTTCTCAACCCCTACACAGTATTTTGAATTGTCCCTTTGTTTGGTACCCTGGAAAATGGCAGAAAGGCCGTAGTAAAAGATGTCTTGACCTCAGGAACATAGGCAAATCAGTTATAGGAAAAAGAACATATGGAAACTGAATATCTGGAAATTGATTTCCCTAAAACTCTTCTGGCATACTCCCTGGAAAGTTCTGTATGTCACCTGAGGTCTACATACCCTGGTTTGAAGAGTGTTGCTTGACACCTGCGGTTTTCTGCAGTTTGACCTCTCTTTTCCACTGTTCCATAGGTCATTGCAGCTGAGGGAGAAATGAATGCATCCAGGGCTCTGAAAGAAGCCTCCATGGTCATCACTGAATCTCCTGCTGCCCTTCAGCTCCGGTACCTTCAGACACTGACCACCATTGCTGCTGAGAAAAATTCGACGATTGTCTTCCCTCTGCCCATAGATATGTTGCAAGGCATTGTAGGGGCAAAACAGTGAGCCATATAGGCTAATGCAGAGATGAGCTCTTCCGTTCCAAGGATGAAGCGGGGACCAAATCAGCCTTTAACCCATAAGGAGAGAGTAGGGCAGGAACCTTAACTATTCTCTCTCCCTTTCTTTTCCATATGTTAAGTGTGATGATCTTAGAATGTACAGTGATCCTAGCAACAGATGAAGATTGTTAGCTTGTAAATACTGTGCGAGAGAGAAAGAGAGAGAGAGAGATTGGTGATTTATGTAAGATAATCTCTTACTCTTTAAAATATTTAAAAGTTCATATTTTTAGATCATTATGTAATAGGTTAATCCCTCTTCTTTTGACTTTGAGTCATTCTGCACCCTCTATCAGCAGCCAGGCTAAAGGCAAGAAAATAGGCTATAACCACTACCTGACACCCTGGCTGGACAAATGCTTTGCAGAAAACAGTGACCTTAGGCAGGCTACAACCAGCTTCTCTGGGCCATATGTGCCTTACTTCTGGGGAATCTTAATTAAGGAAATTTTCCTAACATCCGTTTACTTTCTAAACCCAAACCATGTTTCAAAATAATCCTCACTTGAGAGTAGGCATTTTCTTGCCACTAACTGTGAGTGCTGGAGGAAATGGTCAAGATCATGAAAATTATTACTCTAATGCTTGAAAGACTTTTAAATCTGCTATTATTAAGGTCTTTTTAAATAATGTGGGTTTTTTAAACTTCTTTGAGCCTCTTTATCAGTAAATGATTCCTCTGTGATCTTTCAAACCAACTAAATGCTTGTCACAAAAGTGCTTTTTTTCTCACTTCTGCCTACTTTCATATATCAGGTTCTAAATAGTTTTGAGTTTTTAAAATAAAATTTTCTCTAAGTTCTATAAACAATTGTTTACATATACCCATTTGAATAGCATAAGGACTAATACTTTTTAAAAAATTATCTTCAGCAAACCATAATATTTTACTGTCTGCATGCTTTTAACTATTGTACGCTGTGAAATATCTCAGTTACCAATCCCATTCATTAAGTAGTATAAGGAATTCGCAATATATTGGGCATATAATATCCCGTGAGCTTGAGAAGATGTGGTTGAACTTAGGATATCTCTACGGACGTAGCTCTTTTTTGCCTAGTCATTCTTTTTCTGTCATTTACATTAATGCTGAAAGAGGAAGTGATCAGCACTTCTGACCCACAGTTGCTTAATCTGTAATACTAGGAAGCACCTTCCATTTTGCAAATACCTATGAGTCTGAGCCCCCTGGCATTCTTCCTGTTGGTCTGGAAGCTGCTGGTGACATTTGTACCACTTCCTCTTTGAGGCCCCGAGTTCACCTAGAAAAGTCTAAGAATAGCAGCTTCCTTACCCAGAGCCATGCTTCATATCTGGCCTTTGCTGGATCACTCTGTCATCCCGGCCTATGAGTGCCCCTCCTTTACACCTGTTTCTAAGCTTGTTTTAGAAAGCCTTGAACCACCACGTATCCAGGTTCCTAGCTGAGTTTATTAGATGTATGTGGAGCATTTCGACTTGTAACTAAAGTTGCATTTATATTTTGAATTTTAAAATAACGATTTCATCTCTTTTGTGAGGTGGCTCACCCTTGACCACTGAGGACCAGGAAATGACCACATATCCTGGCTGAAAATCTCTTCTCAGATTTAGAGTCACAATGCTTTCTGTTCCTTGAGTTTCCGTGTCTTCAGATGCCAAACAGCCTTTGCTTTTCTGCCTTGTGGATTCACAGCCTGATAGGTTGGAATTAAATCGCTTGGGAGGGAGGAAGCATCGAAGGAGCTCTAGGATGAGAGTGTTAGTGCAAGAGTGTTTTCCAGGTGGCCTCCCTTTCCGGTGCTGTACATAATAAAGTGTGCCCTTTTACTGATTTTCTTTGGGTGAGAGTCTGTTTCTGCCTGCATTTAATGTATGTGGATTTCGTTTTTCAGAAGTGGTACCTCAGATCCTCCAGTCCTGGGCTAGCTGCCTTGGCTTCTTTGTGGGCCAGGGTAAGGAGAGAGGCTACAGTAAGCTGTCTGGCATCTCTCATGTCTAGGCTCCTCTGGTATACCTGCCCACCCATTTTCCCTGGGGAGTTTGAGATCCAGGCACCCCCTGAATTCTTGGCTGGTTTCACTTCCCTTTGCCTTAATCCAAACAGCAGAGGAACCCATTTCTTGCTGTCACCCCGCTAATCACACAGGCATACCCTCTACTTAAAAAGAAATACATGAAATAAAACCAATGGGTATTACCTGCAACATTCAACCTTTGAAGAACTTTCTTGAATTAATGGCTACCATTTGTGAAGTACCAGGCACCTGGCTCTGTGCTCAAATGCTTGTAATACATTCCATCATTTTATCCTCAAAACAGCTCGATGAGATGCTTTATTGTCCCCATTTTATAGATGAAGACACTGAGGCTCAAAGGTTAAAACTTACCCAAAGTCACATGGTTGGTAAGAAACAGAGTTGGGATTCAAACCCTGATCTATCTAATGCCAAAGAGTCCTAAGGTGTCTAAATGTATCTTCGTGTGACACTGCCTGCCTCCACTGCCACCATATACCACCACCAGCAGACATTTTATATGTAGATCACAACTTTTCAAGACAGTCAAAGTTCATTTGATGAGGGAAACTTTGCATTGATACCCAAGCAGACCTTAAACTTGGGCCATCTGATCTAGGCCAAAGTTCTGTCCAAATGAGGGGAGTAGATCTGGTGTTTGTAACCACAAGGTGTTATAACAGCCTGGCCTGAGTGGGAGTAAACCAGGGTTCTACGGATCTTTGAGCTTACATGGCTCCTTAAACTATATTATCCCTGATCTTCACAAGAGCAGGTCGTCCCAAGGTCACTCAGCTAGTAAATGGTGAACCAGTGGTTCTCAAACTTCTTTTTAGCAGCAAACCCCGTTTTTTTTTTTTTCAAAGAAAACTTTACACCAGTAAAAGATTTAGTGTCTTTTATCAGGATAAATTCTTAAGTTCACATTTAGAACATTTACTTAATATTGATCAACGAGATTTACTTAATATTGATCAACGAGGCTGTCTTGAAAAACAAAAATAATATTAATCGGACTTACAAAAGACAATTATAGTCTCAAATCAGGCTCTATATTCAATTAATTTCTCCATTTTGTTTCAAGTGTCTGTCATATTTATTACCACTTTAAAAATGGAATTTGAATCAAATATTTGTAAAATCACTGAAGGACCTCATAGAATTGTACAGATCCCAGTTTTGAAATCACTGCTCTTGGTGCTTTTCCCACTATACCGTCGAACTTGTAATGTGACCTTAGATAGGTCATATCCCTCACTGAGCCTCATTTTCCTCACCTGTAAAATAAGAAGTTGGAGTCCACCTATTTGGGTCTCAGACTTTTTGAAAATATGTTGGAAGCTATAGAGCACAAATTTGCATACAACTTTAGGGGATACGCTGACCCCACCACCATGCCTGTCCAAAGATTTAACAATCATTGGACTTGATAATCTCTAAGGTTTTTTCTAACTTCAGCAACTCCAGGCTCAGATCAGGCTGGGATTTGCCTAAAGGAGTCACACTTGCTAATAGGATACAGCCCTTTTCAATCCACTCCATAGCCAGAAGAGTTCATTGAGAAAAGAAATTCAAACTACTGATTAAACTGTGTTTTAGAAAGCTCTAGAAACTTAGTAACCATAATAGAAGCTGGCAATCTTTCCTTGAAGATTCTGAAAAAAATAGGCGGGAAATTAAGCCCTCTAAGAATTACTAGATGCCACAAGACTGTAAGGAACCATTACTGTTAATTATTATTTTCAGCATCTGACCCCAAAAAAGTCTCCCAACAAAATGGCTGTCTACCCAGCATCCGTTTACCCTCTTCCTCCTTCCTAGGAACCGTGACTTTGTTTGGGTACCTCTCCCTTAGAGCTCTCACCTCAGGGGAAGAAGAATGCAGCCTCAGCTCCTGGGATGAATCTAATTGGCCTATGGATAATTCCATCCCCCTAGCCCATGATTCGGTCAGGAATGGTCATGTGACCCCTGATGGGTTCTTGAGACCTGAGGAGAAGTTTTCTATAAACTGGGGGACAGTTTCTCCTTTCTCCTCCTCTTTCTGGGAAAACTTCTCGAAATAATCCTTTCTCTTTTTCTCTGGGCATTGCCATGCGCAGGTGTGAGAGCCAGAACACCTACAGATATTTCACTACTACATCAGGAATGCCAGAGCCAAGAGAATCAACAGGAAACCCAGACAGACTCATTGGGTTTAGTCAACCATGAGGCCCCCTAAACTCTGCACTATCATTTATGAGCGCACATAAGTGTGCTTGTGGTTTGATTTGGTTTGAGTTGGTTTTCCATTGCTTACAGACAAAAACATTTTATCTGATCCACAGTGCGGTGGGTCTTTACCTCCATGGATATATACTAGGGCCTACTGTGGGCTCTTCAGTTTTACAAAAAAAGAGAAAAAAAATTTTTTTTTTACCGTTTTTGAGCACTTATTACAGGCCAGGCATTGTGCTAAATATAATCTCCCTTAATCCTGGTTAAAATTCTTAGTGGATAGGCACTGTTCTTACTTCCATTTTGCAGCTAAGGAAGCTACAGAGTTTAAGTAACATCGATTACACTGCTGCTAAGTGGGGGAGCTAGAATTTGAATCCAGGTCTCACTCCAAAGCCAGGCTTTTAACCACTATATTTATACCACCTATATTATTACCATTTGGGGGAAATTGAGGCTCATAGAAATTTTTCTGTTATATCTCTAGTACCTTGCACACCGCCTGGCACAAAGTACACAATAAATATAGTTGAACTGAATTGCCCAAGATAGGGCACAGGATCCATGTTCAGGCCACTCTCTTTCCAAGAGATGCCCCTTTGGCACCTGTCATGGCATTTCACAATGACTTCTCCATTGTACATGATGAAAGCCAAGGTCTCTCCAAAATTGTTAGGAAGAGAAAATACATGGTTGAAGTGATAGTGTTCCTGATTCTTTATTTTGCCTTTGAGGGAAAAATATGAACTCTAAGCAATCCAGTTGCCTCAGGCAACGTCTTTTTCTCAGAGCATTGCAGAGCTCTCTCTGATGCCACAGCCACCAACAAACCAAAATTGGCCAATAAATCGCCTTGAATGCCAATAAACTGAAATGAAGAATGCATGGGCAGGTCTACCTGCAATTTGGCTCCTACAGGTTTCCAGGATGTGAGCTGGCCTTGTCCAGACAGGCCTCCATCTGCCTTTAACGAAGACCCTAGAAGCTCCAGGTGGTAGATGTTGCAGGACTTTGATTTGTCAAGTGGATCGCTTTGGCTATGAAAGCAACCCTTTAGTGTAGGCGAGGCAGGCTTTACAAAATCGAGTCCAAACCCCTTAGCATGGCATTCGAGGCCCTTCATGAACTGAGCCCTGCCACCTCTCAGATTCAAGGCCTAGCACTCCCCACCTTCTGCTCCAGCCACACAGGGCTGTTGTCTGTCCCCGAGCATGACGTTCTCCTTCACAGCTCCCCATCTTTGTGCCTGCTGCACACTCTGCTCGAGATGTCTTGACTTCCCCCCACTCCATGTTTCACCTGGAAAATTCCTTCTCCACTACCCTCATCACTTCTGCGATGAATCCGAACCTCTGGAGGTAGGGCCCCTGGGGAATCTATGCTTTTAAAAAGCTCCCTGGGCAATTTGGGTGATCAGCCAGCTTTGGAAACGACAGTGTAAACACACACACACACCCTTCCCACCACATAAACCCTCACACTGGTTTCTGTTCCTCAGCCCTACACATGGGAGTTTTCACTCCATAACTTGGCTGGGGATGGGGTGGGAGGAGGTGGCACGGAACAAGAGAGGGAAAAACATGATGAGAAAAAACCAGAAGGATAGAGGAGAAGGAGGTGGTCTATCCCTCAGCAGTTCCTTGGACTGGTTTGGAGCCTCCATGAAGAAAAGGTTTAGAGGCAGAAGTTCATGGAAATGTCTAAGAGGAACTTTGTGACATCCTGAGCATGAGCAGAATCAGGGCCCAGGGGACGAATTGGGGCACAGAGGAAGTCTCTCTCCCACACCTTAAAGGCTGCAAACTTTGGGAGCATGCAGGGGCACCTCTTGCGATGGGAGCTGCAGCAGCAGAGATTTCTCCAAACAGCTTTGGGGCAGAACGACTTGTGCAAGCCAGAGGAAGCGAGGAAGGTCTAGGTAGATGTTACAGCGTGTGGTGACTATGAGAATGCACCTTGCCAACTTGCTACTACAGGGAATGTAAGTGACTAAGGGCCCCAGCTGCTGGCTTTGAACTCCATCCCCACAAGAGCTCCATGACTGAGTGTGGTGGGGAGATAAGACACCACACCTGCTCCTGGGAGACTGGCAACTCCTTTGTTGGCTGATTTGACTTTGGCTCAAGAACATTTTGAATCGAACAGACATTTGTACCCCAATGTTCACTATAGCCAAATGTGGAAACAGCCCAAGGGTCCATCGATGGATGAATGGATAAACAAAATGTGGTATATACATATAATGGGATATTATTCAGCCAGCAAAAGAATGAAATTTTGATATATGCTACAAAATGTACAAATGTTGAAAACACTATGCTAAGTGAAATAAGCCAGACACACAGGACAAATGTTGTATGATTCCACTTATACAAGGTACCTAGAATAGGCAAATTCATAGAGACAGAAAGTAAAATAGAAGTTACCAGGCACAGAGGGGAGGGGGGACTAAGGAATTATTGTTTAATGGGCACAGCGTTTATGTTGGAGATTATGAAAAAAGTTTGGGTATAGATAGTGGGGATAGCTACACAACATTGTACAGTAAATGTATTTAATGCCAGTGAATTGTACACTTAAAAATGGTCAAAATGATAATGATTATATAATGTATGGTTTACCACAATAAAAAATAACAACAAAAATGGGACCATACCATTAAAAAATTTTTTTTTTTACTTTGGCTCAAGGACTCCCCAAAAGCTTTGCCGAACCTTCTGGACTGCACAACCATCTAAGATGCTTCCACTCACCCTTCTCTCCCTGTCTTCTTCACTTGGGGTGAGACTTGCATCTTGGTCTGATGGCTCTCCAGCCTTCCCGGTTCCCTCCCTATTTCCTTTCATACAGACAGTTCCCCTAGTACAAGCTATGCACATTTCATCTCATCTTGGCATCTGCTTCTCAAAGGACCAGGATTAACCCACAACTCATCCACCAGTTCACAGGCACATGCGAGGCCCCTCCCTGGGCACTCTCAGAATAATTGCCAGGACACGTTGAGCCACTAACACTTCAAAAAGCTTTTATTGAATTCAATTTCCAAAAGCACAGATACTTGAGACAATTTTGCAAAGACCCTGAATTTTTGCAGGGCTGTTTTTGACTGCTGTAAAAAACGCACACACACCAGAGTGGCCCTGCTTGCCGTAAGGTCTCTTTGGAGGGATGGACAGTTCGAGAAGGCACTGACCAGTGACCATGGTGGGACCTGCACTTCCTCAGGCAGCCAGCTCAGCCAAGGCCCTGTCCAAGGGATCCACAGACCAGTAGTTGTCATCCCAGCCGAGGAACCAGCCCACGAAGGACGGAGGCTCAAAGCCTTGCTTCACAACGGTGATGGTGGTCCGCCTATCGCGATGAGCTGGGTCCGTCTCAATATACCGCTTAGCTGCAGACACACGTGCAGGAGGAGGAAACCCCAAGAATCCTTAGTGCCTCCCTCACCAGGGGAAGGCCGGTCAGGGCAGGAGGTGCCTAAGATGGTTTTGGTCCTACGGCCCCTACTGCCCAATCCCAATGGTGACTCCTCCACCATTCTGCCCCGGAACCCAGGAAGGGACAGGGGTCACAGTTTAATCTCCTGCTTCACCAGGCTTATATCATTTTCTCTTGTTGTCCCCTACTGGAAGACATTAAAGAGCCAGCTTTTGGGTTCCCAGCTCCCAAATCAGATCTGTTCAGCTCCCACGACTTGCCTTCCAACATCTAAACCCTGACAAGTTCAGTCCTTGGGCATTCTGGGAATTCGAAGCAGGTTCTATCTGCCCTGGCCTGACCGAGGGCTTTCTGAAGGAACTGAGCTGTTCTTTGGCCACCCCAGGCAGGGCTCCCTGGGGGCTGACCACGGATGAGGAAGTTCCCACCCCACTGTCATGAACTCCCAGACCTGTAGAGGAAGCCCCTCCCACCCCACCACAGGGAACAGACCACGGGCAGACTTGGGCCCTCACCAGAGGTCAAGGCTTCTGTCTTTTCCTCTTCTAGAGAATCCTTTCCGACCCAGACAAAGACCTGGAGGTGAGAGGTGACACAAAAAGTACATGAGGGATGCTGCCCAAACTTACTGCTGGAGGGAGAATAGGGAGGTTCTGGGTGCTGGACGGGACAAACCCTCAGCTGACAGAGGCCACAGACAATGCCCAGAAGGATTTAGAACAGAGGTTGCAAACTGGTGACCTACAAATGTGCTTTGTTTGCCCACCCACCACCCCACCGGGTCTGCAATATCTTTTTAGACCAATTTAGTTACCAGCTAATTACATTAAATCTAGATTTTCTTCCAACTTCTCTTGAAAACTTGGAAGATCTGGCAACCGTGAGCCTTCACCCTCACATGGATGAACCTGAGCAGTGGCTGCCTCCTTTAGATGGGAAGTTCCAGTATGCCTCAGGCTCCACCACTCCTTCATGTCTCCCCATCCCAGCTTGCTTCACTCATTAACGTCGCCAACCAGGTGCCATGAGGCACTGAGTTTGAGACCCCTCTCTAGAAGTTGATGAATTATCTCTTTACAGGTTTTTATTTGTTCAACAAATGAGTGGCCAAACATGCTCACTGGTTTATTCATACCACAAATATGCATTAAAGGTCTGCTATGTGCCAGGCTCTGTGTGTCTGGGCCCACATGGGTCAAAGGCTTGGAATAAACACAACTCACCACCACTGCCACCATTTTGGATCTTATTATAGTTTTGTTACATCAAAAAATCTAATCAGCTGATTTTTATGTATCATCTATTTTTACATATGTCTAAAATATTTTAAAGAGCACCTGTCATTGATAACATAGTATTAGACCATCAAATACCAGACTTAATTGCTCTGACTCATTTACAAATGTGTTCCCTATTAAACTAGCCCTTCCTCAGTGGGTGCTGTGTCTATTCTGCTCGTCGTAGGACTTCCAGTACTCCAGCTGGATTATGCAAGGTAGGTACCATCTCTCCCTCATCTTTGCAGATGAGGAAATAGAGGCTCAGAAGGGAGAGGTGACTTGTGGACTTTTCCAGCAACAGCTGGCACTGCCCCTTTTAAGTCCTTCTGGCAAGTATCTAGAGCTGGAAGCACCTCCCACTCCCTCGGGCCCAGAGAGCCTTCACCTTCTGTCCTGCACCCACCTGATCCCAGGTGTCCAGGAGCATGACGTCATCAGTGGCCAGGTCTTCCTGCATGAACTCGCCAGGGACCTCTTCGATCTGGGAAGGAACAGAAGAGGTTAATGCAAGTGCACCAGCACACGGTCTTCCCTCCCCTGGGTGGGCTCACTCTATTTGCCCCCATGAGGGAGTTCAGAGCTGGCTCAGCCTGCAGGGTGTTCCTGCGTCCGTGCTGTGCCATCAGATCACTTCTCCCTGCCCTGCTGCTGATGGGCCCGCTCCTGGGAACACGCGTCCCGAGGGGAAAGCAGAGGCAGCGGCCTCTGCAAGGGCTCACCACAAAACGTCCGATCTTGTTGGAGCAGGCAAACAGGCGAGGAGGGTGGGCATCTATCTTCTTGTCCTTCAGCCGTGGGGATGTGCGGTAGGCGGCCTTCCCACCCAGGGCCTCCCAGAAGCTGTCTGTGAGGGGAGACCACACCAGTTGCCAACTGACACCACCGTCTCCCTAGCACTTCTCAGAGGCTGGGAAAACCCTGCCCTAGTGCAACCAGCTGCTCTCCACCCCCACCCTCCATCTTAAAATCCCAGGGGGCCAAAGAGGGAAAAAGCCTGAGGGATTCGAAGGTGATGAAATGAGACCCGGAGAGGGCAGACTTGGCAGTAGACACACAGCCAGGACTACTTCTGGCTTGAGACCGACAACAGCACTGCAGGATGGGGATAATTATCCCCGCGCAACAAATGAGGTGACTGGGTGCTCAGAGAGGTTAAGCAACTCAGCCAACATCACACAGCCAGTAAGCGGTAAAGCCAGGATGCAAAACTTGTCGGACTCCAATTTCCATGTTTTTTCCACTATACCTGCTCTGTCCACATGTGGCTATTTGAATTTAATTGCATTAAAATGAAATACGATGAAAAATCCAGTTCCTCCTTCTCACTAATTTCCACCAGTCACATCTCAAGTGCTCATTAGCCACATGGGACTAGTGGCCACCTAACTGGACCTGGCAGATATAGAACAGGTCCATCCTCTCAGAAGGTTCCATTGGACGGTGTTGCTCTCGGCCAAGCTCCTTCTCCCCATTTCTACTAAGCAACTATCAGGGGGGTGTGGGCTCAAAGTAAGCGCAGCAAGACTGAGGGCTGGCATAAGGAAGATGCTCCTGACCTATGTTCTAGAAACGGAGCAGGCCTGTGGCATATCCGTCCTAGGAGATTCTAAAGATTAGGCGAGACCACTGCCCTGCGAGGCTGTTACTCCTGCCTATAATCTTTCAAGGCTTCCGAGCGAGTGACCGCCTCCTCCAGGAGCCTTCCCTGACTGCCCCAGCCCACACTCGGCTCTCCTTTCTCTAACTCCTGGAAGCCTCCCTCTCACTCACCATAGCCCTCATTTTCATCCAACCCACTCTCATCTAACACACATTAGGACAGGCACTGAGGAGGGTGCAGAAGGTGCACCCTTTCTCAAGCAGAAGGAAGGGAGGGAACCTAACAGCTGTAGTCCCCAGAGAACAGCCGGTCCCCATGCCCCGAGCCCCTACCTGGCTCGCTGCCTTCTGCCACCTGCACGGGCTGGGCCCGCAGCACCCTGAGCAGCTCCTGGGCCCCCGTCTTCTCCGCCTCGCTGGCTCCTGCACCCACCCATAGGTAGGCAGCCGAGGGTGTTTGCAGGACAAAGGCGTCGTTGGAGTTCAGCGCCCCAGCCTTCGGGATTATCTGGGAGGACAGTGCTTGATGAATCAGGAACCAGACCAAAAGCCCTCAGGCCCCTCCCCACAGCCCAGCAGACGCTGCAGCAGGACAGGCTCTTAGGTGGGGACTTGGAGGAGCACCCCCCATCAGAGATGAGGGCACAGACTTTGGACACTGACGGGCTTAGTTGACTCCTGTGAGTCACTAATGCACTGTGGTTAGCCAAGGTGATTCTAGAATTCTGGGCTGCATTAACAGAAGTTGAGTGCCCAGAACAAAGGAGATGATAGTCCCATTCTCCTCTAGACGGCTCAGAGTGTCCTGTAGGTCTGCACCTTCCCCCACGAAAGTGAGGGAAGCCAGGGCGAATGTCATCAGGAACAGTTTCCAGACTGTGAAGAGTGGACTACCTGTGAAGTAGTGAGCTGCCCACTATGGAAGGTGTGCAAGGGGCACTGGGCATCCATGAAACAAGAAGTCTTATATAATCCTGCTGCCAGGGGAGGAAGGTTCAAAAAGCTGGTTCTTAACCCATCCTGTGGTTAACCCCTTAACACCCAATTGTGTGCCCAGAGATCTGCCCATCGAGCCTGGGAGGTTTCAGGGAGGCCCATCCCTCCCGGGGTCCAAGGCCGGGGCATTACCTCAACGGCTCGGGTGGCTCCAGAGCTGCTGGCCCGGACCTGGAAGAGGCGAGTACTGGCAGGGGCCGTCTGCCCACCCTCTCGGGAGGTGCCACCCTTGTAGACGATCATTGGCTTCCCGCCAAATAGGCTCATGAGGTGGGCGGGCTCCTTGCCTTGGACCACGCGGCTCTGGCAGGGAGAGAGGATGGCAAGTCAGGAAAGGGGGGTGGGGGCATCAGTCCTTCTGTGTGGCACCAGGCTCACCCCTCCCTCCCCAGCCAGCACGGCCCAGGCCCATCCCCCAAATGAGGCCATCACACCTGTGTCTGAGTGTGGCGTGGAGCACGGCCCCACAGCACACAGGGGTTGGGCAGGCAAGTGGGAGTCCCAGGAAAGCTGGAGACAGCACTACTGCCTGAGGTCCCCCGGGTACTGCCTTGCTGACCCTGAGTCTAGTCCAAGATCCAAGAGAGTCCATATTTGCAAATATTCCCTTAAATGGAATCACAGGGATTGTTCGTGGACATTCTTCCAGGATGATGACGTCAGCCCCGGGCATGAAAGCCGTCCGAATGGTGAGAATAGAGCCTTCTGGAAAGAGACCCCTTCTGCACGGCTGCACAGATGCAGGCTGCAGTCAGGGGCTTGGGGGTGGGAGGAAGGGGGGCAGGGAGGTCTACACCAAGATACATCACATCTGCCCCTGCCCGTGTGCCACCTCATTTCAGATCCCAGCTGTGGCCCTGGCCAGCTAAATCTAAAGAGAATCTCACGTGTGTGTTGGGAGTATCATGGTCACCTCCCCACCACTGCTGGGTGAGAGCTCAGACCCCAGCGCCACCCTGCCAGTGAGAATTCGGGCATGTGCCTCAACCTCTCAGGTTCTTCCTCTGTAAAATGGGGCTGAGAATGCTACTCCCAAGGCCGTTGTCGGGATCAAATGAGCTAAGACAGTGATCAACCCACTTGGCGCTCGGCACCCAGAGGACCCCACTGTCCCAGTCCAAGTTCAGGGCACCAACTCCAGATCCGAATCTAGAGCCTTGTCCACTCCAAGGGTAGGACAGAGGATGGAGAATTCTGTCTCCTTCCCCCACATCTCCCCAACCTGGCTCTGCTACCTCTAGGGCCCCACACTGTAGCCAAAGCAACCTTTTAAACCCACAAATCCCTTCACATCACATTTACCACTTAGCAACGTCCCCTTGTTCTCAGGATCGAGGTCAACATCCTCACCTGACTTCTGGGTGGCCTGGCCCCTCTGAGCACCTCTCCAGACTCCTATCATGGCAGTCTCCCCCTCACTTTAATACCTAATGCTCCCTCTAACCTCAAGGCCTTTGCATATACTCTTCCCTCTGCCTGGAATGTGCCTGGCCAACTCCTACTCATCCGTTAGGTCCCAGCTGAAAAGTCCCTTCCTTGGGGGGTGGCCTTGTCTAATCCAATTAGATCCTACCTGGGATCTATATGTTCTTATACTTAACACACATGTATCAGGGGCCTATTATGGGCCAGGCGTGGCTTTACATGCTTTACAAACGTTAACTCCTCATCCTCCCAGCACTGTGAGGCAGGTACTGTGGTTATCCCCAGTTTGAGAACAGAGAGGCATAAAGTGGTCCCGGGGACTTGGCCTAGGTTGCCCAGAGGTGAAGACAGGATTCAAACCCCAGCAGGCTGGCTCCATGTCCATCCTCTGAGCTGTCCCGCCATGTGCCTCTCCTGCTACTGTCTCCATGGCCTCTTACCACTTTCACTCACGGCACACATCGCAGTGTGTGATTACACATCCGTTCGTCTGTTAACATCTTTCTCCCCCTAGACTGAAAAGGGCCTAGGGCAAGGGCGGGACCTGTGTGTTCACGGCTGCAGACGCAGGGTCGGGCACACAGGAGCCCTGCATAAATGTTTGCTGGACGGAGGGACAGTGAGATAGATGACTCAACAGATGGACAAGGCCCAGGGTGCAGCCCAGGGAGGCAGTGGGCTGGGCTCACCTGGACAGGGGTACCTCCCAGCTCCTCATCCAGCTGGGCCGTCAGGATGGCAGATGCAGCGACCTCATCCTGGGTGGACTGGGCACCCTGCCTGGAAGAGGAAGTGATACTCAGCACCGACGTTCACAGAGCCCAGAGTCTCTCCTCTGCCCCGGGCCCGAGAAACCCACAAACCTCCAGATTACAGGTAATGAACTGAGACACAGAGAGGGGAAGGATTCTCTCAGGAGCAACCAGAGTCAGGAACCAAACCAACAGGCCACACCCCCACTCAGCATCTCGCCTACTCATGGAGATCTGAGCACAACCACTGGACTCCCTTACCCTAAACGTGCCCATGGGGGACCGGCTGGCTCATCCCTTGCTGGGCAGCCATGAGAGAAAGTGCTCTGAGACTCGAGTCCAAGATGCAGAAAAGTGGCCCGGACATTTCTCATGGTGGGAGGGCAGGTCAGGGAATAGCAAGTGCGACATGGGCCCATTTGTGGGAAAAGACATCAGTCACTTTTGCCTCACATGGACATGCACAGAAAGGTCTGCACGGATGTCCACCAAAAAGCCAGTGGTGACTGCCCCGAGAGGGGAGATTTAGGGGGGTGGTTGGCTTTCTGCCCCATCTCTTCCTATACTGTCTAAAGTTCCCCTAACCAATGTGTGTTATCCTTATAAGGAACCAAAATCTGATAAATCAATGTGCCAATGCAGCTAACTAAAAAAAAAATGCCTTCTTGTGAATTTGGTACCACGTGTATGTATTACCCAGTCAAAAACAATTTCCTGTACACTGCTTTTAAAAGCCTGATGTTGGCAGATTGAGAGGCATTCTACAAAAGAACCAACCAGTACTCTTCTAAGGTATCAAGGTTGTGGAAGAAAAGTAAAGACTGAGGAATTGTCACAGATCAGAGACATGATGATTAAACGCCATGTGGGATCCTGGATTAGATCCTAGACCAGAAAAAGGATATTAGTGGAGAAACTGGTGAAATTCAAGCGAGGTCTACAGATTAACACTCAGCACCGACGTTCAGTACAGTAAACAGTACTGTATCAATGTTAATTTCCTGGTTTTGATCATTGCACTGAGGTTAGGTAAGATGTGAACATATAGGAAGCTGTGTAATGGTTATATGGGTTACACAGTTAAGGATTATGGGCTAATGGTTATATGTTTGTACTATTTTCACAACTTTTCAGCAAGTCTGTTACTTCGAAATAAAAAGTTTAAAAAAGAAGAAATCCAACAGCCAATCATCAAAAAGTTTGAGATTATATAGTAAGAGAAATACAACTTCAAAATATACTGAGATACCATTTTATAAACTATAAGGTTGACATCCAAAAGTTTGGTAACACCATCCATCGGCGAGGCTGTGGAGAAACAGACACTCACTCTTTGCTGGTGGGAACACGAAATGCTGCCAACCCCATCTAGGGAAATTGGGCATTATCTATCAAAATGACAAGGGCACTTACTCTTCGATCCAGCAATCCCCTTCTGGGAACTGACCCTATAGACATTTCTCTACACATTCAAAATGACATTTGTTTAGAGTTACTAATCACAGCAATGCTGGTAATAGCAAAAGACTGGAATCAACCCAAGTATGCATCAGCAGGGAATTTTTAAATAAACTACAGGATAGCCAGACAGTGGAATATTATGCAGCTGTGAAAAAGAACAAGGAAGCTCTCTATGTACTGACATAGATTGATCTCCAGGAAGTAGTAAGTGAAAAAAGCAAAGTGCAGGACAACATACACAGTATGCTATCCTTTGTGTAAAGAAGGGAGAGAACTATGAATACAGAGCCATATTTGCTTACATAGTCATGCACTACATAACAACATTTCCGTCAATGATGGACCACATATACGAGAGTGGTCCCATAAGATGAGTATAGCCTAGGTGTGTAGTAGGCTGTACCATCTAGGTTTATTTAAGTACGCTCCGTGATGTTTGCACAATGACGAAATCACCCAATGGCACATTTCTCAGAATGGACCCCTGACGTTAAGTGGCACATAACTTTATTTGCATAAGCAATTAGTAGAAGGATATACAAGAAACTAATGAAAGCGGTTACCCATGGAGGGGTGGAGATTGGACGGTGGGGTAGAGAGGGATAGTAGGAACAAGATTTCTCAATAGATACCTTTTTATTCTGTTTTGATATTTTTTGTGAGAAAGATCAGCCCTGAGCTAACATCTGTCGCCAATCCTCTTTTTGCTGAGAAAGACTGGCCCTGGGCTAACATCTGTGCCCATCTTCCTCCACTTTATATGGGACACCACCCCAGCTTGGCTTGACAAGCGGTGCCTCAGTGCGTGCCCGGGATCCAAACTCGGGGCCACCGCAGCAGAGTGCACACACTTAACCGCTATGCCACCGAGCCGGCCTGGTTTTGATTTCTGAATTATGTGAATGTAGTATCTATTTTTTTTAAATAGATAATATTTTTAATATTATTAAATTATAATATATTTAATATTTTATTTTTAATTAAAAAATGTGGGAGGATAAACACCCATGTGTACAGTACTTAGCGTGGAATTGTGGGAGAGATTTTCTGTTTGTTTCTCCCTATTCACCACAACTCCTACAATGGACAGGTAATGTTTTTATAAGAACAGTTTAAAAGTTGTTTTGAGAAATAAGACAAGTGGTGTTGCCCTGTGGATAAGAGGCTTTCCAGCGGAGTGTGGCTGTCCCTCAGGAGTCCCTCAGCCCTGTTCAACCCCCACCCTTGCTGCCCTATCGGGGCCCAGCCAGTGCCCCCCACGTACCGCCCCACAGCACACGGCCCCAGACTCTCACCAGTTGTAGATGATCTGTCCCTGACGGCCGCCATGACGGTAGTTGTACAGAATGATATAGCTGTCACCACCGTAGAACTGCCCATACGTGGCGGGGTCCACGGGCACTTTGTTGGAGCCTTCAACTCTCCAGATCTGCCGGAGCAAAGCTGGGCTCAGACACGGTGCGGCACCCCCACCCCCCAACTCTGGCCAGCTGGGAAACCGCAGCGTGGTGGGTCGCAGTTACACAAAGGGACAAGCTTTTTTTTTTTCTCTTCTCCCTGAGGAAGATTCGCCCTGAGCTAACATCTGTGCCAATCTTCCTCTATTTTGTATGTGGGACGCCGCCACAGCATGGCTGACAAGTGGTGTAGGTCTGCACCTGGGATCCAAACCTGCGAACCTGGGCCGCCAGAGTGGCTGTGCTGAACTTAACCATTACACCACTGGGCCAGCCCCTAGGATAAGCTTTTATAAGTGACTCCGCTTGGGCTCAGACTGAAGTTAAATAATTTGCCCAAATCACAGAGCCACGAGGATTCAAACCCAGGTCTCCTGCTCCAGAACCTGATACCGTACCCCTGCCCCACCCCATACTTCCTCCTCGGAGACCTCAGTGTGGGGACTGGTAGCTGCACGGTGGTCGTTACAACGTGCTTTTAGCGAATGTAACACAGTGAGGGCTCAGTGCACAAATCAACATATGACCCAGATCTGAATCAGGCTCCACCCCCTTAGAGGTCGTGCAATCTTGGACAAGTTGCTTAATGTCTACAAGC
The DNA here is from genome assembly GCF_057802395.1 of Ceratotherium simum simum. Taxonomy (NCBI): domain Eukaryota; kingdom Metazoa; phylum Chordata; class Mammalia; order Perissodactyla; family Rhinocerotidae; genus Ceratotherium; species Ceratotherium simum. The sequence goes on from NC_141928.1 coordinate 15,706,508, forward strand.
CTCAGTTTCCTCATCTGAAAAATGGGAATAATAAGAGGATCTACCTCAAAGGGTTGTTGTGAAGATCAAATGAGTTTATTCATGAAAGTCTTGCCCAGTGCCTGGCACAGGGTGATAGCTCTGTAGGTGGCAGCTACTCTTATTACTAGAATTATTATTATTGCTACTACTAACATTACCATATCGGTATCAGTATTGAATTGTCTAGATTTTATAGATCACCTCGAGGCAGGGCCATCATTAGGTGACCTCAGAGTGACCCCTGCTGGCAGATCTCTTCGCAGAGATCCGGTGACTCCCTTTTCCAAGTGGGCAAGAGGCCCTGCAGCGCCACCTGGTGGTGCTGTGGAGACACGGAACCCTCCCAGTCCCGGGAAACAGAAGCCCAGAATCTCTGGACTTTCAAAATTCTTGAAGGTGATGGAGTGAAATTAAACCCCATTTTACAGATGAGGAAAACGAGGCTCACAGAGGTTAAGCAACTCGCCCAAGGTCACACAGCCAGGCTGCCAGGGCTCTTTCCACACTGCCCTACCCTGAACATTTTCATCACATCCTCCCCTCCCACTGAAGTAATGAATGAAAGAATAGTAATAATACCAATGACAAAAACAATAATAAATAAAAATGAACACATTTGCTATTTCTGTCATGTGGAAAGGAATCAACGTCTGCCTGAAGCAATTCTACCTCATGATGTTTCAGAGATGTTTATCTCCGAATGTGCCCCCCCCCCACCTCTCCAGCCTCACTGTGACCTTCCTGGTCTTAAAGTTGAATTCTCTCTCCTAACCTATTCCAACAACTTCTTCACGGGGTCTCTACCTTTTCCTGCATGGGTCAGAGGTGCCTGGGGGGGAGCCAGGGAGGGTCCTGGACACACCCACCCCAACCCCCCAGGTACCTGTTTCTGGCCTGTGCCATCGTCATCCATGCCGTGCTGGGCGGCCATAGCCGTGGAGGTGTGCAGGGTGGCGGCATCGAAGGGCACACGCTCCACATGGGCGATGTGGCTGGAGAGATAGGCCAAGCCTGGGCCGTCCGTCTGGTCTGGGTCCCGCCAGTTCTTGAAGAACTGCTTGAACAGCGGGGTCTCCCCGCCCTCGGGAAGGACGGAGATCTGGAAGGAGAGGGAGAAGAGCAGGATGTGGCTGGATTTGGGTGCCCCTGAGGACAGGAGCCTCCCAGCAGGGGTCTTCAGGGGAGCCTCGGACACAGTCCACACTGAGGGTGGGACACTCACCCCGCCTCAGCCCTTCCCCACGCCCACTGGGCCCATCCTCACTGTCCTACCTGGCTCCAAGACTCACCTGGGTCTGCTTGGGGTAGTTCATCTTGGAGATGAAGTCGGAGGCCGTTTTGAGGGCAGCCTTCCTCTCCTCCATGTTGGCCTGCTTGCCTGCCAGCAGATGGAGGATGAGGGGCCTGGGGTCAGTGCTGCACCCTAACGCCCAGTGGTCCAGGGAACGCAGCAGCCGAACCTCCCTCCCTATTCTTCTTAGACTGTGGACAGCCAAGGCCAGAGCCCCTAGAGCTGACTGCTCCTAGAGCCCCTGGGGGTCCAGCCCGGGGTCCTGGCTGATGACGGCAACCACAGCAACCATTATGGTCCATTCACTGAGCGTGTATTTTGTGCTCAGAACTATACATAAATTATCTCATTTAATCCACACAACAACCTTCTGTGATAAAGATCATTATTATCTTGTCCACATTTACATATAAGGAAACTAGGGTCTTAGAGAGGTTAAGTGACTTGACCCAGGCCACTCACAAATGGGAAAGCTGAGACAGCTCTGCTCCATCGACTCTGAAGCCGACACACCACACACTCCTTCCCCCTTCTCTCCCCTAGGCCCTCTGTCCACAGTGGGGCCTCCTCCTCCTCCACAGTCTGAAGTCTACCCCAACCCTGAGAGCCTCCCCATGCCTGGCCAGTTCCTGGCCAGCTGTGCCAGCCCTCGGTGCCCAGTCTTCTTATCAACAAGGCTGAGGGCCAAGATAATAATGATAATTATTACTATAGCCACAAGTGCTTGATCAATCTCTCTCTCCTTTTCTCTCTCTTGCTTGTTGCCATTCTCTGTCCACCCACTGCCTCCCTCTCCCTTCTGTCCTCTTCCCCTGGACCACCCATGGAGCATCAGAAAAGGATGCTGATGGGTCCCCTCAGAATATCTCAGGACCTCTCAGAAACATCTGGGCCAACCTTTTCCTAGAGCCTCCCACGATCAGTCCCACAAGACACTCCACCAAGAGTTCCGCGGACCCCTAGCACAGCATCTCCCAAACAGAAACCAGATCACCTTCAAGAAAAGCCCCAACACACATTAGCAAGTTAAAGGCTCTTAAAAGTCCTGCAATAAACAAACTTGCTAACATTATTTAACCCAGTGTTGCCCATAAACTTATTCGACCACAGAACTGTATGTTTTTTACATGATGCCAATTAACCTCTCTGAGAACTGGTATTAGAATACACTTGGGAAACATCAGTTTTAGCCCAAATAGGAAATCTGAGGCCCAGAAAGGTAAGTAAAGTGCCCAAGATCACACAGCAAGTCAATTGCAAAGCCAGGGCTTTAGCCCAACACTCCTGATTTCCACTCAGGAGCCTGCCACTGCCCCAGGGAACCTGGAACACACACCCTACCCTCCCTGTGAGCTGAGTTCCTGCAAGGCTGCCTGGAGGCCAGTGAGAACGCTTCCCCTGTCCCCAGTACCTTTCCAGACAAAGATTTTCCCGTCTTTGCCATGGTCCAAGATGAAGCAGTCCTCTGACCTCAAGGCCCCCTGGGCGAAGGGGTTCTCATCAGCCACGAGGGAGACCACCATGGTGCCCGCGCCATTGGAGACCTGAGGGGACGAGGGAGAGGGAGCCCAGCATGTAAGTGACTTCCATCACCTCCATCTGCCCAGAGGGTGTCCCCAAGCAACATATGGGGAGGTCCCCATCCCGACCCCCACCCCAAACGACACTGCAGAGTAACATCTGACTTGTACCCTCAAGCTCTGAGGCACACTCAGATCTTCTTTCTCCTTCTCTGCTTTGTCACAACCACATCTGTGACCTACACACGGGAGTAACATGGAAACTACACATGGAAAGGGAGGGAGGATAAAATGCAGGAAGGTGGGTGGCATAAGAGAAGAACTGTACAGTCGGCTGAGGAGATATTCAACCTCATCAGTTAAAAAAAAAAAAGGAAATAAAAATAAAAGTAAAAAGATCTAAATGCAATGTGGTATCCTGGATTGGAATCTGGAATGAAAAACTGGGGAAATCTGAATAAAGTCTGTCGTCTAGTTAATAGTATTGAATCAATGTTAATTTCTTAATGTTGACAAATGTATCTGATTATGTTAAGATGCTCAGGAGAAGTTGTTATATGAGAACCCTCTGTACTATCTTTGCAATTTTTCTGTAAACCTAAAAATTATTCCAAAACAAAAAGTTCATTGAATTTTTAAAAAAGTGTACCATACTAGTCAAAATTCAGATTGACACTACCTAGTGTTGACAAGGCTCTGGGTGAACAGGTACCTTCAAACCCCTGGGGAGGGTAATCTGGGAGTCCTTCCAGAGGGCAGTCTAGTAACATGTATCAGAACTTTAAATAATAAGTGTTTTACACTTATCAAATACTTACCATGTGCCAGGCACTGTTCTAAGCAATTTAATAAGTTATATAATTATATAACTCCTTTAATCCTTGCAACGACCCTGTGATAGCTCTAGAATTATCCCCATTTTATTCACAAGGAAACCAAGGCACAGAGAGGTTAAGTAACCCACACAGATAGAAAGTACCAGACCTGGGATATGAACCCAGGCAGTCTGACTCCAGAAACAGTATTTTCAATCACAGACTCATTATTCAGCCTTTGACCCAGCAATCCATGTCTGGAAACTTGCCCTAATGCCATACTTAGCACAAGAGCATAAAGAGGGACTGTTTGCAGTCAGAAAAGGTGGAAACATCCTAATGTCCATCACTTAGGGGGGTCTGCTGACATTCTTACATTTGTGGAATAGAATACTATACAGCTATTATAAAGGGCCATGTGGATCTCAATTATAGAAAGATATTCCTGATCATGTTGAATGGAACAAAGAAGGCTACAGAAAACCATGAAGAGTTTGGATCCCTTTGTATCATTTAAACAGAGATGGAAGGGCCGGCCCCGTGGCTTAGTGGTTAAGTGTGCATGCTCCCCTGCTGGCAGCCCGGGTTCGGATCCCGGGTGCGCACCGACACACTGCTTCTCCAGCCATGCTGAGGCCGCATCCCACATACAGCAACTAGAAGGATGTGCAGCTATGACATACAACTATCTACTGGGGCTTTGGGGGAAAAAATAAATAAAATTAAAAAAAATAAATAGAGATGGAAAAGTACATAATTAGACACAGAAAGATGTAATCTGGAACGTTCTTCCACCCAAATGGTAACCATGTAACCATGGTAAGCTGTGGAGAGGGAGGGAGAGGTTGATTTTTTTTAATTGGGTATTGTTACTTTTGTAATTAAAACCCATTTTAAAAATAGTACTTAATAGTATCTTAAACTAGTGAAATTGCACTTTTACTTTCTTTTTAAAAATTCTTGAGTATTGCTCACTATTTTTTTTTTACAATGAACATGTATTCCTTTCACATCAGAATAAAAATCAATAACGTGGTTTTTCTTTGGAGGTGATGGGAATCTGGACCCCTATTTCGTTGTTATTTTACCACAAATAAGCCTGGAGCACAACATGAGCGCCACAGGCGAGGCCGGGCTTTCTCCCAGAGCTCAGCCCAGACGCCAGAGTTCCTCAGCTCAAGGTAAGCCTCAAGTCCCTTTTAAAAATCACAAGAAATTATAAATAAAGTCAATGACCATAACCTGCCCTCCCCCCGACTCCCATTTCTGTAGTATTTTCCCGAGTATTTTCCTAGGACACTTTTCCATCAGTTTTCTCTGTGGACTCTCAGAAATCCTCCAAAATTGACCCTACTGCCCTTCTCCCCACTTTACAGTCTAGGAAACTGAGACCCAGAGAGAAGACCTTGCTGCCCAAGACCCCACAGACGAACGTGACACAGAGGCGTCTGCGGTTGATCACATTCTCTTACTCTTGGTGCAAGACGGTGAAGGAAGTGGATGGGTGTTCAACGGAGATATGAGGAAGCTGAGTACCCCCCCTCCCCAAACCCCCAAAGGTCTCACGGCAGTGGAGCTTGGGGAGACCAGGTTCCCTGCCTCCCTGTCCTGACCGCACACCTAGGGCACAGAACAGCTGAGCTCACCTTGTAGAGCTTGGCCAGCTTCCGGTTGGCTGCATCCTCCTTGACTGTGTCCTCGGTACCATCGGGCAGAGTCGGCTTGGGGCCCAGCACCTGCAGGAGACGGAGAGATGGAAGAAAGGGGGGCCGTGAGCTCCAGGCAGCCTCCTTCCTCAGGGAGGGGCCTGGGCTCCTGAGAGAGCTCCCTCCCCAGGCAGGCAAGGACCACACGGGCATTCACGGCGAGCCTCCACTGGGGGGAGGACCCCCCTAGAGACATCCTGCCTCTCTTCACACGCCTCCTGTGGGTGGAGCTCAACCGGATCTGCCCGTCAAGTGCTTCCCTCCCTGTCGCCCTGTCTCCAGGAGCTCCATAAGAACACCCTGCTCCTCTACCTCCAGCACGGTCCTTCAGACATTTGCTCCACCGTTTCCTCCCAGGCCTTCTAGGAATGTTAAATACAGCTACTGAACACTTCCCCCACGTGCCTTTAAAAGATCTCATTTAACACTCACACCCACGGTAGGAGGCACAGATTAACACTCTCATCTCACAGAAGAGGAAACTGAAGTCCAGAGAGATGAAATAAGTTGTCCACACAGCTATGAAGTGGCTAACTCAGAATGTGAACCCAGATCCCTGTGACTTCAGAGCCTATTATCACTCCTCCATTCTGGGCTACCTCCACTCTCAACAGCCCCAGCTACTGCCCCTCCCAAGCCATGGCTGGTGTCCAGGCTCCTCCACATAATAATCACCTTCTGCTCTTTCTAAAAACTAGAACTCAGTGCCCCAAGACAAGCAGGAGCCAAGCGGCATGGAGCAGAGCTCATGGTATCCTCCTTTTCCTGGTGAACTTTGCCTCTATTGATAAGTTCTCAAAGCACAATGGCTGGCAATCACATCATGCAGTTGACCAAATGTGCCATAAACTACCAGGAATGGTCAGAAGAGGAAAGAGGGGATTGGTTGTCTCTTTCTGACCTGGCTCCAGCACCAGGGTTGTCCTCAGAAGATGGCAAGAACCTCCTCTTCAGCTCCTTTGGAGGACCTGGCCCTCCCAGCTGGAGGGTGTGCCTCACAACCCCAGCATGCACCAGGTCCTGGGCTTCCGGCCCCACCTCTCAGGGGAGTCTGGGAGTTTCCAGGGAATCTGCTCTTCCCCACTTCCTAAAGAGTTCCAGCTTGTTGGAAAAATAAATTCATCTCAAAATTGCCTACTGAATGGAAGAAAGAAATGAGCATCCTGTCCCCATGCTCAGCCCCACCCTGTACCCCTGGGATGCGGCTGCGGGTACCTGGAGCATTGCCTCAGGCTCAGCGCCCTCCTCAGACACGGTCACTTGGGCCCGGCCACTCCGCTCATTGTCCCGAATGCCCTTGGACACCTGTGTGGCCTTCAGCTTCTCAAAATTGTTGCTCTTGGCGCCGCACCACTGGTAGATTTTCTGTAAGACAGGGACCCCACGTAAGGCAGTGCCCCCACCTTCATAGAAGCCCTGCCCAGTGACATAGCAAGGAGGAGCCTGGGGCGTATGTAAGCTCACCTGTTCTCTGCTTGCCCAGGTGAGGGCCAGTGGAGCGTGTACACAGGCATGGCCAAGCATAATGGGTGTGATTCGTGTGCACCAGGGTATGTGAGTGCATGGCTTGGGATATGTGGTTTTTCACAGGTACAACTACACATAGAATGTGTATAAAAATGTCTGTCTGCTGGTGGGAACACAAATTGGTACAACCACTTTGGAAAACCATTGGCTGTGGCCACTAAAAGCTCAGTACCATTATGCGCTGCATAACGACGTTTCGGTCAACGACAAACTGCATATATGACAGTGTCCCATAAGATCAGTACTGTGTAGCCCAGGTGTGTAGTAGGCTATGCCATCTAAGTTTGTGTATGTACACTCTATGATGTTTGCACAACGACAAAATCACCTAATGATGCATTTCTTAGAACATATCCCCATCGTTAAGCAACACATGACTGTATATAGATATCCTATGACCCAGCAATCCCTCTGCTAAGAATATACCCAACAGAAGTGCATTCAGGTGTCCACCAAAAGATGTGTGCAGGGACGTTCAGAGTAGCTCCACTTGGAATAGCCCTAAACCAGAAACCACCCCAAGCGCCCGTCTACAACAGAGAGGATAAATAAATTGTGACATATCCAGCCAATCGAATCTTATATAGCAAGGAGAATGAACAATCTACAGCTAAATGCAACAACACAGATGGACCTCAGTAATGGAACGCTGAACAAAAAAAGTCAGACACAAAAAAAGAACGACTCCATGTCCATAAAGTTCAGAAACAGGCAGAACTACACTATGCTGTTGACAGATCAGGATGGTGGTTCCTCTTGTGGGTGAAGGGATTGGAGGAGGACAGGAGGGGCCGGTGAGGTTCTGTTTCTTGATCTGGGTGTTGGTTAAACAGGTGTGTTCACTTAGAGCTGTGCACTCAGGATTCACACACTCTTCTGTGTACTTATTCTACTTTAATAAAAAGCTTACACTAAATAAGTGTGAGCCTACGTTTGCATGGGCATTACACCACGTGTATCCATGCACAGGAGCTTGGGGTGGAATGTCTGGCCACGTCCATTTGCAGGTATGAGTGCACATGCATTTTGTGAGGAATGTGCACAAAGCATCACGCATCGGTAAGGCAGGCCTGGGTGAGTGCATCCCACACACGTTGCCATATACAAGTGTGCATGTGCAACTACATGTATGACACACACATATGTGGGTCCTTGAACAACACACCCAAGTCTACGTGTGTAGGCATTCATCACGGTGTCATGTCCATGCCTGGTGAGCAAGAGCCTATAGTTTTTGCACGTGCCTTCTGTGTACTTGTAAGTGAGTGGCTATATGTAAAAAGGTACATGAGATGTGCGTATGAACACAAGATGTCAGGGAGTCTGTACATCAATCAAAGTCTAAGTGTGCTGTGCACGAGGTCTGTGTGCATGTGTATGATGGGTCTACAGCGAGTCTGAGTCTGCTGGGCACATCTGTATCTGAGTCTTTGCAAGTGTGTCTGACTCATGCATAGAGCACGTGTGTGCATGGAGGCTGCTGTACCTGAGGCTTGCCCTGCCAGTGTCTTTGCGTGTATGTGTTCACATAGGCGTGTCCACCTCCCCAGAGTCAGGCCTTGCCAGGCCAGAAGCACCTCAGTGGCCCCTGGGAAAGGGCAGGGCAGGACTCACGTTGCCCAGGTCCAGGATGAAGCAGTCGCCACGGTTGAAGCTCTCCCAGGACACGGGCACCTCGGTGGCACGGACCACACGCCGCCCTTTGACCTGGAAGAGTCTCTGCACCACCACCTCGTTGGGTACCACGTGCTTGAATCCTGATGCCACACCTCCTTTCTGTTGGGTCAAGGAGACAGGGTCAGTCCAGGGAGAGGGTCCAGGGAAGCAGATGTGGGAAAGGGATGGGGTTGAGTTGAAGGAAATTCTGGCCTGCGGACGAGTGACCTTCCAGCAGATTCCCTACCCAATGCTCCTGGCTGCCACCCCTTTGAATCTCATGCTCTGCTAACAAAGTCTTCTGGGGCCACTTTCCTGGATCAAAGAGCTGCAAATTTTCCTTTCTTAAAACCAGCATTTCCCAAAGGATATTCTAAGGAACCCTAGTCCTCCAAGATATTCTGCAAGGATAAGGTTCCATGATCACGTAAGCACAGGGAATGCTCCTTACTCACCCCTTGACTGTTACACGATGCTCACCAGCATAATAAAGGCTCTGGGAAACGAACCTGCTGGTCTTTTGTTTTACACAGCATTTCCCTACCTTAGTGAATCAAGAACTGCTTTTCTCCACCACATCCTGCCTGCAGCTCCAGTGTTCTGCAAAACCCACTTTGAGAAGTGCCAATCCAAAGCTTTCCCATCCTTCAAGCCTCTCTAGGAAGACTGCTCCAGCCCACACCCTCTCTCTCCCTCCTCTTACGGTATAGCAGCAAGTCCCGCCCAGCTGTGCCTTCAGAGGCAGCTGTGGGTAAGGGACAGAGCACCGACCTCAGGTTCAAGTCCTTGTCCTGCCCCTACAGTGCTGGATGACGTTGGGTAAGTCTCTTCCTCTCTCTGAGCCTCAGGCCTCTCCTTTCTGAAATGGAGACATAACCCCCTGCTCTGCCCCCCTCTGCAATTGTCACCAAGTCGCAGAGAAGGGGTCTTCCCTACAGCAGTCAAGTAAAGTCGGCTGGGCTTTCTCGTGAGCAGTCACCAGTCCCAGGTGCTCACTGGCCCCAGGGATGTCAAAACAGAGCTGAGAAGGTCCTTAGGAGCTCCCCATTTTACCCAGGGGTAAACTGAAGCCCAGAGAAGTGAAGTGACTTACTCAAGGGCGCTCAGCAAGTGTGTGGCAAAGCCAGGGCTTGTAACCTTGGCCCCTGCTCCCAATCTGGCACTCATCTCCCTGCTCCACGCGTCACACGAGTGGAGGGAGAAGGGCTTCCACTAAGGCCACAAATGTGGCCACCCCATCCAGGCCCATCTCTGCCGTCTCGCTTGCAGAGCGAAGCCTAGTATGACTCCACCAGACTCCATGAGGGCAAGGAGACAAAGGGAGCAAGTTTAAATTGGGCTCCTGTTATGTCTACACACAGTAAGCAATACAGACTTGTTTGTGAAATGATAATGCCCACTGTGCTGGGCATTTTGCATGCGTCATCTCTGAGGGAGGTGTCATTATCCCCATCTTACAGACGAGGAATGTGGAGCCCAGAAGGGAAGGGACTTGCCCAAGATCTCACACCCAGTAAATGGTGGAGCTAAGATTCAAACTCAGGTGTGACTGACCCTATAAGGCCCACATTCTCCAGGTTTACTTAGAGCAAAGGTCACTAGGGTCACCCAGGATGGAAGGCAAGAACAATCCACACTGTTTGGAGCAAAGTCGTTCAAGTAGGAATGTGTTTTTTTCTGTTGTGAGTAGAGCGCCCCCTGGTGTCTTTTCTTAGTACCAGCATGAGGCCTCACAGGAGCAGCCCTTGGCCTTAGCGGGGCTGCCAAGGCCTTTACAGAGCCCTTCCTTCCGTCCTGCTTCAAGGGCCTTCCTGCTGGGGAGCAGGTGAGGAAGGGCAGCTAGGGAAGAAGATGCAAGGCCCTGCACTCACCTGGTAATGACCACAGAGGCTGCCACTCACTGAGCCCGTGCCAGGGGCTGGAACACCTGCTTTATGGACGGGGTCCTCACAACAAACCCGAAGGTAGGGACTCTTGTTACCCCACTTCACAGGTGGAAACTGAGGTGCAAAGAGGGTAAGCCCCGTGCCCAGGGTCCCAGCTAGTTGGTGGCAGTGCCGGGTGTCACCCTTCCAGGGACCCGGCCTCGCCCAAGTCTGCCAGCCCAGGAACTCCGGCATGTCTGTGGGCAGCCCCAACCCAGGACTTCATTCCGCTGAAGGCAAAGAGACAGTGGATCCGAAAAGCTTTTCCAAAAGGTGCTGGAAGACACAGTGACTGTTTCCATGGTTTCCTCAGAGACGAGGAAATGGGTGGAGAGATGGGGAGAGAGAAAGACCCTTCACTTTTTTTTTAATATGTCTCTAAACTATTTTACTTGTTCAAGCATGCCTTTTATTTGTTACTAAAAAGTAGAAACAATTTTTTAAAGGAAAAGGGTCGTTTTATGTCATAAATCTTGGTTCTGATAAATTCTCTGTATATAAATTTATAAAATACTTGATTTCTAATGATTGTGGATGTGCATTTCCTGATTGATTAACTCCTCTAATCTTACCAATCTAGGAAATTAGACTTGGCAAGATAAGTTAACAAAAAAAGAAAAGCAAGCCTTTAGAAGACATTAATGGATCTATAAGCACACCGGGCAGGAATTTTTTGAAATTCTTACTATTTTTACTATAATATTTAGGATTGATTGTTGCTTTCTATGGTCTAATCACTAGGTGGGCAGAGATTGGCGTCAAATTATTTGAACAAAATTGTATAGGATAAATTGTTTTAAAAGCCACTTTCCAAATTAAAGTGATGATATATATATATACATATCATATATATAGATAGTTCTATATCAGTATACGAATATACATATCTATATGTTCATATCTAGAAAGAAAAATCATCCATCATTTGGTATATACCTCCAAGAGTAGAATCATGGGAGACTTTTACTCTCTAAAATCTGTATTTCTATAATGTTTGACATTTTACAATAAGCTTGTATTACTCTTGTAGTCAGAAGATGGAAAAAAAGCTACAAGGATTTACATTTTAAAAAATGTTAAACTGTTTATAAAACAAAGAAAAACATACTGATTGGGGCTGGTCCCCTCCACCCTCTAAACTCAGTGTTCCTTAGCTAAGAAAAGGAAGTGATTCTGTAGGTTTCCCATTGTGTTCCTCGGGCCAGGGGCTACTAGGACTCAGCCCAGCCCGGATTCTGTTTGAACAAAGGGTTTCAAATAACCAGGCCCCACAGGGTCTTAGGGTTCTGTGTGAGAGTGGAGGAGAAGGAGGGGAGGAAGGATGAGGAGAAGGAGATGGAGGAGAAAGGTTCTGAAAAGTGCAGTGACTTTTCAGGAAATCCTTAGGACAAGCGTTGCAGAACAAGACAGGTCAGGCCCTGTGACAGCCCTTTCCAGTGGCTCCCATCCCCTCCCTGCCCCTTCTCACACCCCGAGGACAGAACTGGCTCCAAGGAGCAGGCTTTCACAGAAACAAGTCTTGCGTAACAAGCTCTGATCCTTGGGGATGTATAATTGATGAGGGCGCCAGGCCAAGAACCTTGGGCTGGGCCTGCCAAGTGCGGGGGCAGCCGGAGGACTTGCAGAAGGTGGAAAACAGGGCCGGCCTTGGACCTCACATTTCCACCAGGAACCAGGGCCTGTCCGGACTCAAGTCTCAAATCCAGGCCGGGTTGGAAACCAACCCCCTGGAGCATGCTTCAAAGTGTGGTCCAAAAACATCCTGGAAAAATCATCACAGGGTAGGGCAGGCTTGCTAAACATGCAGATTCCTAGGCCCCATCTGGGCGAAGATCAGAGACCAGGGAGTCTTGCAATGTCCACTCTGAACCAGCTGTGTTAGGCCCTTCACACCTGGGTTTGAATCCCAGCTCCGTCATCTACCCGCTGTGTAACTGCTTCACCTGTCCACAAGAGAGGTTGCTGCTGTCCACACAGCAGCGACAATAACAGGCCTTGTTCCTACAGGGGCTCCATAAATGTCTGCTGAATGAATAGCGAATGGGGAATGCGTGAGAGCCCACACCCAGAAGACACAACTGGCCCGGGGCCTCACAGCTGTCAGGGGCGGGGGGAGCCTTGGGACCTGAACCTCAATCTCTCTGACTCCTGGTCAAGTGTTCTTTCCACTTCCTGCTCCAGGAGCTGCAAAAAGGTCTGGTCCTTCTCCAGGTGAGGGGCTTGGGTCCCAACCGTCTCACCTCTCCCTCTTCAAAGTACCAAGGCCCCCCGAAGAGGCTGTAGGAAGAATGTAGAGCTGGACAGCTCAGCAGGGGGAGCTCCAGGCCCTGGGGGGAACTGGCAGGCAGGGGGCACTGTGCAGGCTCCAGGGAATCCAGCCCAGCTCCGCCCGGCCCAGGGCTGAGGCCCTGTTCCCACGACACACCCTGCCCTTTGCTATCTCAGTCTCGCTAGTGCTTTCCCATCGTCTAATCCCCCGTGCCTCACCTGGGCAGAGTCACTATCCTGTTGACACAGAGAACCCTGAGGCCCCCAGTGAGGGGCGATGACTTCTCTAGGGACACACAGCACATCAGCGGCACAGAGGGGAGTTGACCCCTACCATGGAACCTGCTCCTGAGAGGCAAGTTGGTGTAGTGGAAAGAAAGCTGAGAGTCAGATCTGTGTTCTGGTCCTGGCTCTGGGACCGACTTCTGTGTGATGCTGGGCCAGCTGCTTAACCTCTCTGTGCCTCAGTTTCCCCTCCATCCCTTAAAATAAGAGATTTGGACTCTGACATTGAGGCCCATCTGGCTATCAAAGCTTATGATCCCCTCCCTATCCTGACCAAAGAGAATCCTAGCTTTGCAAAACTACAACTTTCCCTGAGCTCCTCCAAGGTGCCAAGTCCTGTGCAAGGCATTTCCCAGCTACCCCTTCACCAAATCCTCTCCCCAGGCCTGAAGGGCAGGTACAACTGGCTCTCATTAACCAGAGAGGAGGGAGGCTCAGGGAGGCCAAGTGGCTTGCCAGAAGTCACACAGGATATTAGGGCACAGCCTCTCCGGGCTCCTAGCTTAGCTTTGCTCAGCCCCAACTGGCTGCGGGCTGAGGAGAGAGCTCTGTGTCGGCTCAGACTCTTTAGAGTTCAAGTTCAAGGGGGATTCTAATGAACGGAAAGAGGAATGTGATCAAGGGTGCCTTTTCAAATACCTAACACGGGCCCTGTGTTGGCAGGGCCTAAGAACTAAGGGGGGAGGAACAGGGCTAGCTCAAGCCCCGGGCAAGCAAGGGGCTGGGTTTCCACCCACGGCCCACTCCTTGCTGCTGGGGCTAGGATGACAACCCAGCGAAGTGATGGAGAATTTTCTTCTCTCCATTTTAAGATAAGCAACCAGAGGCTCAGAGAGGGAGTGTGATTTGTCCAAGGTCACACAGCTAGGAAGGGTCCAGGATTCAAACCCAGATCCAGCCAACTCCAGAGGCTGAGCTCTGAGCTGTGTGCCCACATCACCCCACAAGGCTGAAAGATGGGTGGACCTGAGTGAGCCCTGCCATTGGTGCCTTTGTCCCCACCGTCCAGGACCCACCTTGTACTTGAGGCCAGACTTGAAGTAGCCGAGGAAGGTGGCCGACTCGAAGCCCTGGACCTCGCGGTGCTGTACAGCCCGACCGTTCAGGTAGTCATCCAGCTGCACGGTGAAGATGGCCGCCGCCCCACTCTCGTCCTGGCTGCACTCATTGCCTATAGGGGACGTCAGAGCAGCATGAGCCTGGCTTCCTGAAAGTGGTCCCAGCCTCCCACGGAGGAGGAGTCCAGAGCCCCCAGCACTGCCCTGGCCTGGCGGTGGAAGCCAGGCAAGCCCCTGCCTTCCATAAACCTCAGCCAATCTGTATAACGGGGGAGCTGGGGAGCTGGACTCCATGGTCTCCAAGAGTCCTCCAGCTCTGACTCATCCCCCACACTCACTCTCAGCCTAGGAGCACAGGCTCGATTCACAGATTAGGAAACTGAGGCACAGTGAGGGGGCATGACTTACAGAGTCACACAGCAGACCCGTGGCAAGGACTCCAGGCTCCTGACTCTGAATGGGAAACTGGGGTGTGTCTGGAGCTGGGTCAGGGAAGCTATGGGGGAGTCTAGGGTCCCCAAGTCACCTCCAGTTCTGAGGGCCATAGTAATGGGCTTAACCTTCACGACACTCCTGTGAGGGAGGTGGCGCTATCACCATGTCCACTTCACAGAGGCACTGAGTGACTTGCCAAAGGGCAGAGCTGGGTCTGAACTCAGGCAGGCTGGCTCTAGAGTCTGGGGACACGTAACCGCTAGCCAACGGCCTGGCGCGTACTTGATGCTCAATAGTCAGCGCCCATGGGTGCTTCCTGGGAACCACGCCTCAGAGGTCCGTGCTTTCCGGGGGAGGGCGCTGGGCGGGGCGGCTCACCCAGCCAGTAGTGCAGGTCATACTGCAGGTTCCCATTCCTCAGCTGCACCGTCTTCAGGATGACATAGGCGTCGCCTGTGAAGAAGTCTCCGTAAAGGTTGGGGGGCACGGGCACCAGGTCGAACTTCTCCACACGCCAGATCTGCAGGCCGGGCTCCTTCCCTGCCTTGAGGAACTCGGGGTGTTCCACCACCATGCTGCTGGGCTGGAAGAGACAGGACGGAGCCTGAGCGGGGCAGGAGCCTTGGCGGAGAGACCCCGGGGCACGAGGGAGGGGGGTTTCCAGCACCAAGAGCATCTCACTTGAGCCTCTGACTCTCCCCACCCCCTAGGTGAGTCTCCCCACTTCTATGACCCCTGTCTCCATGAGTGAGCAAACAGGGCAGAGTGTAGGCTAAAACCCTGTCCCCAGCCAGCGTCTGTCTCTCCTACTCAGCTCCCGGTGATGGAGGGACAGAGAGCTCTACCTCCCTTCTCCTTTCCCTTCTTAGTACCAATTGGATAGTACAGCTATGGCACAGAGAGCTGAAGTGACTCTGCCAAGGACCCCTGCTAGGAAACGGCATAGGAGGAACTGCCCCAGGCTCTAAGAGCCTGAGATCTGGGACCATAGGGAGACCCCCTCAGATGGAAATGGTAAGTTGGGGTCCCCAAGGGCTCAGCGTATTCCCTTCCAGCATCCTCAGTGGCTCTTAGAACTAGAAGGGTCCTCAGAAATCTCATTATCCAAACCCATTCTGCAGATAGGGAAATTGAGGCCCAGAGAGGGGAGGAAACTAACCCAAGGTCACACAGCTTGTTTGCTTTTGTTCTTGGAAGTGGGAAGATATCTCATGCCCCATCCATGTCCCCATCACACCCCCCAGAAGGGCCTAGATGACTAAGCCCAAGTGGCCTCCTGCGCTGTCTGCCTCCTCCCTCCTGCCCCCCAACACCCCACCCCCAAATTCCATTTCTTGGAAAAGGCGGAGAGGACACAGCCAGGGTCTGCAGGAGCCTGTTGGAGATGAGGTGGCCAAGGATGGGGAAGGGCCTTCAGACATGCACTCGGGCTAGAGGGCTAGAGACGGAGCAGAGTGGGATGGTTAGCCTGGAGCCAGAGGGCAGAAATCAGCAGGCGCAGGTCACCTCGGGCCGGAGGACAAATCTGGTGGGAGAAGTCAGAGAAACCAGATGGGAAGAACTCAGGCAGAGGGTGGAGAAAACAAAAGGGAAGCAGGAGAGAGGAGGAGAAACCAGACAGGGCAGAGGAGATATTGTTACCGCACAAAATTGAGGTTCTCTTGCCCAATGTGCATTAAAAAACCCAATTAATTATGGCACCAGCTTTTGGGGGAGAAATCAGCTTTATTCTGCAAGATCGATCTGCAGGGAGATGAGGGGTGTGCCCTCGGATCTGTATGTCCCATTCAGGATTTGGGGCTACATTTAAGAGGTTACGGAGAACAGGCTGGCAGGTGGAAACGATAGCAGGATAGGTTTTGATTGGTGGGCTTCAAGCATTTATGACAGGGTTCTAAACATTTATGATGATGTGGGGAAGGAATTTTAACACCAGATCTTCCTGAATGAGGGACCCCTGGCTTCTGATAAGAGGCCCACTTTTTAATCCTAGTCATGTCCGGGTCCTTGGGTTCTGGAGGAGCATCTTTGGTTCTGTGGTCATTTCAGGTCACGATTTCTTCTTCTGCACATGCTCTGGCTACCAGACTTTGCAAATTTTCTGAAAGGCAATTACTCTGTTCATAAGATAACTAATCACTCTGTTGACACGAGAGGGGGTCAGTTGAACCGGTCCTGGAGGGCAGGCGGTTACAATATCAGAGAGGGGAGAGTCAATAATAGTTGTGAAGATAAGCAGGCAGAGGGGAGATCATAAAAGAAAGAGGCAGAAAATATTGGAGACTGAGAGAGAAATCAGATGAGAAAGGAATCTGAAATGGAAGAAGAGATCAGAAGAGGGAAGGAGAGACATCAGGCAGAGGGAAGGAGAAATGAGACAAGGAAAAGGAGAAATCAGGCGGCAGGGATGGGTAAGACATCAGAGGCAGCGACGAGGGAAAAGAAATCCGGCCAAGGTAAGGTTAGCCTCCAGGGAGGGAAATAGCCAGGGCCCCGAGGCTCCCACCCCCATCCACGGGAGCCCCGGAAGCAGCAAGAGATACTTACAAAGCAACAAAACAGTTTTTCCATTCTAGACCTGAATTACTCCCCTTTTCCTAGTGCTGTATCTGCAAGAACTTACAATAGAGAGTTACTCCGGGAGCCCCCGGGCCCCCCGGGCACTCACCCGCGTCGGGGACGCCCGTCCCTGGGGCGCCCGTGCCTGGGTCGCCCTCCGCGACGCGGTGGCCGCGCGGGCCGGCGGCGACAGCGCGCACAGCGCCAGGACCAGCGCGCCGAGCAGCGCCGGCGCGGAGCGGTGCGGAGCCATGGCGGCGACGGCGGCAGAAGACCCGGTCGGCACCCCCTGCCTCCGGGTCGCCGGCCTTAAGTAGCCGCCCGCCCATCCCGCCCAAGCTGGGGACCGCCCCGCAGGGAGGGCGTGGGACAGGGCTGGGCCCCCGCGGGCCTCGGAGGGGCGGGGATCTGGCTTGGATTTTGGAGACATCGGGGTTCCCACCGGGGCCGACCCGACTGGGCGCGCCCACTCCTTCACTCCAGCTCCGGGGCGCAGACCCAGCACACGGCCTGGCATACAGCAGGCCCTAACTCAGTGCACACTAAATGGGCGCACGCACGAAAGGCGGGGGGCCCAACTCAGCCTCCTGTGTGACCCACGCAAGTCCCCTCCCCTCTCCGCACTAACACCTCCAGCAAAAAATAACAGGAATTAACATTTATTGAAGACTTGAACACATCATATGAAAGCTGACACATCCTAACATCCTTTACAGAGTACTATGGACAGCCCCATTTTACAGAGGGGAAAACTGAGTGCAGAATGATCAAGCAAGGTGCACACAACAAGGAAATGGTACAGCCAAGATTTGAACCCAGGTGGTCTGAGTGGAACGCCCACCTAGGTAACATGCGGCTGCCACCCACTAGGGCAGCAGTGCAAGGGGCTTCCCTTCACTGGGCCAGTCAACAAGAGAGACTCAGAGAGGGGCGGGCAGATCTCTCAACTTCCATCATTGCCCTCAAGACTGCCCTTCTTTCCTTCTTTTTAAAAAACTTTTATTTTTATCAAAACTTAAAGTCACGGATTTGTACAAAGGTGTTCTTTCTCAACCCCACTCACGTCTCCCCAGGGGCAGGCACATCCATCTTCCTCCTTTAGCTGATGATTCCAGGGTTTACCTTCATGTCTTAAATAACAAGCCCTCCTTTGCTTCTTGTAGTTGTTGTTTTGGGGTTTTATTTATTTATTTTTCTTCCCAGTTTTAGATCTTATCTATTGGCTCCCCTTGGAGAAGGCAAGGATTTAAGTCTCTTCCCCCACTCCCAGGCTCCTTTCCCATCACTGGGTTAGGAGAAGTGCTATTCAAACTCACCTAGGTCCACTTCCCACCTCCACCAACCCCTCTCTCCTCCCTCCCACCACTCTGCTGGACCCAACTTCTTTATTTCCAGGTTCTCTTTGCATCTCGGATCTCCCCCTCCCCAACAACTGGTGCAACGACAGGAAAGAGAACCAGGGAGTTGGAGGCCTGGGCTTGATTCCCGCCTCCACTGTGTGTAAGTTACTTTCTTTTTCTATGCCTCAGTCTTCTCATATACTAAATGGGTATATAGTTGCTGAGGATTAAATCAGTCTGCGTGTGTGAAAATGGCCTGGCCTGCAACTAGGTAAATGGGAGATCCCGTCCCCCTTCCCCACAAGCTATAGTTACCTGTCCCAGCTCTTCCTGGAGCCCAGCTTCTATCTAATCAGGGTGAAATTTGCCCTCCACCAATGCAACTTCCTCCCACTTAAGGGGGATTGTGGGTCAGATAAAGGGCTAAGGGAACACAGAGAGGAGACTCTGTCCCTTGAAGGACAGGGAGGAAGAAGATTGAGAAGAAAAGGCATTCTGGGGGGCAGGGGGGCGAGGGAACGGCATGGGCAAAGGGCAATCAAAAGCAGTGAATAATGAGAGGTCCAGTCTGAAACACAGGCAGCGAGAGGCGATGAGGCTGGAGAGGGTGGCAGGAGTCACAGGAGCCCGTGCACCACCCTGAAGAGTCTGAACTTTATCCCAGCGTCTGTGGGGAGCCACATAGAGATGCCCGAGTTCTCAGTGCTATAAGTCTAGGCCTGGGCCTGCAGAGCCTGCAGTGGGCCAGCTCTGGCCTAAATTCAGAGGGCTCTTGCCTCTCCCTAGGCATGTGGAGGATTATAAAAACCCCACAGTTCTCATGTGCTCTTGATGGAAGCATAAACCGGTTTCACCTCTCCGGATGGCAATTTGACTATCCAAATTTGAAACACACAATGCAGCAACAGTTCCGCGTCCTTCAGTATTACTTACAGAGGAACACAAAAATAATATGTGCAAGGATGTTCACTGAAGCACTGTTTGAAGAAAACAGGAAAGGACTCAATTGTCCTGATTAAATAAATCATGGAGCTGCCGTACAATGGACCACTCTGCAGCTGTGAAAAAGGAATGGGCTAGATTTACTGTGCCTGGCACATAGTAGGCACTCCATGAGCATGCAGAGATCCCCAAGTGCAAAAAGCAAATTCTACAACGACTATAGTGTGGCTCCTCTCCTCTCGTTTATAAGGGTGTCTGTTTTTGCATAGATCCTTAAAGAGTCCAGCAGGATAAATGACAAACTGTCAAGGCGGTTTGCTTGAAAGGGATGAAGGGGGAGACATTCACTCTTAAACATTGCCGTGGCTGCCTGAGGCTGGAGTTAAGCGCCCAGATTACTGCAGTCTGCACAAGGAAACATTTTAGGGGATGAAAACATTCTAACACTAGATTATGGTGATGATTACACAGCTGAAAAATCTACTGAAAATCACAGTACTGTATGCTTACAATGGGTGAATTGTTATGGTATGTAAATTATACCTCAATATACTTGCATAACAATTTTAAAAACTTGCTGTAGGGTTTGAAACTATTTACATGTATGTATCCAACGTAGTTGTTATTTATTTATTTATTTTTTTAGTTAATCCCTGATCTAGGAATAATACCCTTAAAAAATACCCTTAAAGTGATGCCTGCTCATTAGACAAATGGGAAAATCCAAACAAGTCGGAAGAAAATTTCCGTGTCATCCCAACCCCCCAGAGTGAACCTCAGTCGGCAGCTGGCCCAGCCTGGCAGTCCCTCCTGGAGCAGTGTGGCCCTGACCACACAGTTGGTGATTAACAGAGGATTGTGTGGTTTGGCCTTGGCCTCAGGGGTCATGGACCACCAGCCCTGGGTCAGTGGCCCCCAGGTTAATGATCACAAAGGCCCTACTGCTTTGCCGGCCACTAGTTCTGGAGCCTGGTCCTCGGCACTGGAGAGCTGGTGAGCACGCCCTGCCCCTGTCCTGGGGGAGCCCACAGCCCGGAAACTCTCGCTATAGTGCAGTGATATGCGGAGACTGCAATGGGGGCAACATGGTCTTATGCTGCTCCCTGCCTGGAAGAGAATGTATGAGTTCGGGACTGCAGGGGACTTGGGTGCAAAAGAAAGACACCTAGGTAGAAAGGAAGAGGCCCCAGTGCTAGGCCTGCCTCTGCCACTGACTTCCTGGGTGACTGTCCCTGTCTGGGCCTCAGAGTCTCCATACGCGAAAGACGGGGTAGGCCCCAATGCTCTGATTTGAAGCCTCATTCCAAGCCCCAGCATCCCCAGATACTGGCTGTGCAACCATATCCAGGACCTACATGTCTCTGAACCTCAGGGTTCCCATCTGTAAAATAGGGGCACTGGACCAGGTCACCTCTACAGGTCCTTCTGAATCAGATAGTCCAGAGCCCCTGACCTGCGGAAGGAGGCACCGCCATCACCAATGGCAGCATGCCACCCCGCTTCTGGATCCAGACATCTCTGGGAGAAGGGAGGGAAGAAAGAGGGATCTAATACTGAGTCTCCTCACAGCAACCAGGGGAAATAAGCATTAAAGTTCCCATTTTACAGACAGGGAAACTGAGACTCAGGGAGTTTCAGTCACTTGCTGAGGTTGGAAATAGGCATTGCTGAGATTCAAACACAAGTCTGGCTGGCTCCAGTCCCCAAGCTCTGTCTGGAGAGATCAAGCAGGGTCTCCTGACACCATCCAACCTGGCCGGGGAGCAACAGTGCCCTTTCCGGGTAAAAGGTTGCAGTTGCTAAACCTGTCAAGCCCCAGTGAAGCCTGGCAGCCAGGAGTCTCTGGGGCAGCCATCCCGACCACACCTCCCAGGCCGGGGCAGGAGGTTGCACCAGGAAAGCCCCGTAGCCCTCCACACACCTGATGTGAGCGCCCAGGACAAAGGCATGTCCTAGGAAGACCTCCAGGCTGTGGCCACTGGGTGGAGGATGGATGGCAGCTCCTACACCCTGTGCCACTCATGGGCACTCAGGTCTGGCATGGTTTCTTTGACTTGGGAGGCAGCCTGGCTCTGCCACCACTCACTTCTCTGGACCTCAGAGATTCCCTTGATCTCTGGTCCTGGGTGTTCCAGGGTCCTGCCCAGTGCCATGCACACAGTAGGCAGCTTTTCAGTGCCTGCCATAGGATGGAGCTGTACAGCCCACATCCCTCCCCTGTAGTTGGACCCAGAACCCCCACAACCAGCTCCAGCCCTGCTCCCTCTGTGATCTACGGCTAGTCTCCACGTCTCTCTGGGCCTCCCAGGGCAGGGCAGCTACCAGAGACCAGAAAAGGCGGCAAAGGCGGCCTCACCCTCCGCCCCCAGCCACAATGTACAAAAGGCCTTGGCCAGCCTGGAAGACCCCACCCTGTTCTTTTCTCTTCACCCAAACACTGTTGTTCTTGATTTCCCAGGCAGCCGGCCACTCATGGGAAGCCCTCTCTTGGAGCTCGTTTGCTTTCTGGCTCGCTGCTGTTCTCTGGGTCCTCCTGGAAACACCCGCCCCTCTGGCTGGGATTTTGCTAATTGGGACAATGGTCAGTAAACAGAGAAGCCAGTTATGAAACCCAGTGAAACCGGACAGGGCCTCGGTGAGGTCTGGGGAGACCTGTGGACCTGAAAGAACATGTGTTTTAGAATCTGGGAGACTCAGCTCCTGTGATCAGGGCCTCGGTTTCCTTAGCTATAAAATGGGGAGAATGATACCTAGCTTATAGGGCAGTGAGGAGGCCCAAGGCCTGATACACAGTAGGAGCTCCCCAAAGTTAGCAGCCTTCTTCCTGAACTATCTGGTTTCTTTGCACAGAGGCTTTTGTTCAGCATGTGTACACCACATGAGAGCAATGTTGCAGTGCAGGAGAAAGGTTACAGACTCCACGGTGAGAATCTTGAGTTCAGGTCTGGGCTGTGTGACCTGGAGCAAGTTACTTTCCCTCTCTGAGCCTCAGGTCACTAAATCTGTAAATAGGGAGAGTGATGCCCAGTTGCAGGATGGCTGGGAGCTTCGGAGTAAGACTGTTAGAGTGTGTGGCACAGAGCAGGACTTATTAGCGGCAATGTTCATTAGGCCATCCTTTTTGGAGATGATGACACCAAGAACAAGAGTGTAACTTCTCAGAGTCATATAGTGCATCACATAGCAAAGCAGACCTAGAACCCAGGTCTCGGCTCCCAGGCCAGAGCTGAAGCCTGAGCCCATGACATAACAGGGCTCCCTGTAAGGGCCAGCTGGACCTCTGCCTTGGCCCAGTCTATCCTGGGTGTGGGCAGCTGTCAGGGAGATGGCCAGTGAGGCTTAGCTGAAGCCACTTCCAAGAGGCCAACTACCCCAGGGACTGGAGCCACTGGCTCTTTCCCAGCTTCCGGAGGCAACCCCACCTAGTGCTGAGAGCCAGAGCAGGACGTTCAGAGAGGGCCTCGTCCCGCCCTTCCTGACCTCGGGCCCTGGAAGCAGCCACATTTGGCTATGGGTGCGAGCCCAGTGTCCTGCCTGCCAGGGTCCACTTCACTGTCTGTCTCCTCTTCCTTGGAGGAGGAAGTGGCAGGCTCGGCAGGCCAGCAGCTGGGGTGGCAAACAGCTGCAAACACCTGGTATCCTAGCCCCTCCAGCACCCCACAGCCCACTGATGGGGAGCCCAGGCCCAAACACAAATCAGCAGGAGGACAAAGAGGCTCAACTACAGGTCCTGTGGCCACGAGACCAGTAGAAGACAGGAAGACGGGGAGACAGTCTCTACCTGCAAAACCCCTGAGGAAGCAGGACCTACAATACCCCAACCAGAGCCAGAATGAGCAGAAGCCACAGGAGGCATCTTCCCGCTCCACAGAGGAAGGGCTTTCCAAGACGGAGAAAAATGGTGTGCATGACTGTGGAAAGAGCTCCGGCCAGGAAAATCTGTGTTTAAATCCCTGACCTATCACTTCCTAGCTGTGTGGCTTTGAGCAAGTCGCTTCTGCTCTCTGAGCCTCAATTCCTCATCTGTAACATGGAGATTATAATACCTTCTTCCTAGGGCTACTGTGAGAATTTAATAAGGTAAAATATGTTTGGGGCTTAGCAGAGTGCTTGGCACAGAATACACACATATAAACGAAGTTGAGATTATTGTTCGCTGGGGGCTTGGGTAAGTTTCCATCTCTCCGAGACTCAGGTTCGTTCCGTATAAAATTGAGGTAAAAATGCCTTTCTTGAAGGCAGGTGGAGAGGACTGAATGAGACCATAAATGTGAAAGATCCTAAGATCACGCCTGGCATAAAAGAGATGTTCAAAAATGCCAGTTTCCTTCCCCCTCTTCCTGAGAGATAAGGAGCTGCCCAGCGGTGACCTAGCCAAGAGGACTCAGGCGACAAGCGAACCAGCCCATCTCTAAGGACTCTTCAGGCCCTGGGACTCTAGGGTTCTGAAAGAAACAGCAAAAAGCAAATAACGTTTGTGCATCTGGCCCAGGTCCCCTCCTGCCTGTCTGAGGATCAAGCTCATCCTTCACCAGGTTCCACCAGGGATGGCGGAGGCTGCCTAGGCCAATAATCATCATGATGGGAACAATGACAACAGGCCATCAGAAGATGGTGATATGTCCCTCCCGCTGTGGACTCCAAATGAAGCCCTTCTCTGTCCCGAAACCCCGCACAGCCAGCTACAGGCAAGACTGCCCCCGCTCTGGCAAGAAGCTCAAGAGACCATCCATCTGGGCGTCAGTTTGCATCCTGCAGGCAGAACTCCTGAGAAACACAAAGGGGGCAGGTGCAGAGCAGGGGAGAGATGAAGGAACCCAGGAGCAGGGGCCGAGCTTCCCTGAGCTCAGGATGCCAAGAATGACCAACAGGATGAAGGGCGAACAACCTTCTGTTCAAGAGAATACAAGGCAATGTCTGGGGTGAGTTTGGACAGAGCCCAAATCCCTACTATATGGGGCGGGGGGGTGGGGACAGGGGACTGGGCAAGTGGCCCTTCTGCAGCACTTCAATTTCCTCCTCTGTAAAATGGGGTGATGATTCCTACTCTGTGGGGTGCAGGGAGGACTGAAGGAACCCCTGGCCCCATGCTTGGCACACAGCAGGTGCTCAATACCCATAACATGCAAAGAAGAACCCTAGCATGTGTCCAGGCCCTGCACACATACAGCTCACTGGCCCCCATACCCACCTTTGACCTCCGCCTCTGTGTCCTTGCATCCAAAGCAGGGGAGGGCTGGAGGGTCCCAGCCAAGCCCGGAAACCCGGGTGGTACCTGCTGCCAGGGCTGGGGAGTCATCTCAGAAGAGGGCCTCGAGCCAGCACCTAAAGAGCCTGCCTTGCCTCCCACCTGCTCCACAAGTGGTCTGCCCCCACCCAAAAGAACAAGGGCTCCAGAGGCACCGTCCAATCCCAGCCCTGCCACCTACTCTCTGGATGACCTGGGCAAGTGACTCAACCTCCGTGCCTCAGTGTCCTCAGGTATAGAAGGGCCAGACTATCTCACAGGCTTGCCAGAACTTGATCCTTGTAAAAATCAGTTATGGCGGTCATAAAGAGATCTTTTCAAATTCCACGTCTACTCAGACAAGGGAAACAAAAGAAAAAATAAACAAGTGGGACTTCATCAGATTAAAGAGCTTCTACTAGGCAATGAAACCAGGATCAAAATGAATAGGCAACCTACCAGCTGGGAAAAAACATTTGCAAACCATATATCTGACAAGGGATTAATCTCCATAATATATAAAGAACTCACACAACTGAACAACAAAAGCAAACAACCCGATCAAAAGATTGGCAGAGGAAATGAACAGACACTTCTCCAAAGAAGATATATAGATGGCCAATAGGCATATGAAAAGATGCTCAACATCACTAATCATCAGGGAAATGCAAATCAAAACTACACTATGGTATCATCTTACACCCATTAGAATGGCTATAATCACCAAGACCGAAAACAACAAACGCTGGAGAGGCTGTGGAAAAACAGGAACCCTAATTCACTGCTGGTGGGAATGCAAACTGGTGCAGCCGCTATGGAAAACAGTATGGAGATTCCTCAAAAAACTGAAAATAGAAATACCTTACGATCCAGCTATCCCACTACTGGGTATCTACTCAACAAACCTGAAATCAACAATCCAAAGAGGCTTATGCACCCCTCTGTTCATTGCAGCATTATTCACTACAGCCAAGAAGTGGAAGCAACCTAAATGTCCCTCAACTGATGATTGGATAAAGAAGATGTGGTATATATATACAATGGAATACTGCTCAGCCATAAAAAAAAGACCAAATCATCCCATTTGCAACAACATGGATGGGCCTGGAGGGTATTATGTTAAGCGAAATAAGCCGGAAAGAGAAAGACAAACACCACATGATCTCACTCATAAGTGGAAGATAAACTAACACACGGACAGAGAGAACTGTTTGGTGGTTACCAGGGGTAAGGGGGGTCGGGGGGGCACAAGGGGTGAAGGGATGCATTTATATGGTGACTGACAAACAATAATGTACAACAAAAACTTCACAATAAAGAAAAAAAATCAGTTATGCAAAAACTCCAAATGCTATAGAATAATTAAAGATTCTCTGCAATTTATCTCAAACTTTTAACTACAATAGAGCTGCCAGAGATGCAAAAATATTTGTGTGGTTACTAATCCTTTTAATTTTAACAGTTGTTTTTTTTTAAGTACTTTCCCCTCTTAAACATAAACAGAAGTATAGTACTGGAATGCTTTTGTTTCTATCCCAGCTCAGAGAATAATCATAACCAGCTGGAGGAATTAAACAAGATCCAACACACAAAACACAATGCCTGGCATATGGTAGGAAGGGCTCCAGAAAGGTGCTGTCTTCTCTTCTCAGGTGTCTACCGGCCTCACCTCCATCCAGGTACCTGCCCAATGACCAGCAGCATCCTCCAGGTGCCTGTCCCTCTGGGGGCTTCTGGAACCTTCTGGAACACTCTTAGAGGCAGGGCCTAACCAGAGTCACCCAACCAGGACAGCACATAAGGGCTGAGGCCAGAGCTGAGATGTTCAACCTCACACACTCCCTGCCTTACACTCACTTCCCAGCCCCTGTTCTGGTTCAGGGTCCCCATCTTTTCTCTGGAACCACTGCACTAGCTTCTTTCATTGCCTTCAACTCTCTCATTATCCAAAGAGATTGATTATTTCTTCCTCAAGACCCTTCCACGGCCCCCAGTGCAGACTGAAAGAAGTCAGGACTCCTACGCTTGGCACTTAAAGCCCTCTATGATCTGGTGCCCACGTGCTCTTTCAACCTCCTCACCCACTGACTCCCCCAACAACACCCTCTGCGCCACCTAACCTTTGTATGTCCTCAATTTCCTGCCTTCAGGACAGCTAGGGGCTAGCCTCGGCTCTGCATCTGATTGTGTGACCTTGGACAAGCTCTTTGCCTCTCTGAACCTCAGTCTCCTCATCAAGCTATTGGGGCTCTCATAGACAAGAGACGAGATAAGGGAGTGAGGGCCAGGTGCCGGGAGGGCTCAGGAAATGCTAGCCTGCGAGCACTGCCTCCTCCCTGCACCTCCATCCCCTCAGACAGCAGCTGGTGGCCATCTGCTCCTCATCCCCAGCAGCGGGCTCTCTTCCCTAAGCCCCGGAATGCAGACGCACTCACGGCCAGCAGCAGCGGCAGCCAGGGAGGGGAGCAGGAGGGAGGACGGCCCTTAGAGGAAAATTACCCGGCTCTGGCCCAGCCAACACTGACACTCACGGCTGCCTCTGAGAGAGGGGATTTGGGGGCCTGGCAGGCTCTTCGTGAGCCATGGACTTGGCCCCAAGCCTTGACCCCTGTCTGAGCTGGCGGGATGGTGGGGGGCGCTCTGGGCCCCACTCCTCTGGGACATTCCCACTCTTTGGCATCCAAAGAGATGGGGAAGAGGAAGAACAAAAACAGGCCTTTGTGAGAGGAGAAAATTGGCTTCTGCCTCTGCCTGCTGGGGCCCCAGGCACTGACATGAAAAAGAGACCCTCTGTGCCCCACTGCTGTATCTCAAGCCCTACACCCTGGGTACCACATCCCTGCATCATCTTCTTTGAACCATGCCCAGCATCACATACACCGTGCTCTCTACGCAACATACTGGAACACCCCGTGGTCCTCATGCCTCATCCTGTGTGTACCCGTGTTCCATGCACTGCATCTCATGTTACTTACACCTTAGGTCATGCTCCATGCATCACATCACATCCGTTGTGTGATGTACTCTGTACTATGTACCATCTTGCAAATCCCATGTCCACTGTACCCGGTCCTGTCCCTTGGAAATGTGCACCACAAACCTTGTCCTGGGTCCATCAGTTGTGTCACTCGCTCCATGATTCCCGTCTGTAGTGTAATGGTTAAGGAGGGCAGGCTCTTGGACAGACTCCCCGCCCTACCCACAGTTACCTAGGCGACCCCTTCTCAGTGCCTCAGTTTCTTTTGCTATAAAATGGAAACGATATTAACACTCACCTAATAGGGCTGTTGTGGGGATTAAAAGAAATAATGCATTAAAGGTGCTTAGCCCAGTGCCTGACACAAAGCGAGTGTTATAAAATGTTTGCTAGTACTGTTACAATTGTGCCTGGGGATCTGTACTATGTTCTGTGTACTGTGTGCCAGGCTCCCACGTCCCCAGCTCCTACTATGCATCAGACACTCTATCATATTAGTGAAATTCAAACAACGAGCTACAAGGAGGATATAAATCTCCACTCCTACAGAAGAGAAATCCGGGGCTCAGAGAGAGCAATAATCCGCATGAGGTCACACAGCCAGAAAGGGTGAAGCTGTGAGGTGCACACAGGT
The DNA here is from genome assembly GCF_057802395.1 of Ceratotherium simum simum. Taxonomy (NCBI): domain Eukaryota; kingdom Metazoa; phylum Chordata; class Mammalia; order Perissodactyla; family Rhinocerotidae; genus Ceratotherium; species Ceratotherium simum. The sequence goes on from NC_141928.1 coordinate 15,734,694, forward strand.
CAGGGCATTCAGAGAGACAGAAAGTAGATCAGTGGTGGGGTGGGAGTGGGTGCAGAGACTGCCAGCAAGCAGGCACAGGCATATTTTAGGGGTGATTGGGGTGATAAAAATGTTCTCACACTGGATTGTGGTGATGGCGGCATAACTGTGAATTTACTAAAAATATTGAATTACTTAAAACAGGTGAATTATATATATGTAAATTACATGTTAATTTACTTTGACAACTTTTGTAAACTATACTTCAATAAAGCTGTTTAAAAAAAAAAAATAGCCTGGGGGCCGGCCTGGTGGCATAGTGGTTAAGCACGCACGCTCCACTTCAGCGGCCAGGGGTTCACAGGTTCGGATCTCAGGCATGGACCTGCACACTGCTCATCAAGCCATGTTGTGGCAGCACCCCATATACAAAGTAGAGGAACACTGGCACAGATGTTAGCTCAGGGACAATCTTCCTCACCAAAAGAAAAATATATATATAGCCTGTGCACTTCCCCTGCACCATTCTGCAAAGGCATTCAGCAAGAGAAGTGACTCTCCATCGGTTAGTGGAGATGGTCAAGCAGAGGCTGAGCAAGCGCCCTGAGGCTGTGCCGGGAGGAGTCTTGAGCTGTGTGGTTCCCAAACACCTCTGCAGACCAGGTGTGCAGCAGAAATCACCTGGGGAGCTCCAGAAAGGTAGACTCCCAGGCCCCAGGCCCAGCCTCTTGAGTGTATAGGTTGGGGTGGGGCCTGGGAACCTGGGCTTCTGAGGCTCAGCCTGGCCTGGGAACCACTCATCAAAGCCCAGCATCTCCTCTCACCCTTGGGGAAACTGAGGCCAGACAGGAGAGGGGACTTGTCAGACCTAGCTGACCAAGCAGTGGGAAAGCCAGAAGTGGAATTGGGGCCCCCTCCTTGTCCATTCTCTCCTTTCCCTCCTCACCCCTCCCCAGTCCACCCTCCGCCCCCAGCCTCCAGTGACTCACGGCTCTGAGTCATCCAGTGATACCACAGAGGAAACTTCTTAGGAAAAACAATCCCCAAACAAAGCTTCTCCTCATCTGGGGAACAGAATAGGCCCAGGGGACTAAGAGAGAGAGAGAAGGAGAACACAGAGTGGAGTTGGAGGCTAGGACCCCAAGACCAGGTCTCTCCTCTCAGCCACTGACTTGTGTGGGGCCCTAGAGAAAGTGCTTCCCTGCCCTGAACCTCAGTTTCCCTGCCTGTAAATAACACCAACTACTGCACATTGAAGCTTATTATGGACCAGGCAACAAGAGAATTACTTATTAGCTTTGTCTTGTTGACAATGCTCTCTCAAACCTATAGCTAGCATCTTTCCCATTTTACAGATGGGGAAACTGAGGCTCAGAGAGGTTCAGCCCAATGTTACATAGTTAGGAAGTGCAGAGCAGAGTCTGAATCCAAGGCTTTCTGACTCTGAAGTCTTACTCTCATCCCACACACCTTTTAAAGATGCCTCCTGCGTAGAGTGGCAGGCAGATCATATCTCAACAAACACGTGATATGAATGGCCACAGTAAGAACTCAACCACAAATGCCTTTCTCCTTTCTTTCTTCCTCTGTGTCAGGCCTCAGGACTTTGCAGCCCAGTGGGAGCACACATGAATCACTCAAGTGGCTCTGGGCATTGGGAGCACCAAGCAGGGAGCACCCAGAGACTGATGAGCCACAGAGGAGAAGCATTTAAGCCGTGAAGGATGAACAAAGGTTTGTTTTTGGGGAAGTGGGAACCGGCAAGTCAGGTGGAGGGAACAGCAAAAGCAAAGGCTCAGAGGTGTGGCTGGCACAGGGAAATGCAGACACTGGAGAGGGGTGCCTGGGGTTGAGACCTGGACGTGGGGGTGGGGAAGGAGCCTGACTGCTACAGAGTCCTGGCCTGATCGGAGGCAGTGGAGGATTTTCAAGCAGGGAGAGAATAGGATCGGAGCTGGTTTCACCTCTGCAGAGGGCCTAGCTGCAGCTGAACTGGGAGTCAGGAGTGGGGCTTCCCCGGAGGCCTCCCTGGAGCCCCTCCTCCGAGCAGGCCACTCCAGGTCCCTTGCTACTCACCCATGGGTCAGAATCGCCCCCAGGGGCCTCTTCCTCAGCCATAGCTGGGCTGGGCAGAAGGCAGGCGGGCCTCTCCTGACTACATCAACATAATCACATCAGCCTATAAATAGGACCCTGTGGCTTAGTCTGAAATAGCTGTGGCCAGCCCAGCTCCACGGGCTTCACATGGGCACGCACAGTCCCGGAAATGGTCCTTCTCCTTGACACCATTAACAACCAAAACTTCCCCAGGAAACCACTGTTCACGCTCTAATTCACTTTCTTAAACGTGAGGCAGTGGGCTGGCAGGGGGAAGAGGCTGCTCACCTCCTGAAGTTTACTGGAAGTGGGCCCATGACTACTTTTCTGCTTCCCGTTCTCTGGGGACCCTGAGAGAGCCACTTCCTCTCTCTGGGCCTGTTTTCCCAAATGTAAACTAGGGAGGTTCGACGTGATACCCTTGGGGGCCCCTCTAGCCAGGATGCTTCCCAGAATCGTCTGGGGGGAACCCCTACCCCAAATGCCCATTCCATTGTTACCCTCCCCTAGTCGACTTGGGAATTTTTTAAATTATCAGCACTTAAAAAATTAGAATTGCAATAAATATTTGAGCCAGGTCCAGGCCCTGCCACTGAAGGGCTGGGTGACCTTGGATGAGTCTCTGTCCCTCTCTGGGCCCCAGATTCCTCAGCCTTAAGATGAAGGTGCTGGTGGGATGATGCCCAAGATCGATGGCTTTTTTTTATTTAAATGTTTTTTGTTTAGTATTTATGAGAACCATGATAGGCCAGCCTTGTGCTGAGAGCCTGGGCTAAACGACAATTAAGACCTGGTCCAGCCCCTTGAGCCCAGCCCTGTGCCAGACCCCAGTGGGGGAAATATAAAGGCATTTCCAACCCCCTCGATGTCCCACTAGAGACCTCCTTCGGGGCTGCTGGGGACACCTTGTTTCCAGTTCAGGTTACAGAATTATGGCCACAGAGAAGGACTCCCCAAGGGGCAGATTACTACATGGCCTGGGCCATCACCAACCAACAGGGAAATAAAGATAACCAGCTGTCCCTATGCACCAGGCATACACTTAGGACTTTACTTCCCCATCAGTTAATCCTCAACAACCCTATTATCACCTCTATTTCACAGATGAGGAAACTGAGGCTGAGAGGGGTTAAGGAACGTGTCGAGGGGCACAGAGCAAGACAGTGCCAGAGTGATGCTTCAGGCTCAGACCTGTTTGCCTCTGGAGCCCAGGTGTAACCAAACCCCAGGGCGGGAGTGAAACAGCGCTGGGCAGCTCAGGTGGACCACCGATCGGGGAATATCCCAACAAGGACAGAGGACAGAAAGGGGCACGGAGTATTTTGCTATGTGTGTGTAGGCAGGTGCCAGTGACAAGGCTTCACCCAGCGATACTCATTCCCTCCAACTAGTTTACAGCGCTGCCACTCCGATCCACCCTCCCCTCTGCCTCCCACCGACTGACTGTTCAGAAATCCCATCACTCAAGCTCAAGACCTGTCCGTGGCTCCCGGCACCCAGAGGATGGAGACCCGCCCAGAGGATGGAGACCTGCCCGACATTCAAGGCCTCCCCAACCCTGCTCTCCCCCCACCTCCTGGCACTCCCCACCTCAATCTCACACTCCTGCTTTAGCTGCGAGGCTCACTAGTCCCCAAGCACAGCGGCTCTGCCGGGTGGCCCAGCCTTTGCACACGCAACTCCATTGCCCGGAATGCCCAATGCCCCTCTCAGCCTGGTGCTTGACCCAGAGGAGAAGCCCTCTCTGGCTCCTGGAGCCCCTGCACTTATCGCAAACATCAGCCGCCACAAATCTGGATCTGCGAGGGCGGAGCGGGGTCTGATTCACCTGCCCTCTCCAGTGCAGAAGCTCAATAAGGGTTGGCCAGGTAAATGAAAAAATGCAAGGAGCCCAGAGAATGCTGATAAGCACACATTTCCCAGGACCGCCCAACACGAAGCCTCGTACTGAGGCACAGCGTCAGGACGCCACGGTGTGGAAGAACCAAAAATGACACCCTTGGGGCTTATCAGGGAACTGGCGGCTACCCCATTCCAGAGTTCTAATCAGTAAATCTGGGCAAGCCTCTCCCCTCCTTTAAAACTTCCAGTGGTCCCCCAGTGATCTAGAATAAAATCCAAACTCTGGCCAAGACCTCCAACGGCCTGCATGAGGGAGGTGCTGCCTGGTCTCCAGGCCCTTCTCCCACCACATTCCCTTCTTTCAGTTCCTCAATGACTCCACACGCAAAGTCCTGCCTGAGAGCCTCGCCCATGCTGTTCCCTCTGCCTGGGGGCTCCCTTCCCTGCTCACCTAGCCACCTTCCGCTCCCTCTCCCACCTGCACTTTTTCAGGAAGGCCTCCCTCATCTGTCCAGATAAGATCGCATCATAGCCACCCAGTCCCATATGCTCTCATAACCCTGGTCGTTTCCTTCACAGCTGAAGAAAGAGTGAATTTGTTATGTGTATAACGGCTGACTATAAGATCCAAGACTGTAAGACCCATGAGGGATGGAAAAATCTTATTCTTTGCTGATTCTCCAACACCCAGTTCAGGGCTTAAATATCTGTCAAGTGAATGCATGCATTAATGAATGAATGAATGAGTGAATGGACCCATATGTGTAACTCAAGAAAAGAAGGTTGTCAGAATCCTGGTGAAGGACGTCTGAGGCAGAAAAACAGGGCCCTGGACGAAGAAGGTCAGAGACGCAGGAGATGAACTGGATGGTGCAGCCTCCCAGAACAAAAAGGAGAATGCGCTCCTAGAAGAAGGTATCTGATGCTCCAGAGGTGGTACCTGGAGATCTGAGGAAATGCCACTGGATTTTGACAAGTAAGAGGTCCCTGGGCCTCCTTGCTGGAAGCCAAGTTCAGCAGAGGTGGGCATGAGGCGGGAGAGTGCAGAGACAGAGGAGAGAAGGGAGCGAACGAGCAAAGCCCTCAGTTCACAGGTACTCAGTTTGGTCCTCTCTTCTGCGGAAGCGGGGAAAGCAGAAGACAGGTCCCCGTGTCACTGGTACCAAAAGCATTAGCAGAGCATAACAACACTCTTTCTCGTGACAGATCACTTTGAGGCAACGGGGCTTCGGGAGTTGTCAGGGCTCAGTCTCAAAAGCAGGAGCGTCAGAGCCAAGAGGTCCCCATCCCTCCTGTCTGGGCAGCATTGGGGTTACCCCTTTGCCAGCAGATCCCTCGGGCTGCGGCTGAAGTGGAACAAGTCCCCCCTCTGGGCCCAGCTGGCCTGCTAGGAATGCCCAGCTTTGAGGACAAAGCATTCTGGGGACCATCAGGTGGCCCTTTCATCTAACTTTGAGAAAGAGGAACAGCTCTGACTGTGGTCGGCTGTCGTGTCTCTGCCTGGAAGCCAGCTGGGCCGCAGCAGATGAGTAAGCCCTGTAGGCAAGTGGCCCCTTCGCCTTTTGGCAACCAAGGGTGATGTCATGGCTGGAGCGGTGTTTTCCAGGCTCTCTGCACGACCGCTATTAGAAATTCACTTCTGTTCCCGTGTTGGAAGCTAGGTTATTCCCCTGTTAGTGACCCAGCCCGTTTCACAGCTCACAGAGCTCGTGCGGTCTTCACAACAACCTCGTTAGGTGGGTGGGGGAGACTGATGCACCCATTTCACAGGCAGAGAAACAGAGGCCTGAGCTGGGACATGAACTGGGTCTCCTGCTTCCAGCCCAGGACTCTGGACTCCACCCCCTGCCTCTTGGCCTACTTCAGCGGGTCACCTGTGAATCTGATAGTCAGGTGGGCCCCACCCTGCCACCATCCCCAGGTGGGTATGACTCATCCAACTGCCCCGTGACCCACACTGCTCAGATGCTCCTCCCATGGTCAACAAGCCGGAGGCTTGGCAGCCGCACCCCAGCTTTTCTTACCTCCCCAAAGCCTCCAGGGAGAATTCCTGCACCTCCTCCTCAGGGACTCCAGCCTCCTACAGAAGAGCTGACAGACCCTTGAGAGGGAAAGCGACTTCCCCAGTCACACAGCGAGCAAGGAGTACAGCCAGGGTGGGGCCGGGCCCTGTCCTTGCCTCTGCCTCCGCAAGGCTCTCCGTTGCCTGGCCTCCCTCTCAGGGAAGGGTGAGGAAGAAATGAGGCAGAAACGTCCTCTGAGCCATACTAGAAAAACCTTGGGGACTCCCTTTGACTCCACTGTGGCGACCAGCCGCTGTTTCCACTGCCCTCTCCAGACTCCCCCGGGGCAGCCAGGGCTGGGTTTGGGAGGACGCTGGGGTGTCTGCACTGCTCTACCTACCTGGCAGGGCTGTGAGGGTGAAGACCGCTGCTCCGTGGGGAGGCACTGGGACCAAGTCGGAAGCACTGCCCAAGGTGGGTATCAGCACCACCTGGAAATAAAGGACCAAGACTCAGCATCAGAGGCTCAAGGGCATCTGGTCAAAGCCCCATGCGATGCTTCCACTCCTCCTCATCCCCCGACCACGGTCACACAGCCCCTACTTGCACACCTCCAGCAACGGGATGCTCACTTCCTGCCAAAGCTGCAAGACCTTCTGTTGGAGAGTTTAGCTGGTTAAAAGAATTGTCGGTAGGATGTGCTAAACTCTCTCTCTCTATGCCTTATACCTGCTGGTCCAAGCTGTACCCTCTCGGGTCACCCAGAACAAGTCTGTTACCCTATTTCCCAGTGGCTCCTTGGAGACTTGAAGACAGTGATCCTGGGCCACTCAAGTCTTCCAAAAGTCGTATACCCCTTTTCCCCCAGCTCTTCCTGAGTGCAGGGAGTCTGGTTCCCTCACTCCCTTCTCTGATCTACTCCAAATGAGCCCTGTCCCTACTGACAGCACAAGACCCAGAATTAGGCATTCAGATGAGCTCTATTCAGGGTGGGGCAAGTAGAACTCTCACCTCCATCATTCTAGATATCATGCCTCTATTAATCCAGCCTAAAATCCCATGCACATTTAAGGTAACCCCATCGCATGACTGAATTCAGCTTACAGTCAACTTCAGAGCTATGGTTCAGGATTCTGGAGTTAGAAAAATGGCCCCTCACTTAACTAACTATGTATCTCGACCAAGCTACTTCACCTCTCTGAGTCTCAGTTTCCTTCTCTATAAAAAAGAGATTATGTGAGAACCTACCCAATAGGGTCATTATGGGGATGAAATGAGATAAAATAAGTCAAGGATTTTCAACAATGCAGAAACTGTTTACTCTCCAGCTGTCTCTGGTTTACTCTGGTTAGTAATTAAATCTCTAAGTCTTTTTCTAGAAATTATATCTTTCTCATCCTGTACTTGTGCAGTTTGGGGACCCAAGCTATTTACATGCCATATCCCACCTCCACGCCTAAACATTGCTCTATTATTGCAAGACAGTATTATTATTATCATTATTATTATTATCTGGTGATGGGTCTTTCTCGCCCATCAGACTATGAGCTCCACTAGGCTGCTTTGTCTCTGAAGCCTTGGTCCTGGCATGTGACCTGGCAAACAGCAGGACCAGTGGGTACATGCTAGACAAGTGAAGGCAGGGCCAGCCTGTGTCGGCCCCACAGTGGACTGTGCAGCCCAGCCTTCCAATGCCCCCGCCTTTCAGGGACAAGCTGGATTTTCTCCTTTCTCAGTCCCTAGAGTCCAGTCATCTACATTCGGGGGAGGCTGAGCAAGCTGGCTCCTGCCTACACTGGAAACTTTCTCTGCCCAAACCAGCTTCTCCAAGCCAAGGGGAGAGGCCAAGATCCCAAACGTGGTGGGGCCCTTCAGGATCCTGGGATTAGGACACAAATGAGCCCTGTTCTCCGCCGACAGTAAATGGCCCAGACATTCATGGTGGATTTCTTCATGGCGAGTGGCACGGGTTGCTAGCAGGGGATCTGGAAAGAGGTTGGGTGCTTATCTGGACCCTCGGACCTGGTATTAAATGCCACCCCTGTGGGCCTTCCTCAAAGAGGTCCACAGAAACTTCCTGGTTCCATGGTAGAGATCAAAGCAGAGTTGGGTTTTATTGTTCCTGCAAATGACTAATGAACACCTGCTTTCTGTTAACTCTGTATGAGGACGAGTCTTTCAAATCCGGCCCCTCCTCTTCTACACACCTCCAAATCACACCCTCGTCCTCACTGGTGGTACATTTGTTCCTAAGTGTAACCTGCTCCTCCTCCAGTGCTCCCCATCTCAGCAACAGCACCACCACCCACCATCCACTCATTGGGCCAGGCCAAACACCGGGGCACCACCCTCCTCAACCTCCCCTGCTCTGTCACTCTCGCCTCCAACACCACCACCTCCTGCCCATTCTACTGGAATGCATCCTCTTCTCCCCACCCCCTGCCAACATCTTGGTCCAAGCACCACCACCTCTTACCCGAGTGACTGCCATGCTTCCTAACTGGTCCTCCCACTTCCTCTCTCCTCCCTTACAGTGCAGTCTCCTCAAAACAAGCCCAGACCATGTCACTCTGCTGCTCAGACTCTACCTCGGCTCTCCTATGGCCCCTAGATAAAGTCCAGGATCCTCAACAAACTTTTCAACATCCTTCATGATCTGCCCCCACCGTCCCCTTGGACATCAGCTCTCATCAGTTCCTGTCTTCCACCCACAACCCTCCAAGCTCAGCCAGACACAGCTGCACTCTGTTCCTTGACTCCTCGTGTAAACCTTGTACAGAGTTTCCACTGTTCTGGAACTCTCTCCCACCCCTGTTCTTCTTTTCTCTTTCCATTCATCATCAAGTCTCAGCTTTCCTCCAGGAAGTCTTCTCTAACCTCCCCTTCCCTGTGAGCTCCTCTGAGCTCCCACAGGCCTCTAGTCTTCCTGTCACACTGTCTTGTAATGGTCTGTTTCCAAGTCAGCCTCCCCCCATTAGACTAAGATCTGCTCCTGTGTACCCCACGGCCTAGCCTAGGGCTGGGCCCACCACAGCTCAAGATTCAACAAAGGAAGAAACTAGTGAATCACATGCTTGCACACGTGCATGTACACGTGTGTGCACACGTGCGTAAACACATACTCGCGCATGCACCCGTTCAGAGACGGCTGAGAGTACAGGTGCTGCCCTCTATGGGCAAAATGAGCATACACTCTTTCCCAGGATTTGGACACCAGGAGCCTCAGAGTTTCAAACTCAGTTGGGTTTAGAATTAAACCTAGCTAACTCCAAGTTGGTCTGTTTTTCATTTTGGACCTTAAGGCTGCAGTGGCTTAAAAACAAGGTCCACAAACCACTGACTAGTCTATCACCCACATGCTCCTGATGGAGCCATAAGGAGAGGCGTTTCCTCCCAGCGCTCAGACCCCAGCCCAGGGCTCGGGGTTCGCTAGGTGCCTGTTTGCTGAATTACACTCAGAGCATAGGGAGAGGAGGCACTTTCTAATAGTCAGGGCTGCCCACCAGCGGAAAGGCTGGCCTTTGGGTAGAGAGCTCACCATTAGTGAAAGTGTGCAAGCCTCCAGGAACCCCATCTATCTAGGTGGCCGAAGAGGAGCTTTCTGCCCTGAGGGCGGGATGGGAGGAGGCTGGAGCAGAGGTGTTCTTCTCCTAAAAGACTGCTCCCAGCTCCCTGGGAGGCCCTTCCGATTTGGTGTGAGAAAGAGGATATCTGTTCAGTAACGTCAGAAGGGTTCGAATGGCCACCTCAATGACAACAGTTATCATTTGCTGAGTATCTATCAAGTGTTAAACTCCTTACATACTTATATACTCTCATCCTCACAATAACCTTGCCAGGGAGGTATCATTGTCCCCATTTTGTGAAGGGAGGACACAAGCTCAGAGAGGTGAAGTAATGTGTTCAGGGTCACACAGTGAAGATGTCTGGGCAATTCCCACCAAGTCAGGCTGCCTTCCTTGCATCTTGGTCTCACTAAATTTCAAGCTATAAGGCTGGGCCTCTTGCTCACTAGAGAAAAACATAGAGCTTCGGTTACTCCAGATCAGGGGTCAGCAAACTTTTAGTGTAAAGGGCCAGACAGTAAATATTTTAGGTTTTGCAGGCCACTACCCTCTCTGTTGCATACTCTTCCTTGTTTGGTTTTGGGTTTTTTTTTTAACAACCTTTTAAAATGTAAAAACCATTCTTAGTTCAGAGGCAAACAAAAACAGGCTGGGGCCTCCCCAGGGATTTTAGTTTGCAGCCTATAGAGAGAATTAACTGGAAAACCTTCTGGTGGGAGTGTTTATGCCAAATGCAGGTCCTTCAGCTGTATTTCTCCCCCTTCAGATGGCTTCCTACTGAGTCACTCTCTCAGAAAGAGGGGCCCTACCTCACTCCGAAAAAAGGCAGCAAAATATTTCAAGGGCTTTCAGATTCCAGAAACTCAGAGCTGTGGACCAAATAGTTCGACTCTGCATTGGTTACAGAAGAGGGAGGCAAATGCGATGGGTAGAAAGAACCTCAAAGATAAGACATTAAGATTAAGAGATCCACTTAACGAGGGATTTAGAATCCTACTATGCAAAGTGTGGTCCGTGGACCAGCAACATCTGCATCACCTGGGAGATCATTAGAAATGCAGAGTCTCAGGCCCCACCCCAGACCTAACGAACCAGAATCTCCATTTTAACAAAAATCCTCAGGTGATTCATGTGCAGGATAAGTTTGAGATGCTCTAGAGCATCCTTTATGTCCAAGTGCAACATTGTTAACACAACTTTTACCCTGAGGAAAGAAAGGGTCTAAAGGCATCTTTCTTTGTGTCATAATATTAAATCTCTGACCTAATATCTGCACTAGTGACCTCCAAAAGCACCCCACTTTAGGATGCACAATGGACAGACCAAGACCTGCCACTGGATCTGGAAATCAGACCTTCAACTGGCAGAGAAGTAGACCTGGGAGGACCAGAGAAGGTGCCATTTCCCATTTCAGAGTGAGAGGAATCAGTTTGAGAGGGAAATGACTTCTCCAAGACCACACTGCAAGGAAAAACTAGAGGTCTGACCATGGCCAAGTTCCTTCATCTTCCCACGCCTTGGGGTTAATAATAACTGAAATCGTTTGGGTTTAGAATGAGTACTTTCGAACTCTCATAAGTGATAGAGTGGCAATCAGCAGTCTTGCCGTGTGCTTTAGGAAATTCACTTGCTCTCTCTGGGCATGTTTGCCCAGCCAGGACCGGGGGTGGGGATTCAGGTGATTTCCAAGGTCCAACTGTCAAAGTCAGAGTCTGGAAACTGTTTTGAGGTGAGGAAGCAGTCAGAAGAGGGGCTTTCTGCTGAGGGTCACCACATTCACACCAAAGTCTCTGGGCTGGGAACATAAAGTCAAGCCCTTCGGACCTAGATGTGGAGACAGAGAAGTCACCTGGCATAAGCCCAAAGCTTTATGGCAAATGGAAAGCAGAAACTGGAATGAGAACCAGCTTCTCTCTGCCTCTTCAGCCTGGGATCTTAATCCTTTACTGATGCTGAGCTGTGCAAAGGTATTTGCTGAATGAATGAATGAAGCACAATGTTTCAGGAAAATGGTCCCTGAGTCTTCTCATAGGACAGCTAGACTTCTGATAACCAGCTTCTGACGCTCCCTCAAGAATGCTGCCGCCCTCAGGGCGGCTGGTGGGAATAAGAAATGATGCAGCCTTTCTGGGTAGCAATTTGGCAAAATGCAGCAAAAGCTGTAAAATGCTTTCGGATGCTCCGGAGGGAGCCACAGGTGAGGCGTTTCCTCCCAGCGCTCAGATCCCAGGCTTGGGCTCAGGGCTCGCTAGGTGTCTGATTGCTGAATTATATCTCAGAGCATAGGGAGAGGAGGCACTTTCTAATAGTCAGGGCTGCCCACCAGCGGAAAGGCTGGCCTTCGGGTAGAGAGCTCATTTTGACCCAGCAACTCCATTTCTTGCGCTCTCTTCTAGGAAATAACGAAAGAATAATTTATGCACTAGGATGTTCATTGCAGCATTGTTTATAAACAGCCTAAATGCCTAATAACAGGGGAAAGTGAGCCACAGGATATTTACACTTAGATACAATAATAGAGAGTGATGAAAAATCAAGTCGGCCTATATCATTTTCATAATAAAAAAAGTAAAACCTTTTTTTTATGAATAAAATGCTTCTTTAATCCCCTAGACTATTGGAAAGAAAGATTTTAAATAGAAACAAACACACATAAAATAAACTTAGGCATAGTATATTTTTAAAACTCTTTTAAAAATTAAATTTAGAGTCCTTAATAACATGAGAAAATATTTAGGCTATAATGTTGAGAAAAATAAAAAGTCAGAATAGAAAATTAGAAATGTGGTATGACCACAATTATGTGGGGGTAAAAAAATGTGCTGAAAATATCAGGGAGGAAATGCACCCAAATGTTAGCAGTGATTATCTTGCGTTGGCAGAATTGTGGACAGTTCTTATTTTTTTACACTTTTTTTATTTTCTAAATTTCCTATTATGAACATTTATTATCATTAGAAAAAGAAGAAAAAAAAGGAGGAGGGGAGAAAAAGTCCCCCATATCCCATGGGCATCCCACCCATAGTGCTTTGCCACTCCCCTAAAATTATCTAGTATTTACTGAGTACCCACCAAGGGCCCAGCCCAGCCCCAGCCACTATAGAAGGGAAATTAAGGGCCCAGCTCCACCCCGAAGGCTCACAGACACCGAATATACTCTTTGTTTGGCAAATAAGCCAGACCCAGATGATATCCTTGAAGCTGGAAAGTAGTAAGACTGTTTACTTAACCAGTTCAGAATCAATGAATCCACTCCCACTGGTGTGGCGCCTTCACTGGAGTTCCCTGAGAGGCTCCATGGCTCAAAGCGTCTCTGGAGCCCCCCTGGGAAGAGCAGATTTCAGGGATGCTTTACAGCCCAGGAAGAAAAGTTATCCCTTAGTCCAAGCATTGAATGCAAGAGGTGCAGAAGGGCCCTCCGAGACAGAAGAAGCAAGGCACCAGGAAGGAGTTGGATGGGGGAGCCTGGGAAGGAACCTAACTGGCCATGTCGCCCCTGGGGACCCCTGGGCATGAGAGCTCACATCTCCAGGCCTCAGTTTCCCTATCTATAAATTGGGGCCCATAATGACAATCTCAGGGCTACTGTGAGGCTCAAAGAAGAGAAAGTACATCATTTCATCTCTCTAGGCCTGCCTCAGTTTCTTCACCTGTAAAACTGAGTCAATATCTCCTCCCTTATAGGGCTGTTGGGAGATTAAACAAGACAGGGAAGACAGCAGGTGAACACACACAGTAAGGAGGCTACATACGGTGGCCGTGATTGTTACTGCTTGTAGAACAGGGAAGAGGATACATAAATGAATCGTAGGGCTCAACTTCCTCATCTGCAAAACGGGGCAACCAATTCAGTCTGCAAAGACCAAATTCGTGAACAGTAGCTGAATCTCCGGCTGGCACTGGTGCAAGTAACTTAAACACGGATGACGGCTGTGGGCTCACTCTGTGCCCACAGATGTGCAGGTCCCATGTTCGTGCACCGAGCACAAATCCCTCTGACTCAGAGGCCATCAGAGCTGGGAAGGCCTGACATTATCCTGTCCACCCCTGGGCACAGGGTGGAATCTGAGGTCCAGAGAAAGGCACGCATTAGCGCAAGTCACCCAATACTTTCTCAGCGGCAAAACTAGGACCAAGCCCACGCCTTCTGCCGCCCACAGTGCCCACCACACCCACCCATTTTCTCTGCTTGCCCTCAAATTGCTGATGTGGTCCCAGGCAGGGCAGGGAGAGCAGGCATATGGCAGGATGGGGAGGGGAGTAGGGGGAAGCCAGAGAGCAGCAGGAACCGAGCCTGCCTGTGGTCTCCAAACTCAGAAACCACATCAGGCTGAAACATGACACACGCTCACTCAGTTGAAAGGGAGGAGATATTTTTACTTGACATCCCCTGACTGCCTAAACACTAGTCTCTTTCTTTCCCTCCCCGCAAAAATGCATAACTCCTGGGACCTGCTTTTCTCTGCTTCTGCTGGTGTTTTCTAGGGGAATGACGGTGGGCCAGGGGGGTGCCCACTCTTCCTGGCCTCCCCAGAAATCTTTCCAGAACATGAATTCAAATGGTGGAAGGCAGGGACTGCTCCTGGCTGGGCCCCCAACTCACCAAGTGACCTTGGGCAAGTCCTGTGTCCCCTTGGAGCCTTGACTCCCTGAAACAGAGGGGAGACTGACCTACCCTCTGGAGTCCTGTTGATAGTATAGAAAAGTATGAGTTTACAAACAGACATGGGGGGCCCCTCCAGGTCTCTCTGCTGCAAGGCTGAGCTCCCCAAGCTGTGCACACTGAGTCACATCCCTCATGACAGCCACAGCAAAACTCCCCCAGCGGTTCTCATGTCAGGACTAGACGGAACCTTCCGGAGAATGTCTGGTGCAGTGATTAAAAGATACTGCTCTATAGTCAAACCTCCAGAATCCTGGTACCATCACCTAATGGCCTCACAATTCAAGACACATTATTTAGCCTCTTTCAGCCTCAGTTACCTCATCGATAAAAGCAGATAATAGTATCCAACTCAGAGGAATGGTTGTGAGGAATCAATGAAGTAATTAATATTTCCGTGCTTGGTATACCAAAAGGTAGCTTTTTATCATTAGCGTGCAGACCAACATCTCCCCATTTTATAGATGGGGAAACTGAGGCCCAGGGACTTGTCCACAGGACTTGCCCAAGGACACTCAGAAGAACTAAGACTGCAGTTCCACTCCCAAGTCAGTGTTTCTAACTTCTCTCAGTCCTGTGGTCTCTAATCAGCAAACATACACACTCAGAGACTATAGACACAGGCTGTCAAGTTTTCTTGAAGAAAACCAGAGACCAATGCCTCAGCAAAGGACTATGGGCCATTCAGAAATCATCTCTAGGACCTGGCAACTTCTCATGAAGACCCAAACTACCCTCGTGGAGTAGGAGGAAGTGACCTACTGGCCCTGGATGGCTAAGATGTGAGAAGGCATCCTTCCAATCAACAGCTCTTGCTGGTAAGAGCTTGGCAGAATGCACACACGGCTGTTAACAGTGGCTACCTCTGGGGAAAGAAGAGCATTTGGAGAGATGAAGGTTACTCTATACTCTTCTCTGTGTTCGCATCTCTAACGATATTTTTTTCACTTTAAAAACAAAACTCAACACTGAAAAACTCAAAATAACTTAGCAGACTTATCCAGGAGCTATAAGCCTACTGTCTGCTTTTGCATGAAATTTATAGCAGGTTATGACTGGTTCTTCAGCTGGGCTTCCAGAATCTGCCACTCTGATCCATCCTGTGGCCACTGCCCTGGTTCAGACCTGCACTCTTTCACTTGACCATGCAACAGCCTCCTTGGGGTCCCCCTGCCTCCGGTTTCCCCCTTCCAATGCATCTCCTACATAAGCCACCAGATTGATGAGAGTTTTTATCATTGTTCTGGCAAAAACCTTTCTCAGCTCCTCATTGCCTTCAGGATAAAGTCCAAACCCTTAGTTTGTAATCTAGTTCCATCTTTATTTACAGTCTCAACTCCTATCACTCCACCCTTAATCTCCCTCAATCTCCATTCTAGCCACGTGGATTGCTCAGAAAACCTCAGTGCCTTTGCACAAGCTGTTTCTGCTTCTCAGAATGTCTCTTCTCCAATCACTTTATCTCCTGGGAAACTATTACTCATTTCTGAGGCCTGGGTGGCCCAGACAGACTTAGTCTTCCCTTTACAGGCTGAAGTAACTCTTCGTATCGCATGATTGTGTCAACCACTACAGATGGGAAGCATCTTGAAGACTGAGAGCTTTGTCCTCCTCGGGGCTCTTGGGCTCTCACAGAGCAGCACACAGAACACAGGCCCAGAAGTGCAGTGAATCAAGGAAGGAGGGAAGGAAGGAAATTCCATGAGAGGCAAACCCTGCAGCCCTCCCTCCCGGAGCCGCCTGCTTTCCCAGGTTCATGTTAGTCCATAATAAAAAAGACTATGGAAAATTTTGGAATTAAGTTCCCTTCCCTGATGCACATGGAAACCTTCTTTGCTGCCATGTAACTCACCCGGGTGCCAATCCAAGCTCCCCGGGCTGTTTACAACTTTCCTGGCATTTATAAATAGCAAGGCTCCAGAAAGGAAAATGGAGTTTTAAGGG
This sequence comes from Ceratotherium simum simum, assembly GCF_057802395.1. NCBI lineage: Eukaryota > Metazoa > Chordata > Mammalia > Perissodactyla > Rhinocerotidae > Ceratotherium > Ceratotherium simum. Next base: position 15,750,788 of record NC_141928.1, read on the forward strand.
AGTTGGATGCTGACTGTCCCCCCACCTCCCATCCTTACGCTTCCTTTCCAAGCCTCTTCCCTTTAACATCCTCAAGAAACACCAACCAGCCCCAGTGTTCCTATGTGTGTGTGCCAGGGTGCTCAGTCCCTTACTGAATGGAACATTCAAGAAAGAGTCTCAGGTCCCACTAGCTACAAGGAGTCAGCTGAGGGCCCACTGGAACTGGGTCCCAGCCCTGCCCCTTCCTTACTGTGTGACTATGAGCCCGTCACGAATTCTCAGGGCCCTTCAGTTCTCTCAACTGTGGAATGGGGTTGGGATTAGACCCCAGCAAGCTATGGTCACTGTAAAGTTCAGTGCAGCAGGTCCTGGCGAGAAATGCGGTCCTGGGAGAACAGGACGTGCAGGATTAAATCTTTGAAAAGTCCCTAGAGGCCAGACAAAAGCAGGAGGCACCTCCCCAGAGGGCTCATCTTCCACCAAGCACGCAGTACCCCCAGACCAGCCCTGAATGCCTCTGCCTTTTTAGCGTTCCGGTTTTAAAGACCCCTCTCTGCTCTGAGGAAGGGGAGGGCGGAATAAAGGGTGGATGTCTGGGCAGACAAGGGGCTACAAAAGATGTCTCCTGCCCACCCAACATCTCCCTCAGAATTCCAAGGACTGGGGCTTGCTCTTGGCCCCTGCACGGAGCAGCCAGCCTGCACTGGACTAGGGGGACACTGCTGTCATCAGGTTCTGGGGAGATTAGACCAGAAGAGATGGGGTCCCAGAGAGAAAGGGAGGTTCCAATCACTGTCTTCAACTCGAAAGAAGTTTCCCTGTGAGTCAGGGAAGGAAACAAACACTGCAGGGGAGGAGGAGACAGCACCTTCGGGCAGCCCATGCACGCAGATTCCAGACGAGTGCAAGGAGGAACTTTCTAACAGTCCTGGGCCCAGAAAGAGGAAGGAGGTGGAGGGCTCCCCATCGCCCGGGGAGAGCAGGCAAAGCCATTATTACTTGGAGTCAAGGATCCCTCGAGCAGACTCCCCAGCGGTGCCACCGCCCAGACCGTGGGCAGGGGGCCACCTGCAAGTTCGGGTCAGATACGCCGAGTGCCTGCCGCGGTGACCCCGGGCCCAGTACCCCCAGCCGCGGGGGCGGGGGCGGGGGCGAGGTTAGCTCAGATGCTTGCAGCACAGCGGGGCCTGTGGGTGGAGACCTGGCCCCCCTGTCTCCTGCCTTAGCCCCCCCAATCCAAACTTCCTTGGTCCCCTAGACGACGAGCAAGATGCGGGAAGAAGCCGTTCTCCAGCGATGCCCCCGCTGCTCGGACGAGCTCCAGGCGCGGGCGAGTTGGGACAGGGAGGGGAGCGAGAAGAAAGACCCAGATGCCCGGGATCCCCAGATGTCCGAGGCAGGGGCCGCCGCCTCCCCTACCTGCTGCTGCGGCGCTGGCGACGGCGGCTGCTGGGTCCAGCTGCGCTCAGCTGGTTCCGGGCGGCGGGGCCGGGGCGTTGCGGTCGCTCGGCCACGGTGGGCAGGGCGCGGGCGGGAGCCGCCCTCGGGGCGGGGCGGCGGGGGGGCCGGGCGGGGGTGGGTGGGGAGGAGCGCCGGGCCCTCCGGAGGCCGCAGGGAGGACGGCGCCTCTGGCTCCAGGCTAGCCTTCCCCGAGTGCATTGTATGTCACTTCACCAAACCCCTCGCTACCTCCCCAAGGAAGGCATCAAGTTCCCTGCTTTACGCGCGAGGAAACTGAGGCCCGGAGCGCGGAGGGGAGAGCTGCAGGAGTCTGGGGGGAAGGGAGGAGACTTGGGCAGCGCCTGGGCTGGGCTGGGGTCACGGAGCTCAGTGGGGTGGGCAACGTGCCTTGCACAACCAGGATCAGCGGAGGCAGATTTCAGCACCGGTGAGGTTCGACTTCGGGAGGCAAAGCCCTCAGAGGGTGAAATGGGCTCCTAGCAAAAGCAGGGAATGTGTGCACGCAGCAGCTAGAGCTACTGAAGGGAATAAAAGAGAAGAATGATTCCCAGCTTCATTCAGAATGAAAACACAAGAAACGCCAAAGTACATCCCTGTCCTTAAATGAGAACGTTAAGCAGGATCTTTGGAGTCAGACGGCCTCGGTTGTTACTCCTGACACTTACCAGTCCTGTAACTTTGGGCAAGTGACTTAACATATCAAAGCCTCCATTTCCTCATCTGTAGAATGGGCATAATAATTGCCTCTTCGTGTGGCTGTTGGGAAGACTCAGTAAGAGAAAGACTCAGCACAAGGGCAGGTACTGTGGGTTCTCCATAAATGGAAGTTCTTATCAGTGTGATGGCAGAATCATTTTAGGCAACTGAGAAAATCCACATTGTCAAAAAGATGAGTGCAAAGTCACTTGTAAACAAATGTAATATTTAATTTATCTCAACGACATCTCACATGCATTTGAGAAAGAGCCATTTATGACGGGGCAGGGCACAGGGCAGCCCCCCAAACAGTCCAGGTGCAAATGTGGGTTCCCAGGCCTCTTGTAGTTGCTGTGACACCAAGTTGGGAGGACTCACACAACAGGAGACTGGACCAGGTGACCCAGAACTCCATTCCCAGCCTAGGTGCTGGCAGCAGCCCATGTTCTGGGCTGGATAAATTTCCCTCCAACACCGGATGAAATGTACCAAGTCAGTAATTCCGGGTGCTGGGGATCAGAGCAGGAAAAGCTGGTGTTGTTTCAGTAGCAGAGGAGCAAGAGCACAGCACTCACTTCCTGGCTTTTCCTGTTTTTTCCACTGAGTAGCAGCCAGGGAAGCCACAGGGCCCGGGAATCCCAGCCTCCTGCCCCCCTCGCTTTGGACAACACTCGTAATTACAGGAACCGTTTCTTAAACACCTCATGGAAGCTCTGGGCTTCCCACTTCCCAGTGCTATTGACTTTCATCCTCATCTCCCCACTTGAATCCCCCAGGTAGCAGTTACCATGTGCAGTTGTCAGACGAGGAGGCCAAGGCTCGGAGAGGGTTAAGTAGCTCTTTCGAGTTCCCACAAGTGACACCATGCACAGCTGAGTCTAGCCCCTTCTCCTTTCCTCAGTGTTGTATATCATACTCTGTCACCCTTCCTCACTTGGGAAACACCCCAGTTCCACTTTCTCTGAGAACTGAAGCAGGGCGTCCACCCCTCTGGGAGGCTCACACTCTCTCTCTGCCACTCCCTGCTTTCTCCAGAGGCTGCCTGTGGCCCACTGAGGGGCAGGAGGGGAGAAAGGCAGAAACACAGACCATTTGGTTCTGAGTTCTTTGATTATAATCCCCAGCATACACATGCCCTGGAATTATCTAACATATCATTTCCAACCCCAGCAACTTCTCTCTGGCAAAGAGAAGTAAACCTCTGAATCTGTGTTTCCATAGAACTGGAGAATATCATACTGGAACGAAGGAAACATTGGAGATTATCTGGTCCAAACATTAATTTTATTTATTTATTTATTTGCTGAGGAAGATTCACCCTGAGCTAACATCCATTGGCAATCTTCCTCTTTTTGTACGTGAGCCGCCGCCACAGCATGGCTGCTGACAGACAAATGGGGTATGTCTACTCGGATACTTGGAGTATCCTTTAGCCAGAAGACCACCTCCTCCCAAAGAGTGAGGATGGGGAAATGAAGACCACACCCAGGCCATGCAGTAGATAATTTAGGGATGCCTGCTCCCTCTTGTGAGAATGCCTCACCCCACCCACAAGTGTGGTCCTCACTTGGCACCGATGTTTGTACAGTAACCCCCACCCCACTCCAAACATGCTTGACAGCACTGGGAGTGGACACCAGACCCAAGCTGGACTGTTGGAATTTGGAATGGGAGTTTTGGATGTGACGATTATAGTTAGTTAACTGGGCCTGTGAGGACTGGTCATCTTTGAAGGCCAAGGCCGCCATTTCGAGGTGGCCATCTTCCACAGAGAAAGCCAGTGAGACCCTCATTAAATGACTAGATGGGTGTGGATAAATGAGTGTGGAGAAACTCGGAGAGGAGAAGGCTGGGCTGGCCAGGAAAGACGTCTGGATCCATGGGACTCGTTAGGATGCAGACCTCTCCTGGAGCTAGCCTCAGAAAAGTAAGTTATTAGGACAAGTATTTATTGAGCATTGAATGCCTTTAGCAGGTTCCTAGAAGCAGAGCACAAGATCAGGATTTTGTGCAAGGGATTAATTGAGGGAGTGCTCTCAGGAATCCTGGAATATTGCAAGGAGCCCTGAGGCAGGAATGCAGCTGAGCGTGGAGGTCAGACCAGAGCAGGGCCTGAACACTAAAGGGCACGCAGAAAGTGCTCTCCCTCCATCCGTCATCTCTGCCGTCTGCTTCATTGTTCTTCCTCACATCAGATAAGCATCTCTGCTTTCCACAAAATGGCTTCTACCAGCAGTGAGCTGGAATCTTTGTCTGTGGCCCACGTGCTAATTTGGGTCAGATGCCTACCCTTTATCCAACTGACTCTAGCCAGAGGGGCAGGGTCGTACTGCACAAACCTGGCTGCTCCTGAAGGAAGTAAATTATATTAAAAATTTAAAAGTTACTACCTTAGAGACAGGCACCTCCACACCCTAAGGATTCCTGGTATAAGGGGGAACGTTTATCGATCCTGACTGACTCTATTCATAGAAGACTCGCCCTAAACTGTTCGGGGAAAATTGAGAACAAGAGAGTGCTCCAGAGGGATAAGTTTGGGAGGGTCGGGGTGGAGGGGGTCCAGATGGGGACGCGTGTGTGTAACCTGATAATTGCTTCGCGCCATAGCAATTCGCGCCATAAAATGTAACTGTTTAAATGTTTTAAATTAGCCAATCATGTAAGACCGCGCCAACCTTTTCCCGCTTTATGCTTCCGAATCCTATAAAAGAGCTTGCCCCTTAAGGTTCGGGTCGACCCCTCTGTCTCCTGCGAGATACGTGTCGACCCGAGCTCCGCTTAATAAAACCTCGTGCATTTGCATCAAGCTCGGTCTCCTGTGTCTGTGGGTCCGCGCCTTCCCGAGACTGGAGTTGGATTTCCTTTTGGAATCCTACATTTGGGGGCTCGTCCGGGATCTGCTGTCACCCCAGACTCAAGACCCCTTGGAGGTAAGCCTGAGTGACTGGGTGTGCGAATGTGTGCGGCGCCAAACATTGCTTTGGTCTCGGTATCTGGGCAGCCGCCGCTTCGGGCCGAGAGGGCCCAGCGGCTGCAGTGGCAGACGTGCTGGGAACTGCAGGCTGCAACCCTGGGGGACGCCCCAAGGGACAAGGGGAGTCAGGAAAGCCTGACTACCCCCTTTCAGGTAGAAAAAGAAACGGCACTCTTTTTCCCAGGGAGGACACGAAAACCCCTCCCGTCTGAAACCGCCTTCGGTTGGCTTGTACAGACACCAACCGGGCAAAGTTGTTTTTGTCTTGCTGTGTTTTTGATGTTCATTGTTCTGTTTTTGTTCGTTCCGTGGACCTCATTTGACGGGATGGGACAGACTATGACGACCCCCCTCTCTTTGACCTTAGACCACTGGACTGAAGTGAGAGCGAGAGCGCACGATTTGTCGGTAGAAATAAAAAAAGGGCGTTGGCAGACTTTTTGCACCTCTGAGTGGCCCTCCCTCAATGTGGGTTGGCCCCCTGAGGGGACGTTTAATCTAACTGTTATCCTCGCGGTGAGGGCTATTGTTTTCCAGGAGAAACCGGGTCCCATCCTGACCAACGACCATATATTACAGTGTGGCAGGATCTGGTGCAGAACCCACTCCCGTGGGTTAAGCCATGGGTAAAAGCAGAAAAACTAAGCCCCCGAGTCCTGGCGCTGCAGGATGCGGAGACACGGCAAAAATCGAAATCAACTCGAACAGCGGAGTCGGAGACCCTTCGGCCCCCGGGTCTACCCTGAGATTGAGCCTCCTCCCGAATGGCCCCTTTCTCGCCTCCCCTTACCCCTCCCCCGCTCCAGGATCGCAATCAGGACGGAGGGCGACTGGCTCGGGTCCCTCCGCTGGAACCCGAAGCCGCCGCGGAGCCACTCCGGACGGGCCTGATACCACGGTGGCGCTCCCACTAAGAGAGTATGGAGCTCCTGCGGGGCCCAACCAGCTGTCACCCCTCCAGTACTGGCCTTTCTCTTCCTCAGACCTGTATAACTGGAAAAATAACCATCCCCCCTTTTCAGAAAACCCCGCCGGATTAACCGCCCTGATAGAGTCCCTAATGTTTTCCCATCAGCCCACTTGGGATGACTGTCAACAGCTCTTACAGGCACTCTTCACCACGGAGGAGAGAGAAAGAATCACACAGGAAGCAAGAAAGAATATCCGAGGCACCAACGGGCAGCCAGCAACGATAGCTGAGGCGGAAGAAGGGTTTCCGCACAACCGACCCAACTGGGACTATAACACGGCTGAAGGTAAGGGGTCGCTGTCCGCTTACCGCCGGGCTCTAGTGGCGGGTCTCCGGGGAGCCGCAAGGCGGCCCACCAATTTGGCTAAGGTAAGAGAGATTCAGCAAGGACCCACTGAACCCCCCTCCGTTTTTCTAGAACGATTGATGGAGGCTTACCGCAGGTACACGCCCTTTGATCCGTCCTCGGAAGGGCAGAAGGCCTCTGTCATTACGGCCTTTATTGGACAGTCAGCCCCAGATATAAAGAGGAGATTACAAAGGCTAGAGGGGCTGCAAGACTACGACCTGCGGGACGTAATAAAGGAGGCTGAAAAGGTGTATCATAAAAGGGAGAGTGAAGAGGAAAAGCGAGAGAGAGAGAAGGGAGGCTGAGGAGAGGGAAGACAAGAGAGACAGGAGACGAGAAAAAAAACTAACTAAAATACTGGCCGCAGTGATAAAAGCGACAGGGCCAGATCACAGACAGTCAGGGAACCTGGGCAACGCCCCACGACCAGGCTCACGCAGACGGCAACCCTTGGACAAGGACCAATGTGCCTATTGTAAGGAGAGAGGACACTGGGCAAGGGAATGCCCCAAGAAAAGGGCCACACCCAAGGTGTTGTCTTTAGGAGAGGACGAAGAATAGAGGGGGCGGGGCTCGGGCCGCCTCCCCGAGCCTAGGGTAACCCTAACTGTTGAGGGGACCCCTATGAGTTTTCTGATTGATACTGGGGCTGAATATTCAGTACTGAAGCAACCTTTGGGGAAATTAAAAACTAAAAAGACTCTGGTTGTTGGAGCCACTGGGCAGAAACAATACTCATGGACTACTTCCCGGACAGTGAACTTGGGGAAAGGAAGGGTGTCCCATTCCTTCCTAGTGATTCCTGAATGCCCGACCCCGTTGCTAGGACGAGACCTTTTAACCAAACTGAAAGCTCAAATAGATTTTGCTCAACCTCGGCCTACAGTATCCTGGTCCGCACCTACCACCATGATATTGGCCCTGGAGCTAGAGGAAGAATATCGGCTCCATCAGCAGCCTAAGCCTAGAGCTCGGCTCAATACCGATAAGTGGCTGATCGAATTTCCAACGGCATGGGCTGAAACCGGGGGACTAGGGACGGCTACGAGAATTCCCCCAGTCGTGATAGATCTTAAGGCCGGAGCCCTCCCGATAAGGGTGCGTCAATACCCAATAAGCAAAGAGGCCAGAGAAGGGAGCCAGCGCCATATCCAGAGGCAGCGCCGACAAGGAATCCTGGTTCCTTGCCAGTCTCCTTGGAACACCCTCCTGCCTGTAAAAAGCCTGGAACTAATGATTATAGGCCGGTCCAGGATTTGAGAGAAGTAAATAAGAGAGTGCAGGATTTACACCCTACCGTGCCAAACCCATATAACCTACTCAGCTCCCTCCCCCCATCACGAAAATGGTACACTGTCTTGGACCTGAAAGATGCATTCTTCTGTCTACGGCTTCACCCAAAAAGCCAATTACTTTTTGCTTTCGAGTGGCGCGACCCTGATATGGGGATCGTTGGACAACTGACTTGGACGAGACTACCTCAAGGTTTTAAAAACTCCCCTACCCTGTTTGATGAAGCCCTCCACAGGGACTTGACAGATTATAGGGTTAAAAACCCTCAAGTGACTCTTTTACAGTATGTAGATGATCTACTGTTGGCGGCGGAAACCCCGGGAGACTGTGAAGAAGGGACCAACCGCCTCCTGGCCGAGTTGGGTGAGTTGGGATACCGGGCGTCGAAAAAAAAGGCACAGTTGTGCCAGGAAAAAGTAGTCTACTTAGGCTACACTCTAAAGGACGGCCAAAGGTGGTTAACTGACGCACGGAAAAAGACTGTGACCCAGATTCCGGCCCCAACCTCCGCTCGCCAGGTAAGGGAATTCCTGGGGACAGCCGGCTTCTGCCGATTGTGGATCCCTGGGTTTGCTACCCTGGCTGCTCCACTGTACCCATTGACTAAGGAAAGTGAGAACTTTGTCTGGACTCTAGAGCACCAGAAGGCTTTTGAGACTCTAAAACGGGCATTATTAGAGGCACCCGCGTTGGCCCTACCCGATTTGACCAAGCCCTTCACCTTGTATGTAGATGAAAAAAAGGGAATCGCCCGGGGAGTCCTAACTCAAGCCCTTGGGCCCTGGAAGCGCCCAGTCGCATATCTATCAAAAAAACTGGATCCGGATCCGGTAGCCAGTGGATGGCCCTCCTGCTTAAGGGCAATCGCCGCCACTGCCCAGCTGGTAAAAGATGCAGATAAGTTAACTCTGGGCCAACAGATAACCGTAGTAGCCCCCCATGCCTTAGAAAGCATTATCAGACAGCCTCCAGATCGATGGATGACTAACGCCCGGATGACTCAGTACCAAAGTCTGCTCCTAACTGAGAGAATTACCTTCGCCCCACCGCCATCTTAAACCCAGCCACACTACTGCCCGAAGCAGATGATGAAATACCTGTTCACCAATGCGGCGACATCTTGGCATCAGAAACGGGGACCCGACCCGATCTGCCGGATGAGCCATGGGCTGGGGCCCCTAATTGGTACACCGACGGCAGCAGCTTTATGGCAGAAGGTAAGAGGATGGCTGGGGCTGCTGTGGTAGACGGAAAAGACTCTGTGGGCAAGCAGCTTGCCGGAAGGGACTTCTGCACAAAAGGCTGAGCTTATCGCCCTGACACAGGCGTTAAGGTTAGCTGAAAATAAGACTGTGAATATATACACGGACAGCAGGTATGCCTTTGCTACTGCCCATGTTCATGGGGCTATTTATAAACAAAGAGGGCTGCTTACCTCGGCCGGAAAAGATATCAAAAATAAAAAAGAGATTCTGGGCCTCCTAGAGGCTATACATTTGCCTAAAAGGTGGCAATCATCCATTGCCCAGGTCATCAGAAAGGCACCGACCCCATAGCTCAAGGGAACCGCTTAGCAGATTTGGAAGCCAAACGGGCGGCACTAGGACCTATGGTCCTGACTCTCCAGGAGCTAAGGTCAACAAAACTGTCTCCGGTGGGGAACTAACTAAAGAAGAGAAAGTCCTTTCCGTTGCAGAAGGGCGAGAATATCTATCACATCTACACCGGCTAACCCACTTGAGCCCTCAGAAACTAATTAAAATTATTGAGGCCTCCCCGTACCAGGTACCAGATTTGAGAAAGGCGGCTGAGGAAATTTATAAGGATTGTAGAGCTTGCGCTCTCACAAATGCTGCAGTTACCAAATACCGCACTGGACATAGACTCCGGGGAGATAGGCCCGGAACCTTTTGGGAGATAGACTTTACTGAAATCAAACCGGCCCGGTATGGAAATAAATATCTTCTAGTATTTGTAGATACCTTCTCGGGATGGGTAGAGGCTTTCCCCACCCGAAAAGAGACTGCCTCTGTAGTAGCCAAGAAGATATTGGAAGAAATCCTCCCGAGATTCGGGATCCCAAAGGTAATTGGATCTGACAACGGTCCTGCATTCGTTGCCCAGGTAAGTCAGGGACTGGCCAGTCAACTGGGGATCAATTGGAAATTACATTGTGCTTATAGACCCCAGAGCTCAGGCCAGGTAGAAAGGATGAATAGAACAATTAAAGAGACCCTAACTAAATTGTCCATAGAGACCGGCGATAGTGACTGGACAGCCCTCCTGCCCTTTGCCCTGTTCCGCGCTCGAACACCCCACAGGGACCCTTAAAACTTACACCCTTTGAAATCCTCTATGGAACCCCTCCCCCTTTGGCACAAATAGGGATACATGACCCTGACATTATACCTTCTATACCTTTGTCAGCCCGCTTGAAAGCACTCGAGGCTGTCAGGCGCGACATCTGGAACCAGCTAAAAGAGGCCTACCAGCCTGGTGATCTGCTCATCCCGCACCAATTCCAGGTTGGGGACTCTGTCCTTGTGAGACGACATCGGACGGGGTCATTAGAGCCACGTTGGAAGGGGCCCTACGTGGTGCTCCTCACTACGCCCACAGCAGTCAAGGTGGACGGTATAACCTCTTGGGTTCACGCCACACACGTAAAGAAGGCACCCCAGAATGCAGCAGATCTCTGGAAGGTGGAAAAGACTGATAACCCTCTTAAGCTGCGTTTGCGTCATGGGAACGGCGAGCAGGTCGTCCAATCCTAATCCCCACGCTCCTCAACTGCTCACGTGGCAAGTCGTCTCCCAGGTAGGAGATATAACCTGGTCAATCCAAAAAACTGCTTCCCCTTGGACATGGTGGCCAGACTTACACCCTGACCTTTGTAAACTGGCTATAGGAACCCCCGACTGGGATTTCATGGGTCGACGAAGGGGGGCAAAACAAGCCGGAGGATGCCACTCCCCCCATCGCAAGGGTAAACTAAAGGCATACCCCTTTTACGTGTGCCCCGGTCACCACAGACCTCGTTCAATTGACTCCTGGTGCGGGGGCAAAGAAGACTTCTACTGTAAAAACTGGGGATGTGAAACCAGTGGGACTACTTATTGGGAACCCTCCTCTTCTTGGGATTTAATCAGGGTTAGAGCAAATTATAGCCACCAGATGAGTCGGGGCTCAGAATGCAATACCTGGTGCCACCCCTTAACCATTCAGTTCACAGGGAAGGGAAAAATAATTAAAACCTGGATTGGGAATGGTCATTCATGGGGAATAAGATTGTACAAAGAACGGTACGATGATGGCCTGACCTTCTCTATTAGATTAAAAATAGAACCCCCCGCCAGCAGACCAATAGGGCCAAACGGGATCCTAGCCGATCAGAGGCCCCCTCTGTCCCAAAAATCCCCCGCCAGCAGACCGATAGGGTTAAATAGCCCCAAACCCCCCCAGGTAAAATCCATAACCCTAAATGGGGCCGTAGATATGGTCACCAGATCTGCTCTGCGACCACCATCTACGCCACCTCCCGCAGTACCTACTGAGCAAAGATGGCACAGACTGTTTAACTTAGTATGGGGAGCTTACTACGCCTTGAATGATTCCAACCCTGAAATGACTGAATCATGCTGGCTATGCCTAGCGGTCAGCCCCCCTTATTATGAAGGAATTGCCACCATGGGGGTCTATAATAACACCCCAGACCACACGACTTGTCTTTGGGGCAAAGAAGGGCGGCTAACCCTAACGGATGTGTCGGGGACCGGTTCAGGACTATGCTTAAAAAAAATTCCCCCAGGCTACCAAGCTCTATGTAATAAGATTGAAGTCAGCCTTCCGACTACTCCTGGTCATTTTTGGTACCAGGACCCAATAGGTGGTGGGCCTGCACCACGGGCCTAACCCCCTGCATCTCAACTAGCGTATTCAATTCGTCACAAGATTTTTGCGTGCTTGTGCAGTTGGTGCCTAGAATTTATTATCATACTGCCAATAGTTTCGAGGATGAATTTGACCAGAGATCCAGATTATGGAAAAGAGAACCAGTATCCCTCACCCTGGCTGTACTCCTGGGACTGGGAGTTGCCGCGGGCGTAGGGACTGGCACTACGGCCTTAGTCACAGGAGAAAGGGGATTAACTGCCTTGAGCAATGCTATAGATGAAGACCTCAGGACTTGAGAACAGTCCATCTCTAAATTAGAGGAGTCCCTCACCTCCCTGTCTGAAGTAGTGCTCCAGAATAGAAGAGGATTGGACCTGCTGTTTTTAAGAGAGGGAGGACTTTGTGCGGCCCTTAAAGAAGACTGCTGTTTCTATGCAGATCACACAGGGGTAGTCCGAGATTCAATGCAAAAATTAAAGAAAAGATTAGACATGAGGCAGCAAAGCAGGGAGGCGCAACAGAGCTGGTTTGAATCCTGGTTCACTAAGTCCCCCTGGATGACGACCTTACTATCCTCCCTAGCAGGACCCTTGCTGATTCTTTGTCTACTTTTGGTCTTCGGACCGTGTGTTTTCAATAGAATTACTGCTTTCATAAGAAAAAGGGTCAATGCAGTGCATGCTATGATGCTCCAACGCCATTACCAAGCTCTCCCACGCAATGAGCCACTGATAGTAGACACCGAAAACTAAGTTCTAAGATTAGAACTAGGGACAAAAGAAGAAGTGGGGAATGAAGGAAGTAAATTATATTAAAAATTTAAAAGTTACTACCTTAGAGACAGGCACCTCCACACCCTAAGGATTCCTGGTATAAGGGGGAACGTTTATCGATCCTGACTGACTCTATTCATAGAAGACTCGCCTAAACTGTTCGGGAAAATTGAGAACAAGAGAGTGCTCCAGAGGGATAAGTTTGGGAGGGTCGGGGTGGAGGGGTCCAGATGGGGACGCGTGTGTAACCTGATAATTGCTTCGCGCCATAGCAATTCGCGCCATAAAATGTAACTGTTTAAATGTTTTAAATTAGCCAATCATGTAAGACCGCGCCAACCTTTTCCCGCTTTATGCTTCCGAATCCTATAAAAGAGCTTGCCCCTTAAGGTTCGGGGTCGACCCCTCTGTCTCCTGCGAGAGATACGTGTCGACCCAGAGCTCCGCTTAATAAAACCTCGTGCATTTGCATCAAGCTCGGTCTCCTGTGTCTGTGGGTCCGCGCCTTCCCGAGACTGGAGTTGGATTTCCTTTTTGGAATCCTACACTCCCACTGTAACCTGTGGATGGAGAGAAATGCAGAGGGAAACCCAGGCAGAGAAGCTTCACTAGGCGAAAGGACACAGTCGGCCTTGAAAGGATGGAAAGAATAAGAATGGAGGTGAGGAATGGGACAGCATCTGCTGCTAAAGGCACGGAATAAGCAAAGGTGTGGAGGTTGGAGGAAGACAAGCCTGGAAGAAGAGAAGGAGTCTGGTATTCGCTCCAGCCTGGGCCCCTTCAGTGATGTGCTAGAGCCAGCTTGAGCCACTGCAAGAACTGGTTGTTAAAACTCCAAGAATTTTGACAGCCAGTTGTTAAAAGTAGCCTTCAATAAAAATCAATTTATATAAACTTATAATTAAATACATTATAAATAAAGGTAATAACTTCTCCAAACTTACCACCTCCTAATTATTTTACTATGCTATTATCTATGTTCCTAAGGTTGTTTTAGCTGTTCAGCTATATGGAGGATATACTGTATAACCGTATGCTATTGCAAATCACTTCCCAATTCCACATTCAATGACATCGTACTGGTAATCTGAAATCAGCGATGGTGGGAGTATTTACACCACTGAAATCAGCAAAGGCTGTGAATCAGGGCTTCCCTTCTCCCTGATCATCCCCCACACACTCCCAAGAGCCTATTGTTTACGGTTTACCAGCACAGCACTGCGCAATACCCCTAGGTTTCTCCATTCAACTCTCTACAGTGAGATTGCCTGTTTATATCTCCCTCATTGACTGGGAGCTCAGTAGAAGGAGAAAGTGTGTTTGCTTCATTTTCCAGAATATGCCCAGTGTCAAATAGTGCCTGGCACAGAGCAGATGCTTAGCAAATTTTTATTGAATTAATTAATCAGTAAATGAGGGAAAGGAGAGGTGAGTTTGATCAGATAGAGTGAGTTGGGACCCATCAGAAGGACACAGGAGAGAGTTGTACTTTGAATTCCAAGCGCTGCCAATCCTAACGTCTTCCCAATGCCTCAGGCAGGAATGTGTTTGTCTCATTATTTTAATGAGAACTTAGAAATGTGGGTTCCATACAATCACTGTCAACTCAGTCATAAAACCCACAGTTTATATATTTGCACATCATTGGATTCTTAACAGACACAATTCAATAATTGTGCCCCATAAAGTCCAGTAAGGTACGGAATAACATGAGCTTCATCGAGGGTCACAAATTCTGATTTCCCCTCCATCCAGCCTCCCAAGTTAGATTTTCAAGGAAATAGCAAAAGCACCCAGATACCCTTCCTCCTTCCGCCAGGCCTGTCACTGCTGTCCGCAGTGACACAGCTGACCCTATGACAGTGGCACTAATGAAAATAAGAACTAAAATCATAATTATAATGACCACTTTCTGGGTACTTACTGGCCACTTTATTATTTCAATTTATTATTTCCATTAAGCCTTACAAACACCTCCAAGTTAGGTATACTCTTCAATTTTACGAATAAATAAATAGGCTCAGAAAAGATAAGTAACGTGCTTAAGGTTCCACAGCTGGGTGAGTGGTAGAACCAGGCTTTGAATCCAGGTCTGTCTCCAAGGCCCAGGTTCCTTCTACAGTCAAGGCGAAAGACAGTCAAGGGGAGGGTCGGGCCTTTTCCATGCGTCCTATTTGGGATCAGGAATTATTTAATTTCATCTCGCTGATGTTAAGGCCTGATGTTAGGCCCTTCCCTGGACACTTCATATAACGCTTCATGACACTCACTATTTCTTTATATGGAAGGTGTTTGGAGTTGTTGAAGAAATGTAGACCTATTTTAAGAAAGCTCGTAAACTGCTGTGCTTCAAAAATACAAAGTAATTCGTAAAACCCCTTAAATATACACACACCCAAAAAATCTTTGAGGCAGTGCTATTTTTGTACTCTTTTATTCTGTTCCCACAGCAGAAGTTCATATTTTCTGTTTTTCCCTCATTTATTATTTACTTACTGCTTTTCTGAGCACCAGCTATGTGCCAAGCCTTGTGCTTGGGATTAAGGGCACGGAGATGAGTCAGCCATAGACTCAATCTTTGCAGGGCCGGTGGCCAAGGAAACAGACAATTACAATAGGGTGTTATGAGAACTAAGAGGAAGGGGTGGGGCGCGGAGACGGGGTGAGAGGCTGGGGAACATAGACAGTGTCCAAGAAGACAGCAAAGAAGATGAGCCGGGCCTTGGAAGACACCTCTCTGAACCTCAGTTGCTTCATCTGATAATCGTGTCCACCTCAGAGAGTTGTGGGGAAACGGAATGAAATTATCCATGTCAACTGCTTGCTGCAAGGCCTGGAGCATAGCAAGAGCTCTGCAAACAGTAGCTGGTGTCATTATGGGAACCCCATAGGTAAAGGCATGGAGGTGTTTAAGATGAGTGAGCACGTGCCAGGATGTCTGAAATGTAGGTTACATGGACCGAGTTCTGGAAGATGAAACCAGACAGCAAGATAACAACAAGATAGCCACAGGATAATAGTATTCATAAGTGCCTGCTCAGGGCATTATCCCCTTCAAATCTGACAACAAATTCCTCAGATTGGAACTATTCTCACTCCCAGTTCACAGATGGAGAAACTGAGGCTCAGAGGGGTGAAGTCACTTGTTTACATTGCACAGGTGGGAAATGTCAGGACAGGGGAGACAACCCAGATTTCTCTCCAAAGCCACTATCTCCCAGGTGTTGCTGAGAGCACGCCAGGCTGAAGGGATGGGGCAGGGGGAAGCTGTCAAGGCTCTCATGCAGGAGACTGACACTGTTGGAGCCGGATCAAGAAGTTTCCGCGAAGGGGCGCAGGGGCCGGCTGGCCTCGCAGCCCGTGCCTGCGAGGGATTTAGCAGGAAGAGCTGCTTTTGTTCTAGATGAATGAGCCCAGCTGTTTCTGAAAGCCCAGCCCCAGTCTTCTGGGCTCAGCGGACCAGAAGGCATTCAGCTGTCCCCGCAGGTCACCAGCGGGGTGGGAGGGGGCAGGACTCTGTACACTGGACTGCACCGTTTACAGAGACTTACATTATCACAGCACGGAACAATGGGCTTTTCAAATGTTACGCTGCATCTTGGGCTGCAAGTTATAGTGGAAACACGATCAGGCCAGCAAAGCATTACCTTTTTCGGAATTTGGAGAAACTAAAAAAAAACCACTCATCACAGCTGATTGGATTAAGGTTTTAGTCAAACGCTGATCTCCCTCCTCTGCTTTCCTTCTCCTTTCCCTTCTCCCTATTCTCTGTGCTTCTCTTTTTCTTTTTGTTCCCTCTTCCTCCTTCTCCTCTTTCTCCTTTCTCACCTCTGTTCCAGCAAGAGCAGCACTTTGCTGGAGTCCAGATAGCCTTGCCTGGGGAATTAGGACACTCGGGGTTACTCCCTGTTCTGCCTCTTTCTTGCAGTGATCTGGGCAAGTCACTCACTCCTTTGAGCCTCCATTGTCTCATCTGCAAACTGGGACAATAGAAGGAACTGTCTCCAAGAGAGGTCAAACCTAGCTCATAAAACCAGGAGTTTCTCCAGCCCCTGCTTCTGCTGCAGTAGCCCCAAGGAGAGCAGAGGGCACCTGTCTCAAGATCTAGTAAACTGTCCTTCAAAACATTAGGCTGTAAGTTAAGTCACTCTAGGTTGTCTTACTTTACATCTGTAATTTGTAAGAATGTTTTCAAATCTCACGGTGCAAAGGCAATCACTTCAGTTCTTTTTTTTCTCAAATCAAAAACCACCTTCTTGAGAAATCCAATGCCTGACTAACAAGAAGCGCCATGTTTTCCTGATGGATCTCTCCTTTCCTCCTGAATGTTCCCCAAACTCTGAGGCTGAAGCAGCCCCAGCAGGGAAGGGTCAGCCCTCCATCCACACCTAGCAGGCAATCTGGAGTTTCGCTTTCTTCCTGGTGCACAGTCTTGCTGTTTTGACCCTGACCTCGTACCTGGGTGATGATGACCTTGCAGATCCAGGTCCCTGGGCAGGCTCCAGGGGACTCCAGGAGGGGTCCGGCACCCTCACTGCTTAGCCCAGGCCCTGTGCTCAATTTCTCACACAGCTATTCTCCAAGGTCGCAGCCTACCAGGGGCTCCATATCAACATTTGTCTGCATATCTGCCCTTAGGGACTCCAAACCTCCTTCTCTTTTGTCTCCAGGTGCCCTACCTGTCCCCCCATAGGGATGAGGGAGCAACATTTAGGCAGTTAAAGGTGAATTACCCCAACTTGACTTTTAAGTTCATCTTTCCCTAGAGCTAAAAAAGAAAAATAGTTACATCTTAGCAGGCAACCTGTGACACCTCTTTTAAAGTATACAGCTGAATCATGGCATAAAATACAATCGATACAGTCTGGTTTTACGGAACCCACGGAAAACTATGGGAACCCTATATGCTGAGAGCCATGGGTTGGTAAGCTCTACATTTTATCACCATTCAGACAAATTCCAAGCTGCTTTAGCCTGGCACGGTGGCCACATGTGATCTGGCCTTGCTTTATCTCCCCAGCTTCATCTCATCCTCTCCTTCCTTAATTCCATATCCCTCTGCCACTGAATCACCTGCCGATTCCCCAGCAGACCCTGTTTTCTGTCATCTTGACACCTGCAAACCTTTGTACCCCAGTTCTCTCTCTTGGGATTGCCCATCTTGACATCTCCCCTCCTGTTTAACTAACTCTTCCCTATCTTTTCGGACTCAGTTTGGAGGGAACCTCCTTGGCAAAGCCTTCCCTGACTTCTCCAGGGTATATTTGGTTAGCTGCCCCTGAGTACTCCCACAGTCCCCTGTGATACCTCCATCACAGCACTTCCTGGACCATTCTGCTGTAATAGGTTCCCCTATTCTGTGATTCTTCATCCCAGAACCCTGCTTAATTCCCTTATCAATGATGTTTATATATAATGATTTAGGTTACTGGTTTGTTTACTTTCTCTCCCACTAGACTGTGAGCTCCCTGAGGGCAGGACAAGATGTCTCATTCTCTACTGCCTATGACAGTGCCCAGCACAGCACCATGGACAGAGCAGACCATCCATATACAGTAAGTGAATTGAATTGAAATGGCACTTATCACACCGTGTTATAATCATCTCTTCACGTTTCTAACTCTACCAGCAACCTCTTGTGCGCAAGAACCAAGTCTTGTTCACTAATACGCTCCCAGTACCCAGCACAGAACTTGGCATACAGTAAGAGACTAGTAAATGCAGAATGAATGAATGAATGAATGAACAAATGAAATGAAATGAATAAAGAAAAGAACTAACATGAAGGCAGGATTAACAAGTGATCAAATAAAGGAATTTCAAATAACCTTTCTGAAATAACCAATTGATAGCCGTTACTTTCTCTGTTTGAGATAAACATAAGCCTCCTGTCCTGATTCTGTTTGTTTATACTGCTGGAAAAAAATTATAATGGAGTTGGTCAAGGCTAACCTTTAAAAAACAATCCCCACAGAAATCCAATGACTGCAGTAGCCTTTTAATGAATAGGCAGGACATGATATCAATTTACATTAATTAGTAAGGCGAAGATACCCTCTCAAAATATCTGCTTCCTTAAGCTTCTGGATTTGTATCAAGTATCACCCCTTAGTTTTTCCAAATTTTATGTTTTAAAAAGTTTGAGTCACTGTAACAACACTGAAGTGTGTGTATGCGTGTGTGTGTGTGTGTGTATAAAGGGGAAACTACTGTTTCTTCTCTACTACTCACACAGAACTTCACTTCTGACACCAAAT
Organism: Ceratotherium simum simum; assembly: GCF_057802395.1. Lineage (NCBI taxonomy): Eukaryota > Metazoa > Chordata > Mammalia > Perissodactyla > Rhinocerotidae > Ceratotherium > Ceratotherium simum. The sequence continues at coordinate 15,769,437 of NC_141928.1, forward strand.
GTGTGGAGTTTTTCCCGCACCAACCAATTCTGTGACATCGGCTGGGTGTCCTACAATTCAATTCCATTCTGATATTTTCTACCTGGAGTTAGCATCAGATCTCACAGGTTAAGGGCTCAGTCCCACAAGACTGCCCCCACCCCCACTTCAGATAACAGCTCTACATCAAGGGTTCTCATGACACCCTCCTCAGGTCTGATAATTTGCTAGAATGGCTCACAAAACTCAGGACAACAATTTACTTACTAGGTTACCCGTTTATAATAAAGGATACAACTCAGGAAGAGCCAGATGGAAAGACGCATAGGGCAAGATGTGGAGGAAGACGCACAGAGCATCCACGCCCTCTCCAGGTGTACCACCCTCCCAGCGCCTCTATGTGTTCAGCAAACCGTAGCTCTCTGAACCCCATAGATCAGGGATTTTTATGGAGGTTCATCACATAGGCATGATCAATTATTAACTCCAACTCCCACCCTTCTCCCCCTCCCAGAGGATGGGGGAGTGGGGCTGAGAGTTCCAAGCTTCTAATCAAGGGTTGGTCTTTCTGGTGACCAGCCCCCATCCTGAAGCTATCCAGATGCCCACCAAGAGTCTCCACATTAGAACAATAGGTGCTCTTATCACCCAGGAAATTCCAAAGGATTTAGGAGCTCTGGATCAGGAACCAGGGTCAAAGACCAAATATTAGAACAAAAGATGCTCCTAGCACATTTATCACTGAGGAAATTACAAAGGTTTTAGGAGTTCTGGCTGGAAGCTGGGGATGAAGACCAAAATATATATTTCTTATTATATCACAATATCACAATGTTTGTTCCATAATGTATATGCACATTTAAATGCTCATGGTATCAAAAATACCATAACTACTTAAATGTCTGCAACATAGCCTTTAGTTTTAAGAAAAGTAGCCATAATTCCCCAACTTTCCTAAAGACAGAATTTAGCACCTGATTGAAGGCTGATAACAATTAGAAACTTTAAACCCATGACTGCCCTAGAATATTCTGGATGAGTCGTCAGCACAGAAATACCACAAGTATTTCTGTATTTACATAGTTGTGATCATGACATTTAACCAATCATACACACAGCTTTTTTTCCCTCGCTATATTATTTAACAAACATTTTTCCACGTTGCAGTATATTCTTTGTATTTCCCCTGAAAAAGTCATATAATCTCTTGAACTTCCATTTTCTCACCTGTAATCACTTCATCTCCGATGATACCTCCCCCAGAGCTCTGGCGAGTTCATTGAGCTGATGGAAGGAGGCCATTCTATTGGGTGAGAGAGCAGGCTTTGGGGTCACAGACCTTTACGAATCCTGGCTCTGCCACTTCCTTGTTGTGTTACCTTTGGCAAGTTATCTGTCATCTTTGATCCTCAATTTTCTTATTGGTAAACTGGAAATAATAGTGCCTTATGCAGAGAGTTGGTATAAGGATTAAATGACTTTAAAAAAGGCATGTGTGATACTTAATCCAGAGCCTGACACATAGTAGCTCTTAATAAACAACAGCTATTATTATTGTTATTATTGTTGTTGTTGTTATACTTTGCTTTTTCATAGAGTTCATGTATCATCATTACTTAACTCTTACCAAATGCCTTCCTATTCCTTACTCTTATACGTAATTCTGCAAGGTACATCCTCAGGCATACAACTTTTTTCTTCCCCCCAAAATTATCTCTTCATATTAAACTGCTAGGAAGAGCCAGCACAGCCACACAGGTTTTTCCTCTCTCTGCCTGGTGAGCTGGTTCTTCAAGACCCAATTCAAGAGCCTCACCTTCAGAAAGCCTTCTCTGACCCCCAAAGAGAATGAATCTCCCCCACCCCACTTTACCTAGAACACCACCATGTCCCTCATAGGTACTTCTAGGTCCTCTCCTTCCAATTCAACTTCCACATGGCCCCAGAAGGATTTTTCTAGAAATACAGGTAGAGCACTCCGTGGGAAAACAGAATCTCTTCATGACTAGTGAGAGTGTAAATTGGTACAAGCTCAAGGAAGGGCAATTTGGAATATTTATTCTCTTTGATTCAGCAATTCCACTTCAGGAATTTTTCCAATTCCACTTTCCAGGAATTTTTTCTATGAATGTACTCAAAAATGTGCAAAATGGTACCTCTGCAAGGTTGTCAGGGTAGCGTTGCTTATAGTGGAAAAAAATTAGAAATCAGCTAAATGTTCACCAATAGGGGATTATTGAAATAAATTATGTAATGTGCATACATTGGAATATTATAGATTGGTGAAACTCTATGTAGTAAAATGGGAATATTCCCAAATTATATCTATATTTTTAGTGAAAAAAGCAAGATGCAAATCAATGTGTATGGAACGCTAGCATGTGTGTGGAGACTAAAAAGAAGGGAAAGAATAGATATATGTGTGTGCTTGTACTTACATAAAGTACTTTGGAAGGATACGTAAGAAACTGGTAACATTGGTCACCTCTGAGGAGAGTATGGTGGCTGGTGGATGGGGCAGAAAGGAGATTTTTTGTGTGTATACCCTTTGTTGCCTTTGAATTTTAAACCATGCAAATGCATCATCTATTCAAAATAATAACAATAATAGAAAGAAAACACACGTTGTGGCAACACAAAAACATTGCTATATGTGCTTGTTACTAAAGGGATGGCAGAAGAATTCGTCTTCTGGAGAAAATTGCTCTCACGTTGTGGAAAAAACTTCCTGAGGGTCTTTTGGTTTTGCAAAGCCAAAGCCCAGAGCCCCATCTGGAGGGGAAAGGTTAAAACTATTGGAAAGTAAAGGATGACCTCTCTGAGCGAAGAAGTAGTTCTGATTTTAAGTAATTTTTTATCTCCTCTGGGGTGGACCCAAGAGACAGGGGTTTGGGGCACTGGGAACTGGAGGGAGAGAAAAGGAAAGAGAAAGGACTAAATAAGAATAAGAAATAAGAAGGGACCTCCAGGGCTGAGATGGCTCCCCATCAATGGTGTAAAGCTAAAGACTTTTAGAACAAGTGACTCGTTTTGGGAGGAGCCAAATCTTGCTATTACGTGTGTGGCAGGATGTGAAGGCTCAAACTGTTTTAATACCAAACAGTTTGTAGTTGCCTCCCTTTCTTTGTCTACTTACCACAATTATTTTCCCTCACTTATTATGCAGTTGGAATGTTGAGCCCTCCCCACCCTTAAGAAAAGGGAAATCTTTTCTTTTTCTTTTTTGGTTTGTTTGTATTAATAGCTGATGATGCAGACTCTAGATTGAATAGATCACCAAGTCTTCAGTTAAAGAACTAGAGAAGAACAGAGGAAGTAGAAGAGAGAAAGAAGGAAGTACTATTGAGGAGGCCAAAAGAGGAGAAAGATTTTCTCAAAACTAGAAGGAGGTCAGAGGATAGAAGGAGGAGGAGAAAGTAACAGGGAGGGTCACCACAACGACCCCACTGGCCTGGGACATGATCTGGGGCAGTTTACCAACAAGGAGGAGGACTCGAAGCTCAATTGAGCCGGGTAAATGGAGCTAGAAAAGAAGGTTTTAGGGACATTGAGCAACAAGGAGCAGGGCGAGAGCTAAGTCATTGTCACAGATTGCTCAGCCCTGACCAGAGAGATAACCTCCTGTTGCCCGCACCAAACTCACCCAGACACATTGTTCCTCTGTGGGTAGCTGGTGAATAGGTCACCCCATTAGCATCAATAACTCACTGGATGCCTGCCCAGCTGGAGAGAAGCCTGTCCATACCACACAACCTCAACATGAACCTGCCCCATTACTCCAGGTGACAGATACTTACCTAGTGCCTCGGAACAATGCCTATAAGCCCAAAGCAAGGGAATGGGGCCCTGGACTCAGTAGAATGGTGACAAGTAAGCTCTGGGCATCTGTACTTGGTGGGGGAAGGGAAAGGAGAAAAGTGCGAGCTCAACCGAACAAATTCAAACCCTCTTGAGATGGGGCAGTGGTTAATAACATTGCCGTTACACATGGATAGGGACAATCTAGATGGCAGTGTCTGGCAAATCTCCACCTCTAGGGTAAATTCCGAATTTCTCAGCCTGGTGTATCAGTCAGGATAAGAAAAGTTATGCTACAGTAACAAATTAACCCTGAAATCCTAATGGCTTAACACAACAAAAGATTATTTCTTGCTCATGGTATATACACCATGAATGTGCTCCACATAATTGCTCATGGACCCAGACTGATGGAGGGGCCACCACTGTGGAGCTGCACCACTTGGAAGACATGACCTCCTTGGTCACTGTGGCAAAGCAGGAAAACTAAGGGAGAACTTGCTTTTTTATACTTTAGCCCAGAGCTGACATGTGTGACTTCCATTTTCAGCCCATTGGTGAAACTAGTTATGTGGTTCCCTTCAAGTGCAAGAAGGCTGGGAAATGTGAGGAGTAGATGGATATTTGGTGAGCAGCAAATATCTCTGCCATACACATCTTTCAAGAGCCTTTGAGATCTGTTCCCAGGATCCCCCCAGCTTCATTTTCTGCCACTGCCCCCTTCCCAACTCATTATGCACCTGTGGTCACAGGGTCTTCTCCCAGCTCCCCAGGCATGTCCTTTAACCATCACATCCTCATACTTTTGCTCATGCTGGTTCCTAAATGTAAAAAGTCCTTTTTCTATCTTCCCCTTCTGCCAAAATTCTACTTCTTTTAAGTCCAGCTCAAACGTCACCTTCTCCATTTCTGATCCCTTGAGGTAAAAGTAATTGAGCCTTTTCGGTTCTGCCATATTTCTTTTTGTACGTTTCCATTAGGACTTAGGGTCCATGGGACTGACTTCCTGACATCTTTCACAGTGCCTGGCACATAGTGGGCACTAAATAAATATTTGTTGAATAAATGCTTTGACTTTAGAATTTTTCAGATAATAATTTAATTGTATGTCTTTCTCCACACCCATCCACCCAATCCCAATAAGTTGTGAACTCTGGATAATACCGTCTAAATCTTATTCATCTCCTCATTATCTACCAACACTGGAATATATTTCAGTAAATGTTTGGGGAAGAATCGATCAATTTCTCTTATATTTAATTTTGAATAATGAATTAAAAAGTAACTGTGAATAGGTCTTTGAAAAATGGACATCGGCTATGTGTATGTTATACTTCAATCAGCAAGTTTACTCTAAAAATCAAACAAGAGTGATGAGCAAAAATGGGAAGTATTTGGCAAGTCAATTGCACAAACACAAAGGCACTTCTAGAAGATGCAATCATGGATCTGTGAGTTTTGCAACGGCATCTGTAGACAAAACTATTAAGGTTTTTTTGGGTGCAGTCACATTGGCTGGAGCTCGCTAAAGCAAAACAGAACCCACAGGTAGAAACATCTTGGCCTGAGGATCAGGTGGAATTAAGGCCCCAAGTGTGTGGGAAACACACACAGCCCTCTTCACTTCTTTCATCTCTGTTTCTCTCTGAGCATACACTTCATTATTCTCACTCACTAAAAACCAGCCTTTTCTACTTCTCAGAAAACAGCCACTTGACCCACCAGCTGACAGTTACCTAATTTCCAACTCCTTTCCAGAGAGCAACAGTCACCTTCTTTGACCCAATTTCAAGACTCGGAGAAGGACTGATGGGCCCAGCTTGTTCATGTGCCCACCTGGCCCAATCACAGGTGACCAGGGTGGAAAGTCCCCAGGCATACACATGGCTATTTCTCACCATGACCTTCTTTATGGAGGAACCAGGTACCAGAAAGAAAAAGTGATTGCTACCCACTAAAATCAGGAAGAGAGAGAACTATTCTTGAGAATGTAGCTTCGGAGAGAGATAATATAAATATAAATACAATTATAAATATAAATATATATATCCTCTGGAAAAAAAGGATGACAAGGACACATTATTTGGGAAGGAATTAAAACGGCAGGAGCCACTTCATAGTTATTCTCCTCCATCTCCCTATACATCACCCCGCATGTACATCCATTGTCAATTCTATCTCCTGAATGTCTTGTGAAATAGCTCCCCTGCCCTCACCATCTCCATTGCCTCAGATCTTACCTTACCATCCTTGGTCTGGGCTGTTGCAACAGTGTCTTAACTGGTCTCTGTGCTTCCAGTGAGTCATTCTAGTCATTCACAAGATGGCCTCCAAATGATCTTTCTTACGAACATATAATCCTACCATTTCCCCGCTTAAAACTCTTCTATGGCCTCCATTACCTTCCAAGCTTCTTAGCACAGCCTTCAAGGCCCTCTTTGGTCTAGCACCAGCTTCATCTGTTCTTATTCTTTCCTAGACACCAGGACTTCTCCCCATACCCTCCCTACCAGCAATCTATGTTTTCCCATCTTCTCAAGCGTTTGCTCTCTCTGTTCCCTCTGCCCAGGATGCTCGTCCCACCTCCATTATCTCTACTTGGTGATGCTACTTACCCTTCAAGGTCCTCCCTCCCTCTGTGATACTCCACATTGCGTCCATTTTTAGCTCTGGATACATCTGTCTCCCCTGCTATGTTCTTTCAAAGTAGTAACCATGGGCCGGCCCCGTGGCTTGGTGGTTAAGTGCGCGCGCTCCGATGGTGGTGGCCCGGGTTCGGATCCCGGGCGTGCACCGAGGCACCACTTCTCCGTCCATCCTGAGGCCGAGTCCCACATGCAGCGGCTGGAAGGATGTGCAGCTATGACATACAACTATCTACTGGGGCTTTGGGGGGAAAAATAAAAATAAATAAAATCTTTAAAAAAAAAAAAAAAAAACAAAGTAGTAACCATGTCTTAGTTATGTTTGAATCTCCAGCTCCAAGCCTAGGGACTGACCCTAGGGTGAAAAGAAGGAAGGGAGCGAAAAAGAAAGAAGGAAGGAGAGACAAGGGAAGAGAAAGAAAGAAAGGAAGGAAGGAAGGAAGGTAGGTTAGTTTAAGGAAAGAACCAAGGGCTTGAAGTTACAACACTTGTTTTCTCCTCTAATTATCACTGACTAACTCAGACAGACTATGTCATTTCTCTGAGACTCAGTCCCCTCCTTTACAAAATAACATCTGTCCTATCTAACTCACAGGCTTATTGGGGATCAAATAAAGAAAAGAATGTGGAAGCACTTTATTCATTTCTAGGCAAATATTAGTTGTTATTAATTGGCCATTGTGTACTATTTATTCTCCTAACTAACTGAAGACTGTGGTCTTAGTGGACCACCTTCGTTGGTCAGGACTCCCTTGCAGGGGTCGGGGTGGGGCGGTGAGGTAGCTTTAGCTATGTTTTATCAGTAACACATTACCAGAATCTTGTGAGTCAGGGAGGGCTGACACTGGGGTTCATTAGAGTCACAGTGTTAACAAGTGAGTAAATTTGACAACATTATTCTATTTTGGATACTTTTTGTGCTTATTTTAAGTCTTGGGTGCTCTTTCCTCTTGATTTTAATGAAAACTAAGGAATATCCACAACCACTGGCTATTATTAATGATTTAAACTCGAATCAAATTTTTTTTACTCACTTCTTTCTCAAGCTTCTGGATCAGTTTAATTGGAAAGTAGCTTGAGATGACTTTACAACGGGAGATGATGAAAAATTGCTTCAGTTTGCAGCTACTTATTGGTGTGAATCAGGATGTTCTCAATACTGTGTAACCAAAATAACAAAAGGAAATTAGAAGCTGCACAGATGGGAGGCTGCAGTTGTCGTGTTGCACTTGTCTGGTAGACCAGGTGGGGCCTGGTTAGGCCTGATGGTGTGGTAAGAAACAGAACAATGTGGGACAAATGTGGGTCAGCGGTGAGTCAGGGTTCCCTTACGTGGGGGTAAACAGACCCTTGAGTGCTTGCACAGCCTCTCCCCCAGTGCCACCCTTGAGCACATCTGGCCTGGCTGATTCCTGACTCCCCAGGGATTGCACTGACCATTGCACTTGAACTTGGCTCTGTGAGGACCCAGGAACAGCAGGGAGCTGAGTCTCCTCACTTGTATCCTTGATCCATGCATGTCTTCTGCACTGTTCGTTTGCCTTCCCTAGTCAACCAAAGAAAAACCTGTCCAAGTCGTCATTCTCACCAATCTCTGTACCCATTCTAAACTTCGTGATCTGGCCTGACTCTACTAGACATCTATTGTCCGTCTGCCAGTTGCTTCCCACTCCTGAATCTCAGGCAATTGTTCTTCCCACGCCTCCGTTCACATGAACATCACAGGATCCCACAGGATCAGCCACTTTGCACATACCTTGAACCCTAGCCATGACTGACCTAGAAACGGGCCCTTCCCCTTGGATAGGACAATCCCACCTCTCGGACCAATCAATTTCTTCTTCCATAATTTTCGGAATTGGGGTCCAGGGGGAAAAACCAGTCTCTACCTGGATGGCTGAACTTGAGCGTGTAAAACCAGAAACTACGGATGTGCATGTCTTTTATGATATGGACTGGAAAGTGAAGACAGCTGGTCTGCAACAAGATAGAGCAGTGATAGATAGTCATAATTATGCTGAGCAGTGGAGACAAGAGATGGAGAAAGAATACTGACAGACGTTACATTTTGAACTACGTTCCTTAAGAGTCTTGGTGGCATTTTCTAGAATTCCACGAGACTTCCCTGAAAGTCCGTAATAAATCTCCAGATTTTACCTAAGCTAAGGCTTCTGTTGTTTGCAACCAGAGAATTCTCATGAATACACATTGAGAAACCCCAATTTCAATGTTTATCCATCAAAAACTGCCTCATTTTCTCATTAACTAGCTTTATAATTAGTCAGTTTAACAAATTTGAATTTACACAAATGAAATATCTATCAATTTGGATGCTTTTTTTTTTTTTTTTTTTTTTTGCTGAGGCAGATTCTCCCTGAGCTAACATCTTCCTCTATTTTGTATGTGGGTCACCGTGACAGCATGGCTGACGAGTGGTGTAGGTCCAAGCCCAGGATCTGGGCCCATGAAGCCAGGGACACCACCAAATCGGAGCATGCCAAAATTAACCACTATGCCACAGGGCTGGCCCCTCAATTTGGATGCTTTTGACCTCAGGCTTGAGCTCTCATGGTTATAAGGTGGCTGCAGCAGCTCCAAGCATCACATCCTCACGCAATATCCAAACCTTTTTCACATACTTTTTAAAAAAACACCCTTTTTTATTACGAAAAAATTTTTAATCATTTAATAATAGAAAGTATAGTATAATGGTCCCAATATTTTTTTAACTGTAATTTGAAGTTTATTCCAGCTATAATGCAGGTTATTCTCACTTTAAGGTAGTATCACATGGCATACTTCCGAGTCCACTCCCAAGATATCCTGTTGTGCTTATCTCTGTCTGTTTTATAGATCCGTGTAACCTCTGGCAGTAGGGAATCACCTGGGTTTGGATTACATAGCAGTGAACAAATGGATAAAAGAACTTTTGAAATAGTTAAAGCAGGAGACCACTGTGATCTTAGAATAGCAAGATAAATGCTGCCATTACTGTTAATATTTGGATCATAAATTCTTGTTGTAAATGCAACCTTAGTGGTCTGACGGGGTAGTCTGTAGGAAAGTGAATTTTCAAAAAATATACTGCCTTGATATGGGCTGTCACTAGGGTCCCATATCCGTGGCTTGCCCACCACCCAGCTTTCACAACCCTCACTACACAGTCATCCTGTATCATATAAACTTTCACAAAACATTCTCCTCCCTTCAAATTATTTTGAGGCAAATCCTAGACATCATATTATTTCTTCTGTAACTATTTCAGATTATATCTCTAAAAGATACAAGTCCTTTAAAAAAAAAAAAATCTCAGGCCAGCTCTGGTGGCCTAGTAGGAAGTTTACCACTTCGGCGGCCTGGGTTTGGTTCCCGGGCGCAGACTTATACCACTCATCAGTGGTCATGCTGTGGCGACAGCCCACACACAAAATAGAGGAAGATTGGCAACAGATGTTAGCTCAGGGTGACACTTCCTCAGCAAAAAAACAGAACAAAAAAATCTCCACAGTATCATGATCACAGCTAAAAATATTGACAGTCATTTCCTGGTGTCATCAAATCTACAATCAGGTTCACTTTTCCCTGATTGTCTTAAAAATATGTTTTTATTTTTACTCTTTACTTGAATTTGAATTCTTTTTAGTGGGCATCGCTAGGAAATATATACATTATTTTCTAAAGAGAAAAAGTATAATGTGTTCATACTGATAATTCCAATTGAAATGGAGAACTACAGTTTTCACTCAAGGTCATCAATCCTACATCTGTATCTCTGTGCCAAATATCTGAGTTCTCTAGGCACCAATATAATTACGTATTTTTGTCCCATGATACACAGTTCCTTTTTGTCTTTGGACATATCCTCTAAGGCTGTAGAGTCGAATGATGGTGATTTAAAGTCACTCCAAGTCTTCTCTGTGTGGTTATGTCACCCACTGGATGTACAGTTAAGGTCATTTTTATTTCATTTTCCTTTCAATTTCTAGGGATTGCTTTTTGTTTAATTTTGTTTGTAACTATGTAAAATACTTACATAGTTCCAAGTTAAATCTACAAAATGAGGTGTATTTTTTAAAGTCTAGATTCTACTCATATTCTTTCTTCTCTGTTCCCTCCCTTTTTCCTATAGTAATATTTTATTAAATTTTTATAGCTTCTTCGTTTATTTGTAGATAAGTGATTATATACTCTACACATTTTTCCCTTGTATTTCTCTTCTTACTTAAAAATATATCCTGGAGAGCACTCCATAGTAGTAAAGATATTACTTATTCCTTGCTACAGCTGCATAATACTCCATTTGGGGAATGTACCATCGTTTATTCAATTAGTCTTCTATTGATGGACATTGGGCTGTTTCCAGTTCTTGTAGTTATAAACAGAGCCACATTGGATAGTCTTGTATATACATCTCTTCACATTTTTGCCACTGCATCCCTATGATAGATTTCTAGAAGTGGAATTGCTGCATTACTGCACACCTATGAGAATGGCTAAAATTAAGAGAGAAAAAAATGACAATACCAAATACTGATGAGAATGTGAAGCAACTGGAACTCTTATGCATTACTAGTGGGAATATAAAATGGTACAGCCACTTTGGAAAACAGTTTGGCAGTCCCTTATAAAGTTTAACATACATTTACAATTTACGGTATGACCCAGCAATCCCTTTCTTGAATATTCACTTAAGAGAAATGAAAATTTATATTCACACAAAACTCGTCTGTACATGAACATTTATAGAAGCTTTATTCATAATTGCCAAAAATTGGAAGCAACTCAAGTGTCCTTCAACTGATGCATAAATTGTGATACATTTCTACAATCAAATGCTACCCAGTAGCAATAAAAAGGAATGAACTACTGATACACTACAACATGGGTGAATTTCAAATGCATTATTCTAAGAGAAAGAAGCCATATTTTAAAAGCTACATACTCCATAATTCCATTTATATGACATTCTCCAAAAGGCTATACTGTAGGGACAGCGAATACATCAGCGGTTGCCAGGGGCTTAGGCGAGGTGATGGTTTGACCACAGGGCGGCAGAATGAAGGGATTTCTTGGGGGTGATGGAACTGTTGTACATCTTGACTGTGGTGGTAATTACAGAACTATACGTGTTTGTCAAAACTCAGAATTCTAGGGGCCGGCCCGGTGGCATAGTGGTTAAGTTCACACGCTCTGCTTTGGCAGCCCAGATTCACAGGTTTGGATTCTGTGCGCGGACCTACTTACTGCTCATCAAGCCATGCTGAGGTGGCGTCCCACATAGAAGAGCTACAACTCTACAACTATGATACACAACTATCATAGGGCTTTGGGAAGAAAGAAAAAACAACTCAGAATTCTACACTAAAAAGAGTGAATTTTGGGCCGGCCCCGTGGCTTAGTGGTTAAGTATGTGCGCTCCGCTACTGGCGGCCTGGGTTTGGATCCCCGGCTCGCACCCACGCACCGCTTCTCCGGCCATGCTGAGGCCGCGTCCCACATACAGCAACTAGAAGGATGTACAACTATGACGTACAACTACCTAACGGGGCTTTGGGGAAAAAAAAGGAGGAGGATTGGAAATAGATGTTAGCTCAGAGTCGGTCTTCCTCAGCAAAAAGAGGAGGATGAGCATGGATGTTAGCTCAGGGCTGATCTTCCTCGGGGAAAAAAAAAAAAAGAGTGAATTTTACTATACGTAAATTATACCTCAATAAGCCTGACTTAAAAAAAAAAAGATAAATGCATAGGTAGTTTTGCTAGTTAGTGCCAAAATCCTCTGCAGTAGAATGATTAATGGCTCCCACAGATTTCCAGGTCCTAATTCCTGGAACCTGTGGATGCTACCTTTGCAGACATGATTAAGTTAAGACTCTCGAGATAGGGAGAGTATCCTGGATTATTCAGGTAAGGCTTAAATACAATCATAAGTGTCCTTATAAAAGGGAGGCAGAGGGAGATTTTACTGTGGAGAAGGCAATGTGAAGACAGAGCAGAGACAGATTTGAAGATGCTGCATTGCTGGCCTTAAGATGGAGGAAGGAGCCATGTACCAAGGAATGCAAGAAACAAAGCTCTAGAAGGTGGAAAAAACAAGGATACAGATTCTCCCCTGGAGCCTCCAGAGGGAGCAGAGCTCTGCCAACACTTGATTTCAGCCCAGTGAGACTTCTGATCTCCAGAACTTGTAGAGAATAATTTGTATTGTTTTAAGTCATTAAGTTTGTGGTAATTTACTAGTAGCCACAGGAAACTAATATGTTCTTCATAGGGGTTGTACTATTTTTTGCAGTCCTTCCAAAAGTGTAAGGCATGTCCATTTTTTTTTAAAAATGAGGAAATTTTTCCCAGAAGTCCCAGAGCAGATGTCCCCTTATATCTCATTGGCCTGAATTGTGTCATATGGCCATTCCTAAACCAGTCACTGGCAAGAGTAATCAGGCTTCCTCCTACCCTTCATCCTGCATCATTCTCTCCTGAGCCACACAGCTCCCTGGTCCTGAATCACATCAGGGTTCTGCCCTCAAGGACAGAGAGAGGCATAGCTTTGGGTTGGCCACCAGTGGTGCCTATCTCAAAAATTATGTGCAGAAAAAGAAAACCCCTCAGTTCAATATGTATTTTATAAGAGTCAAAAACCCTTGGACTAGACTCTCTGAGGGGCCATCAGCAGCAGCCTCCCAGGCCAGGGCTTCCCCCTGTCCAGCACCATCTGGCTCTGCCCTCCTCTCTCCCACTTTCTCCGGATGAGGCAGGGCCCAGCTGAGCTCTGGTTGTGAGTCACCTATGTTAAATAAAGCCCTGTGAACACATGGGCCTGTCTTCCAGAAAAATGTCCCACTTGCAATACTAACTCAAGTCCTCTTAAGGGAATTTTTTCTGTTTTCTCCCTGGTTTAGCTTTTCTCTGACATATTATCCTAGAATTTCAGAGCTGCAAAGGCCCTTAGGAGTAATAATAATAATACTAATAATATTAATATGTAATAATAATAACAATAATTATTATGACCACTATGGTAATTATAATAGTTACCATTTATTGAGCATTTTCTATGTTACAGGAACTTTGTATTTATTGTCACATTTAATCCTCAAGTCTTCTTGATGAGGTAGATATTATTATCACCCTCGTCTGATAGACTTTGAAACCCAGGAAAAGAAAGGATGAGTCATCCAAGGTAAATGCTGGCCCCAGGGTTTAAACTGAGATCTGTAAAGACTCCAAAGATTTTGCTGTCAAACTCCATGAGGTCCAGAACCTTTCATCCTGTCCGTGGGCAATGATAACTCAGGGTGGGGAGGTGGAGTAGAGGGGGGCTTGGGAGGCATAAGCATCTTGCTCGGTTCGCATGACCGGTGCCAGTGGCCCGGAGAACGGCTGCCCCTTCTAGTGCAGCAAGCAGCTCATATTAGCTTTTCTGTCTCCTCCATCGGAATCAAATATTTACATGTAACTGGACTTAGCTAAGAGAAAAGGTGTTTGTCTTTTTGCAAACTGAGAGCAATGGGGACTTTTCTCATTGTGATTGTAGCATGTATCTGGCAATGTTGGGGAATTAAAAAAAAAATCATAGTTATAACATGAAGAGTGCCATGCCGTTCATAAAACGCTTTCAAATACTTTCTCTCACGTGATCCTTGCTACAGCTCTTGAAGCAGGAAGGTGTGATTATCCCACGTCACAGATGAAGAAACTAAGGCCCAAAAGGGTGATGTTATGTGCCGAAGGTCTCACAGATCATTAAGTGGCAGAGCCAAAATCAAAACCTGGGCCCTGTCCCTTGGGAGAAAGCTTGTTGGCTACGAGGACGCAACATCCAAGGAGAGGGACTTTTCCTGTGAATTTTAGATGCATATTTTCAAGTTTAAAAAACTTTAAGATTTTGATTGGCTGAAGTGATTTTTTATTTTGGCTGAGATTTTTGCACTGAATAAATCAACTTAGTGAGAAATGACATCTTTATAGTCTGAAGTCTTCCCATCCTTCATTTTTTAATGCCTCCAAGGAGAATCTGATGGTTTTTTAAAATAGAGACCTTTGCATTTTTGCTGAGTTTTTCCTTTACAAGTTGCCTTGGTAGCTAATTTGAATAACATCTTTGGTTCTGTTATGCTTTTTTTCCAATTGATTTATATTACATTATTTTTATTTCCAGTGACTAACTTGATACTTGGTTGAACATTCCTGTTGTTTTCAAGAGCTTTTCAGTTGATTCTCTTCAGTTTTCAGGATAGAATTATACCATCTGCAAATATTTAAAAAAAAAACAAAACCTGCTCTTTTGATTTCCCACGAGTGCTCTTTTTACCACATGACACTGAATTTTTCCACAATTCTGCATTTTCCTGATGACTACATAGCTCTTTTAAGTGCCAAAATATTTAGAAATATAAGTGCCTGAGCTGAAAATCTTTCTCAAATGAATTACAATGTGTAGCAAACAGCTGTGGTTTTGCCTGCACGAAACGAAACATCCCTCCCCCCACCTTTCGGTAGCAGCCTCTCTCTTTCTTTTGAGGAACTGCCCCTCCCACAGCCCATGAGGTCCCGGCAAGACTGTCCATCACTTGATCCTATTCACATATCCCCAAACAGGCCCTGATTCTACGGCAGGCTGACCCAACTGACTCTTCCAAGAATTTATGTCTTGAGAGAAGAGACACTTGGCCAGAAGGACACTGGAGCAGAGTCATCTAGAAGGCAGGCCTGAAGGAGATGTCCATGAGTTTTTGCCTGGGGCTGACCTGATTTCTATCTTTAGCAAAGCCTGATTGTTCAAGTTCTCCTTTGATTCCAGGAGCTACCCAATATCCTTCCACTATATTCTCTTTGTTTGCTTAGGGTTGCTTCTGTTACAAATGCTACAGATATCGGTGCCCAAGAGTTGGTTGCAGATAATAGACTCTGTTATGAGTTGAATTGTGTCTCCCCCTCAAAAAAAAAGATATGTTGAAGTCCTAACCCCTAGTACCTCGAATTTGGAGATAATATCTTAACAGAGGTATTCAAGTTAGAATGAGGTCATTAGGGTAGGCCCTAATCCAATATGACTGGTGTCCTTAAAAGGGGAAAATTTGGAAGCAGAGACAGACACATACAAAGGGAAGACAATGTGGAGACACACAGGGAGATTTGGAGTGATGTGTGTACAAGCGAAGAAACTCCTGGAAGTGACCAGAAGCTAAGAAAGAGATATGGAGAACAGTTCCTTCTCTAGCACCTTTAGAGGGAACATGGCCCTGCTGACACCTTGATTTCAGAGTTCTGGCCTCCAGAATGTGAGACAATAAATTTCTGTTGTTTTAAGCCATCAAATTTTTGATACTTTGTTCTGGCAGCCCTAGAAAACTAATATAGACTCTCAAGAAAATATGGGCTATTTGGAATGAGGTATGGCAGAGATTGCTAGCTGTTCACCAAAACCCTTCTCCCCTTTTTTGCCTACAAGTAGACTTGTAGCCAGGCTCACGACTACCCCCCAGAACACCTTTGCCAGCCTCTGTTTTATTAGGGTGGCCATATGTCTAAATTCTCCCCAGTGGAATGTAAGTGGGGATGATGTGTGCCATTTCTGGGTCTGAGTTCTAAGATACACAGCAAGCCTCCTCCACTCTCTTCTCCTTTCTCACTAGCCAGAACCCAGAAGCAAGGGCAACCCAGCTTCCTCTCTGCAGAAGAAAACCCCGCCAAGGACATGGAAGAACGAATGACAAAGGAGCAAAGCTGCCCTGCTGCCCTGGACCACTTGCCTCAGGGGGAAATAGGCCACTCTAGTTTGTGTTTTTTATTGAGAGCTTAGCTTTTTCCTCTAACTGATCCATGGTTATTGAGCTGAGAGGAGGAGCAAGGCACTGAGAATCCTGATTGTATTCCAGAAGGGAACTAGCAGCCCATGCAACACAGTGGCTAAGTAAATAGTCTCTTTTGGTCTCTTGGGACTTTTTACAAGTGGAAGACAAAACTCTTGGCAACCTAAAAGGGAGAGGAGAGATATTGAAACCAGTAGGGTGGCTGCTTCTGAAGCATTGGGTATCTTTTTTTTTTTTTTGCTGAGGAAGATTCACCTTGAGCTAATATCCACTGCCAATCTTCTTTTTGTATGTGAGCCGCCGCCACAGCACGGCCACTGACAGACGAGTTGTGTGGATCCATGCCTGGGAACCGAAGCCGGGCCACTGAAGCGGAGTGAGCCAAACTTTAACCACTGGGCTGGGGCTGGCCCAGCATTGGGTATCTTAATTTGAGAGAACGACAAGTTCAAGTCTTGACATGTTTGCTACAAAGCACAGATTGAAATTGAAGGCTTTTCTGTGGCCAAGTGAAAAACCTTTCATTGAGGCCGTGGGTTTAGGTTGCTGGAAGCCAAACTCAGATTCGGAGAGCTGCTGAATTTCAATGTCAGCTGACTACATGATTTTGCCAGGTTTCTTTTATTAAAGATGGAGTTATCTGGAGGTTTCAGAGCACTTGGAGAATCCCTACCCACTAACTCTCTCCTGTCAGCAATCTTGTCCCTCATCTCCTTCTCCTGGAGAAGGAAGCTAACACTTTCCCTCATGCCCAATCCCTGCCTGTTGCTCGGGGGGTAACTAACTCCATCTGTAGCAAGTAAATTCTTCTCAAAGAAATGTTTTACATCTATTTTTTATTTGGATTTGCTTTCCCTGCCCTTCTTGCCTCTGCCAGCACCCCAGCCCACGGGCTTACGGAAAGCTTTTCATCCAGTCATGGTTATGTCACACAGCATAGCCTCTTATTAAGGAACTCACTTCACAGCAAAAGTGGCAATGGCCTAATGCCCACAGGATTTACCATCCACGGGCCCCACCTGTGATCAAGGAGCAGCTGGCCTTATAAAACTGTAGGATGGCCTCGTAGAGGCTCATAGTATCCACTGGAAGTTACCTGCTTACTCTCCTCTGGAAGTGATCTATGCTCAGTCAGTATCCCATACATGATCCTATTTCCCTATGTCTCTCTTTTTCCGGGTTGCAGAGGTGGGGCAGCCTTGGTAATAGTCTCCAGTGGCCTTTCTGACCTAAAGCAGTAGAATTTATAGCTGAGTCCGTGGCCGCCCAAAGTTAAGACAACATTTGCCAGCCTTTTTGATCACTCTGTCAAAAATTTGGAGCCCTTTCCCTCCCCACTTTCCAGCTCTCAGTGGAATTGACTGGAGGTCTGATATCCACTTAAGTTATTGGGTTTGGGTTTTTCTTCTTCTTCTTCTTAGAAATAGTGTCCTAAATGAACTACAGCTTCAAAGAGCTTTTCTAATCAGCCTCTTCAATTGAGGCATTTGGCTCTGGATTGGCTGGATCTCTGCCCCCTTCACCCAGTTATTGTTTGAAGTGTAGGAGAAGTTCTTGATAAATAACATCAACCTAACACTCTCAGAAATTATCTTGAGGATTGAAAAGAAGAAAAAAAATATCCAGTCTCCCGCTCTCCTCCTAATGATGTTTTCTGTGGAAGGAATATAATGATGCTGATGATAATACTCTTTTACTTTTCTAGGGCTCTGCAGTTTTGCAGAGCATTTTCACATCTAACTCTCATTTGCTGTTCTGAACACTGTGACCTAAAGGGAAGGACAGGCATGGAGGTCAGGGAGAGTTGGGTGGAATCCTCGCTCTGCTATTCATTGGCTCTGAACTGCCAATCAATCGCGTGTCAAAGGAGGGGTATAGCAACGCTCACTCTTTGGTTTTAGCATTAGGACAGTGATGACTCTGCACATAGTAGGAGCTTGTGCAGTCTGTTGAGTGAGGCTGTGAAGTTTGCAAGGGAGGGATTATGAGCCCTGATTTACAAGTGAGGAAAATGAAGGTCATCAGAATGAGGACAAGACTTGTCCAGGGTCACAGAGGCTGGACTAGGATCTTCAAAATCCAAATCCATTGCTTTTTCTATCACTTTAACCCACTGAATGACAGGATCATCTCAGATTTTAATAATAATAACAGCCCTGTTAGTAAAGGTAGCTTTCATTTCTTGAGCATTTAACATGTGCCAGACACTATACTAAGCACTTTACATGAATGAATCTGTCAGGGCAGAGAAAGCCCCCGTTCTTCCCTTCTTGTGTTCGTACGGCTGGACTAATAAAAATTGACATAAGACCAGATTAACAAGAGAAAAAAAATCGAAATTAATATGTGCATATTGAAGATCACAAAGAAATGATGCCCAGAGAGTGAACAAAGCAGGCAGTACATATATCTTTTACACAAAGAAACAATAAATTTATGAAGAATTGACAGGACAAAGAAACTTAGATTTGAGGTACATAAATAGTGAGGAATTTAAGCAGAGTTTAGATTTGAGGTAGTAAATTTAGCAAGGTTTGTTTATGCAGGCTTGTCGGCCCTGAGTTCCCTAGCTCTGGTGACAAGGATGCAGGGAGAGCACCTTTCGCAGGGGAGATTTATTTCCTGCTCTCAGGGGGAACAGAGACAGGAGGGTCAGAATGGCCTTTTTGCCTCTCAAGTAACTTTAATTCAAAATAATCAATTTGCTATTGTGGGATATTTTGGGGTGGCATGCCCTGGGCCCCAACAAATCTATTTTACAAGTGGAGAAGTCTGAGATTCAACAACGTGAAGCAACTTGCCCAAAGACACACACAGGGGCGGAGTCTGCTTGGGTCTTAAAGGAAACCTTGGTTCTTCCTCACTCCAAAACCTATGCTCTGATCCCCCACATTACAACTTCCTCAATAAATAAAATATCCTTGGAATGTGTTGCAAATTGTCTAAGTGGAAAGTTGTCATCCAAATGTTTGCGTTTTGTTACGCAAGCTCTGTGTGCAGTCAGCTAAGGGTTGGGCTGGCATTGAGATCATCTATATGTCTTGATAAGGTCCTTTCTGCACTATAGTGATGGTTGGCCTATCAGTGTAGCTACTTTCTTACGAATATGGATTCAAAAGTCCTGAGCTTGATCAGAATCTCTCAAATCTTGTGAGGAGGCAAGCCATTTCACCTCTCTGAGCCTCCTTTTTCTCCTTTTTAAAATAGGGATAAAAGGTGAGCCTGGACTATCTTATTGTGCCAGAAAGCAAAGAAGTGCTAAAAGCTATTGGAGACATGAAGGCACACAGGAGCTGGCTCAAAGCAGCTCCTGCTGGTCAAATTTGGGACAATTTCAACATCAAAATGAATAATGATGATAAGGGATTCCTATATACTGAATAAAAGAAGAATCCATGAATGTATCATGACACTCTAACCAAAAAAAGAAGAAAAAAGAAGAATGCAGAGAGCTCTGCTATATAGAAGATTGTCAGCTTAATAAATGTAGAAGAAATTAGAAAATCACCATTTTGCAACCACCATAGTAATAATTAATTCAGGTAAGATCATCGACGGATGCTAAAATTATCGGGTGAAAAGTTGTTGGGGAACAGAATATTCATATACTCTTAAAGTATCTCCCCAGAAGTTACTTATTAATTACAAAGAGAAAATGGTACCTTTACCATAGACATCTGGTGGACAATACCTTAACCAAGTTGTGTAAGAAAAACTCAGTTCAGGCCTGTGCATCTCCTTTACTATTCACTCAGAACTTCACTTCTGACACTTCTGATCACCAAATGTGTGGGGATTTTTTCCCCACACCAAGCAATTCTCCGTGACACCAGCTGAGTGTCCTACAATTTAACTCAGTTCTGACACTATCTACCTGGAGATAGCATCAGATCCGCAGGTTAAGGGTTCAGTCCCACAAGACTGCTCCCACTCACTTCAGATGCCAGTCACAAGCAGTAGGTCCTCAGGTAACCCACAACTTCTGTCCCATTTGGCTATAAATTGGAGCCTCCCGTGACCCGCTCTCAGGTTGGATTAATTTGCTAGAGCAGCTTACAGAACTCAGGGAAACACTTACTTATGTTTCCCAGGTAATTAAAGGATATGATAAAGGATACAGATGAACAGCCAGATGAAGAGATACATACGGTGAGGTCTGGGAGGGTCCTAAGTACAGGAGTTTCTGTCCCTGTGGAATTGGGGTGTGTCACCCTCCCTGTGTGGCTGAGATCACCAATCTGGAAGCTCTCTGAATCCAGTGCTTTTGGGATTTTTATGGAGGCGTCATCACATAGGCAGGATCCATTATTAACTCCATTTTCAGCCCTTCCCTCTTCTCCAGAGAATGGAGGGCGGGGCTGAAAATTCCAAGCTTCTAATCATGACTTGGTCTTTCTGGCCACCAGCCCTCATCCAGGAACCTACCAAGAGTCGCCTCAATAGCAGAAAAGAAACTCCTTGGGCCGGCCAGTGGCTTAGCGGTTAAGTGCGCGCACTCTGCTACTGGCGGCCGGGGTTCGGATCCCGGGCGCGCACCAACGCACCGCTTCTCCGGCCATGCTGAGGCCGCATCCCACATACAGCAACTGGAAGGATGTGCAGCTATGACGTGTAACTATCTACTGGGGCTTTGGGGTGAGGAAAAAAAAAAGAAACTCCTATCACCCAGGAAATTAAAAGGGTTTCAGGAGCTGTATGCCAGGAACTGGAGGCAGAGACTGTATATTTTCTGTTATCTCACACAGTGATCAAATTTAGCATTGCCAATAATGGGACAAGCTGACAACTCATGCCTTCTGATGTGATGCACTAGAAAGACATGGCATCACCTGAATAGTATTTTTGCCAAAAAACGTATAACCTGATTGAATAGTGAAGAGACATTAGACAAACCCAAATTGTGGGGTATTTTGTAAAACAACTGGCCTGGACTCTTCAAAAGTGCCTATGACATGAAAGACCAAAAAAAAATAGAAAATAGTGGGGGAAATTGTTCCAGGTTAATGGAGACTAAAGATGTATGATAATTAAATGCTTCCTATATTGCTGGATGAAAACTAAAAAGCTATAAAGGACATAATCAGGCCAAGTGGAGAAATTCAAACATGGACTTTTAGGTATTATTGTATCCATCTTATATTTATTGAGTGTGACAATGACATCATGATTATGCAGAAAAATGTTCTTATTCTTAGGAGATATGTGCTACACATTTTAGGGGTGGAGTCATCATATCAGCAACTTTCAAATGGTTCAGGAAGAAAAAGTGTGTGTGTGTGTGTGTGTGTGTGCGCACGTGTACTGTAGGGGAGCAGAATTTGTCACCCCAAAATATGTCTCTTTGGCTTGATTATTTGGGGCTGATTATTTTTAAGAACGAAAGACTCAGGAACAAACTTTGACCTTCCCCTGACTGCCTAAAAGATTTTAAGATGGGAGGGCTGTCCCAGGAAGGAGCTATCACCAGAGACAACTGTAGTATAACATGAACTAGGTGTGGTAGACAGAGAGGAATCTAGCCAGGCCCCTTGGATCAAAGTCCTCTCCACATCCCATTGTCTCTGCAGGGCATGGCAAATATTTGTTTACCATGCATTTGCTCTTCTACCTCTATGTGAATTGCCTTCTTCCCCTTTGAAGTCCAAAACCACTAACCCCAACATCCTCTTTTGTTTTTAGCTGAAGATGGTGGTGGGTTGGCCAGTTACTCAATTTTCCTGGGTTTCTCCCATGTATACACGTTATTAAACTTTGTACGATTTTCTTCTGTTATTCTGTCTCACGTCAATTTAATTCTTAGACCAGCCAGAAGAAGCTAGAAGGGTAGAGGAAGGTGTCTTCCTCCCCTACAGTGCATACATGCACACAGACATAAAACAATTGTGGCAAAATTAGCAAATCTACATGAAGGGTGTATGGGTGTTTATTTTACTGTTCATGTTCATTCAACTTTTCTGTTTATCTGAGTTTCTTCCAAATATAAAGCTGAGGAGAAAATGCAGGCAAAATAATGCCATTCTCCAAAAACCAATTTAATGAGATAACATTAGTAACATGTCTGGCATACCACAGATGCTCAATGAAACATAGCTAGTATTGGGAGATAATAATTACCTAAGATCAAATGAGTAATTCTTTGCAAAGCATCATTTATTATTCATTCAACAAACATACCCTCAGCAGCACCTCATATGTGCAAGGTCTGTGCTAGGAGCTGGTGACAGAGGAAGAAAAAAAAAACACATTCTCTTCTAACAGGGAGCTCATAAGATAGTGGAAGAACACATATGAGCAGCTGATTACAACACAGATAATGCCAGAGAGGGGGAAAGTACGACTTGGCAAAGGAGAGTGATTGCATCAGGTTAAGACCAAAAACATGAGGCTGTTTGTCCACTTCCTGGTGGCACTGGTACAGAAGCCAGCAGGTTTCACCTGAATTTCTGGGTGCACCAGCCAATCTCCAGATGGACCATGTCACCTCAGAAGTAGTGAGTTCCTGGCCCTAGAATGTGCAGAGTGAAGCTGGGATGAATTCCTGTCTGGGACGCCAGAGCCAGAATTCCTGAGCTGGGAATATTCTACCCAAGCTCCAGCCACACCAGCCTTCTGTTGGTTACTCCAGATAACCCTGTTCCATCCTGCTCAGGCCTTACCAGGGCTTCCCTCAGCTCCAACCAATGCTAATTCCCCCCATCTCTCAGATCCCTTCTTCAGAGCCCTTCCTGAACATTCCCAAGGCTCCTGCTACACTCTGGGTTTCTTTTCCTCTTAGCTTTGCTTGAATTGTAAATAATTCATTTTTGCAAAACTATCTGTTCCATGTCTGATGGCCTCATTAGACTGTAAACTCCAGGAGGGCAGAGACTGCCTCTCTCATATTCACACTGGTCTCCACAGCACCTGCATGGTGCCCAGCATGCATACATGCGAAATAAACATTGTTGAATGAATGAACTGGAGAGTCCAGGAAATCTCTGTGAGTTCTCAGAAAAGAGCATGGGAAGGAAACACACTTTTTTTAATTATCTAATAAGTGCCAGGCTCTGTGCCAGGCAGTACACATTCAGCACCTTATTGATTCCTCAAAAACATTCTCAGACTTGGGTATCACTAGCCCCATTTTACAAATGAGGAAATAAGGAATTGAGATGTTACACATCTCGTCAGAGGACTGGCAAATGCCAGCACAGCCAGGATTCAAATCCAATGTGGTTATCTTCAAAGCCTGGGCTCTTTTCCTCTTCTGAGGAAAAGTGATTGACTGACACCCCCACAGCTCCCTTTACACCTGAACTCATGTCTGATGCTTTTCCACACAGATTTTGGCTGCATCACTGGAAATCATGAAGATCACAACGACAGTCATAACAACCATGTCTACCTTGATGAAAAATGCCTTTGAGTAAGCCACGTGCACAGGCATTATCTTTTTTTTTTTTTTTTTGGTGAGCTAACACCTATTGCCAATCTTCCTCCTTTTGCCTGAGGAAGAGTGGCCCTGAGCTAACATCTCTGCCTATCTTCCTCTATTTTGTATGTGGGCTGCTGTCACAGCATGGCTTGTCGAGTGGTGTAGGTCCGTGCCCGGGATCTGAACCTGTGAACCCGAGCCACCAAAGCAGAGCGGACCAAACTTAACCACTACACCTCCAGGCCGGCCCCCCCAAGGCATTATCTTTTTTAATCCTATAATTGGTCTAATAGTTGGTGAATGACTAAGTAACTACTGATACATGTTTTTTGTTTGTTTGTTTAAAAGAGTGGGATCTTGTATAAATTCTCCTTTTGTCTTTCAAACTGCTTTGTAGTGGTTTGTTGTTGGTTTTGCCGTGTAGATGATTTAAAGCATTTAGTGGTCAAATCTGTTAAACTTTTCTTTACGATTTGTTTTATCTGTTTTCTTTCTTTCTTTTTTATTTTTTTGCTCAAGATCAGCCCTGAGCTAACATCCATGCCAATCCTTCTCTTTTTGCTGAGGAACACTGGCCCTGAGCTAACATTTGTGCCCATCTTCTTCCACTTTATGTGGGACGCCACCACAGCATGGCCTGACAAGCAGTGCGTTGGTGCGCACCTGGGATCCAAATCCAGGCTGCCAGCAGTGGAGCATGCACACTTAACCGCTATGCCATGGGGCCTGCCCCTATGATTTGTTTTATAAATCACAGAACTAATTTACTCTTATTTTTCTTGCAGTCCATTTATTTATTGATTTCACATTTATTTTTTTACTTTTAAGTATTTGGTCCATTGGTGATGAGGTAGGAGTTCACTTTTATTTTTTTCAAATGGCCTAACTAATGATATAATCTCCATTGATTGACTAACCCAAAGAAGAGCTGACTTCTGATGGGTCCCCATCACCCCCACTGGTATTCACACTAAAAGCAACACTGGTGTCAGGGAGGCTCATAAGAAAGGCTCTATTTATTCCAGAAAAAAGTCAGAAAACCCAGAGGAGCGTCCCAGGTCTGCCCCTAACTCACAGGATGGCCTCGGACAGGTCCCTGCACCACTGGGCACTTTGCTCTGAATTCACAGCTCTACTTTGGAAGTGGGGGGTGAAGGGCAAAGTGATCTCTGGCACGGATAATTATCCTTCTAAAAGAGTCCTGAAGAATTCTTGCCTTAAAAAGAAATATAAATGAAAATAACACCAAGAAACCATTTTTTTCCACCTCTCAGGCTGGCAAATATTGAAAAGATTGATATACTCATTGTTGGCAAAGTATGAAAATAAAGTCTCCTAAACTGGCTGCTGATGGGAGTGTAAATTGATGTCGCTTTTTGGAGGGCAATTTGGTAACCTCTATCGAATGTAAAATGCACATATTCTTGAACACAGCTATTCTACTTTGAGGAATTCTAAGTGGAGAATGATACAAAGATATTCACTGAAATGTTCATCACAGAAAAAAACTGGAAACAATGCAAGTGCCCATCAGTTGAAAGTTGGATAAACAATGATTTAATGTAGTATCAATGCAAATAATCCATAATCAATCTATAAATCAAAATTGGGATGAGTTTATCATATGAGCCTGATACCTACTGAGCCATGGGCTCGCTCTGCTTGCCGAGATCTGAGCCAATTAAACACTACTTGAGCTAGGGATCTAGGGATCAAGAAAGGAAGTTTTAATTAGATTATATTAGCTGGCAAATCAGAAGATGAGTGACTAATGTCTCAAAAAACTCATCTTCCAGGATTACAGAACCTTGAGGCAGTTACATAGGGAAAATGAGCAGTAAGGAAGGGGTTTAGAAATGTACATGACAGACTCCAGGATCTCTCATTGTTCTTTTCTTCTGTCAGTGGTGATGAATATCCTACAGGTGTTCTTTCTCCCCAGCGGCCTTCTTATTCCTTAGGAAGATTCATTAAAATTGTTAAGAACAAAGCTATCAGAGTACCACAGCAGGGGTATGTGCACAGGATCAGGGCCAGAAAGTCATGAGATCATTCAGCTATTTATAATGGTCACATGCTAGAAGGGTTTTAACTAGGAAAGGGTTATTTAGTGTAACAAGATGGCCTCACTTCTGTTCACTTACAAGCCAGCTTTGAGGACTATAGCCCAGGAGTTTCCTCCCCAAGGAAGAAAGCACTCCAAAGAAGCAGAGTGTACAGAGTGCTTATACACCATCTTGGAACAAGGAACATACATCACATATGACAGGAATATCTCTTTTACTACAGTCATGAGATGCCTTTGCTAGCACAGCAGGTCAGTGGTCATAAGATGAACACAGCAGGGCAGTAATTAATCTCTAGTTTCTAGGAAGAAATGTTTAAAGAAATGCTAATATGGGGGTAGGCAATACCTCTATCTCTAAAGGCCTCATTCTTTTTTTTTTTTTTTTTTGAAATTGACGTTTTAATAGTTTTTAACATTGTGAAATTTTGGGTTGTACATTTTTGTTTGTCCATCACCATATATATGACTCCCTTCATCCCTTGTGCCCACCCCCCACCCCCATTGCCCCTGGTAACCACAATACAGTTTTCTCTGTCCATGTGTTGGTTTATATTCCACATATGAGTGAGATCATACAGTGTTTGTCTTTCTCCTTCTGGCTTACTTCACTTAACATAATACCCTCCAGGCCCATCCATGTTGTTGCAAATGGGGCGATTTTGTCTTTTTTTATGGCTGAGCAGTATTCCATTGTATATATATACCACATTTTCTTGATCCAATCGTCAGTCGAGGGACACTTAGGTTGCTTCCACTTCTTGGCTATGGTGAATAATGCTGCAATGAACATAGGGGTGCATGAGTCTCTTTGGATTGCTGATTTCAGGTTCGTTGGATAGATTCCCAGTAGTGGGATGGCTGGATCATAGGGTATTTCTATTTTTAATTCTTTGAGGAATCTCCATACTGTTTTCCATAGAGGCTGCACCAGTTTGCATTCCCACCAGCTGTGTATGAGGGTTCCTGTTTCCCCACATCCTCTCCAACATTTGTTGTTTTTTGTCTTGGTGATTATAGCCATTCTAATGGGCGTGAGGTGATATCTTAGTGTTGTTTTGATTTGCATTTCTCTGATGATTAATGATGTTGAACATCTTTTCATGAGCCTATTGGCCATCTGTATATCTTCTTTGGAGAAGTGTCTGTTCATTTCCTCTGCCCATTTTTTGATCAGGTTGTTTGTTTTTTTGTTGTTCAGTTGTGTGAGTTCTTTATATATTATGGAGATCAACCCCTTGTCAGATGTATGTTTTGCAAATATTCTCTCCCAGCTGGTGGGTTGTCTGTTCATCCTGATTCTGGTTTCGTTTGTCTTATAGAAGCTCTTTAATCTGATAAAGTCCCACTTGTTTATTTTTTCTTTAGTTTCCCTAGTCTGGGTAGGCATGTCATCCAAAAAGATTCCTTTATGACTAATGTCAAATAGTGTATTGCCTATATTTTCTTCTATGAGTTTTATAGTTTCAGGTCTCACCTTCAGGTCTTTGATCCATTTTGAGTTAATTTTTGTGAATGGTGATAGCAGATGGTCCACTTTCATTCTTTTGCATGTGGCTGTCCAGTTTTCCCAACACCATTTATTGAAGAGACTTTAAAGGGCCTCATTCTTGGCTTTGGGACATTGTAAATGTTTAAAGCAGATGTACAATGCATGCTCAATAGGCCACGTCAGACCCTTTCAGAAAAACAAGGTCAGGCCAAATTAGTTTTAAACTCAATGGCTTCCTCATCTACTCCAATATATCTTATTGCTTTTCATTTATTCATCAGTAGTAGTTAGGGGCTTGACTTGTGGCTTTCCCACTGCCTAGGTATGTGACATCAGGCAAATTACTTAACCTATCTGTAGCTGAATTTTCTGATCAGTAAAAATGAAATGATAATAAGGTCTACCTCACAGGCTTATTATGAGGATTAAGTGAGATAATACTCATAAAGTACTTACAACAGTGCCTGGCACATAGTAAACACCCCCCAAAGTATTAGCTATTATAAACATGATATATGTTTGGGTGAAAAATTGTGTAAGTTTATTGAGTGTCCTTTCAATGGAACGTTGGGTGTTTGGTGGTTATCTGATTCTATAGGGCTTGAGTCTTTCACTGTCTTTGCCTAGGCTATTTCACAACCCTGTAAATTATAGAAAAGTGATAGTAACACAAATTATTCTTGCCCATATAAATGCAAATTGATCTTGTCCTGTAAATGGATAACTTAAGAGATGATTCCAAACACCACTTTATTGCCCTAAAAATAATAACCAACTTTGCATCTATTAGCGAATTTATGTATATATATCTACATATCTGTTAACCAGATTCTCCTTTGAACTGATTTTAAAGATTTTATTTTTATTTATTTTTTTCCCCCAAAGCCCCAGTAGATAGTTGTATGTCATAGCTGCACATCCTTCTAGTTGCTGTATGTGGGACGCAGCCTCAGCATGGCCGGAGAAGCGGTGCATCGGTGCGCGCCCGGGATCTGAACCCGGGCCGCCAGCAGTGGAGCGTGCGCGCTTAACCGCTAAGCCACGGGGCCGGCCCCGAACTGATTTTAATATATTACTGGTTCCTTCATTAATTACTGAGTTAAATAAAATCTTTGACAAATGTTCATTTATATTTGTATGAGAGTCACGATTTTACCTTTTAAAAAATTCTAACAGTATTTCTAGTATGATCCTATCTTCATTATAAAGATGCATGTCTTTACATTTCCTAGAGAAAGCCTAGAATGATGAATACAAAAATGTTTATGAAAGATATCTTGGGCAGGGGTTGGTAATAATATTTCAGTTGACTTTGATTCTCTTCTTTATACATTTCTATATTTTGTAAACATTTTTATGCTAAACATATGTTTTATGGCAAGTTAAAGAAAACCAACAATGTTCCTTTTTAAAAGACAAAATAGAAAACTCTCCTGCTGGAACCAGTCATTTGGGATGGGAGGAGAGAGGGTTATGAGGGGTCAAATGTGAGCCTCCTTTACTCTGTAGGGCTTTGTGGTTGGTTATTTATGTAAGGAGATCCCTTGGGAATTGGGGAGGCCAGCTTAATTCCCAGCAGACCCATGTTTCCTGACATAGGGCACTCAGGCATAAAACAATATGAAGTGCAAAGCATCGAAGTCCTCTTTGTGGCCGGGCTGGGGTGGTCAATTCTGAGAGTTGGACCTCAGCTCTGGCACTTCAAGCCTCTTTGATGATAAGCTGGTCCATAAATTCAGTCTCAGGCTACAGCCCACAGAATGTCAGCCCTGAAAGAGACTCATCTAATCCAATCCCTTCTTTCTACCAATGGGAAAAGCGAAGCACGGTGAAGAGAGGGAACCTGCAGAGATCACACAGCAAATTAGAGGTCACTCTAGCACTAGAACTGTTACCAAACCAAAGTGGGTCCACTTCTTGGTGAGGTGAAATCAAAGCCTTCACCAGAAGTAGTTGTCACACAAAGTAAAGTTTATTTGCAGCAAGTAAGGACCTGTGGGGAATTATTTCCAAAGCTGTGGCTCCCCAAGCAGGTGTGGGAGATCAAAATTGGCTACCCTGAAATATGTCTCTTTACTTTGATTATTTTCTCTGATGGACATTTGACCTACCCCACTAACTGCCTGAAGAATTTAACATAGAAGAGCTGTTTCAGGAAGGAGCCACTATCATATGATGGCTGTAATATAATGTAAAATAGATGTTACAATAGGAAAGGCACCAAGCCCGTCTTATCAAAAATTCTGTCTCTTCCAAGTCACCTGCTCTAGGTGGCCCTGAAAAGAATTGCCAGACAAACATTTACATTTATAAGGGAAATCTCCATTTGTAAAGGTATCTCCCTCTCTGTACTGGGTAGAGGGGGGATGACCTCATCTCTAGAAACTTATCAGTGTGGAATGTGAGGCCTTAAATCTGCATAATAACCTTACTCTTATTTACTGTGTTTTTCTAATAATCTCCCATAACTGACTCCCCCCACCCCCAATATCCTCCTTTGTCTTTAGCTGAAGATAGTATTTAAGATGAGAAACTCTACTATTTTGTTGAGAAACTCACTTTCCCTGGTTTCTCCCATGTATACATGTTATTAAACTTGTTACTATTTTCTCCTGCTAACCTGTCTTTTAATTATTTGGCCAGCCATAAGAACCTTAAGGGAAAGGGTGGAGGGGGATTCTCCCTCTTCCCCAACACAGAGGAAAGCAGGGGACTTTTATTTCGGATGGGGAATGAATATCCAAAAGGGAGAGGTGGGTATTCGATTGCGAAGGTTCAGTTGGAAAACAGGCTTCCACATACATCACTTGTTATAGTAATAAGGCCTAAGCACCTCCTGGGGCAGAGATCTTAACATTAAAATGAAGCAAAGGTAATCTCTTGGGCACTTCTTGGCCTGTCTATGCAGGAATCCCTCTTGTGGTGGGGTTTGGACTGGTGACCGCACCTCTTAACATAACTAAAAAAATAATTTGGAGAAACAGTTAAGTGCTTCCAAAACCTTCCTTGAGTTCCTCAGGGCAGTTAGTCAGTGACAGAACCCCTTTATCCAGAATCCTGGCCCAGTGTGCTTTTACTTCACCATATTGATCGTGAAGGCCTCCGAAGCAAAGCCAGGGAGGTTGGCCAGAGAGAGACGGGCATGTTGGACAGAACACCCCAGGGCCAAGGTCAGAGCTGCGCTTTAGATGACTTTTCACTCAGAGCATGGGGAGAGCATACCCCTCCCCATCTGAGGGCTGGGCCAGGAAAGGGGGCTACTCTTATGACCTAACACTCTTCCAGCCCTTTAATAAACTGCCATTGCAAAGCTACTTGCCATTTTAATTGCATTTGAGGGGAAAACTGGCTGCTCTTTTTTTGTTTGAGTACACACAGTGTCAGGGGACTTTTGTTATTCAAAGAGAGGTGGAAATCCCCCTGGAAATGGAGACGTTTAGGACAATAAGGAAGCAGAAAGGCTGTGCTCCTGGTGGGTCTGGTGTACTATGATGTTAACTAGCTTTCATTGGGGCTGGAGCTGGGCTGGGTCGAGGGGCCTCTCCTGGGGTCTCTGCCAGGAACAGAGGAGAGAGGCGGCCCCTTGGGACTAAAGAGGCCAGGCTAGGCGATGGATTCTGGCATCCAGTCTTAAGTTCCTCATTATTACGTGCAGTACGCAGCGTTCCCCAGTCTTGAGGCCCCACATCTCATAATTTTGCCATTTCAATAAATTAACTACAGTATTGTTTACGTAATATTTTTCCATAAATTTACTCACTTTTAATAACTTAAATACGTTTTTAAAGAGCATTTATATGGCTACATCAAAGGGAAATCAACATTTCCGTAAAAATAAATGCAAGGAAAACAACACAATGTGATTAAGTTCTAGCTAGATACTGTTACCCGCTCTCTCTTTGTTAGAAAGGGAGATTGGCACATGTTAGAGAACTTTTAAAAGGATATTAGAAACAACCTGAGGCTTTCCTCAATTTAATCAGAAGGACTGGAAGATAATTGAAAATAGGATAACTATCTCTCTACATGGTTCAGTTACTTAAAGACTTTGTGTGAAACAGCTTAAATGAGCTGTGGTTCCACCACTGATACTAGTGAAACTTTGGAAAATACTTTGGACAGAGTCCTGCTTGTAACTGCAGGCCCTCCAGGACCAGTTCAACTGACCCCACCTTATCAACAGAGTAATTAAGAGTCGATTTTCAGGAACTGAGACTTCTTGTCCAGTTCAGTCCAGTTAAGACCACCAACCCATTACCTGGGCCTGCGCAAATGCTCAATAAGTGACCTTTTGATGTCAAGGAGCTAAAAATTCCACCCTCAAATCATGGTAATGCCACCATTTTGTGAACATGCATCCTATGAAGAGGCATGAAGCTTGACCATGCTTGCACAGATCCTCAATTACCTCACTTCTCCTTACCTCCAATCATCTATCTTCACACTTCAGTCTGCCCTACCATTCATTCCATAAATCGTGCCCCAAGTACAGATCTGAGGTCAGGGAGACAGATCTGAGAGCTGATGCCTCCTGTCTCCTTGCAGATCAATCTACCAATAAAGCTGTTTTCTTTTCCCAAAAGCTGATGCAGTAATTAATTGGCTTTTTAAAATACACATTGGGTAGGAGAACCCCATCTTTGTGCGGTAACATGCTCTCCCATCCATTAGCTGAGTGACCTTGGGAAATCTCCTCAACCTCTCTGAACCTCTGATTCCTTACCTGCAAAAGGGATATGTTGTCAGAACCTACCCCTTGGGCTTTTCTGAGAGGTGATAATGGTGATAATGATGAGGATGACAACAATGACGAGGATGATAATGATGCTATCAGGAAGGCTTTGGTCAAATTCCTTAAGCTGAACTTTCTGGTATTAGGTGTGCTTCAGGGAACTGAGTTAGGAGTCTGGGTTTTTGCTTGAGTAAAGAGGAGCAGAGAGGGGCAGGCCCCGTGGCTTAGCAGTTAAGTGCGCGTGCTCTGCTACTGGCAGCCCGGGTTCGGATCCCGGGCGTGCACTGATGCACCACTTCTCTGGCCATGCTGAGGCCGCATCCCACATACAGCAACTAGAAGGATGTGCAACTATGACATACAACTATCTACTGGGGCTTTGGGGAAAAAAAAGGAGGAGGATTGGCAATCGATGTTAGCTCAGAGCTGGTCTTCCTCAGCAAAAAGAGGAGGATTAGCATGGATGTTAGCTCAGGGCTGACCTACCTCACTCAAAAAAAAAAAAAAAAAAAAGAGGAGCAGAGGGAGCATCAGCAGACAGACCAGCAGAAGAGCTGCCTGGTCAAGAGAAGTTAGCTACCACCAGGGTGGGTTTGTGGAAAATGGAAGTATTCCCTGGATTCTCAGAATGTCAAGGAAGTGAAACTGAACAAAAATATTGGACTTCTGGTGCTCATGCAGGATGGATGGTCGGACA
Source organism: Ceratotherium simum simum (assembly GCF_057802395.1). Lineage (NCBI taxonomy): Eukaryota > Metazoa > Chordata > Mammalia > Perissodactyla > Rhinocerotidae > Ceratotherium > Ceratotherium simum. The sequence goes on from NC_141928.1 coordinate 15,802,068, forward strand.
ATATTGGTTGAATATTAAAGTGAAGGGTAACCTCTGAATGACAGACAATTTGAGGACTCAAGGATATGAGTATTATAATTATTGTCCTCCATTTTACATACAAGGAAAATGAGACTCTATAATACTAGGTGACTGCCAGAAAACTCATAGCAGAACTATACTCCATGCCTCCATTCTTTTCAATATTTCAACAAATGTTCTGAACATGGTTAGCCATAGCTAAACTCTGGGTCTGGGCAAGGGGTGGGTAGATAAAGATATTAAAAAAAAAAAAAAAAAAGGTGGGGCCAGCCCAGTGGAATAGTGGTTAAGTTTGCATGCTTTGCTTCAGTGGCCCAGGGTTTGCAGGTTCAGATCCTGTGCGTGGACCTACACACTGCTAATCAAGCCATGCTGTGGCAGCATCCCACATACAAAATAGAGGAAGATGGGCACAGATGTTAGCTCAGGGCCAATCTTCCTCAGCAAAAAGAGGAAGATTGGCAATAGATGTTAGCTCAGGGCTGATCTTCCTCACACAAACAAAAAAGAAAGAATAAGATGAATATTGGACAATATGATCTTATTTATGTAAAAGAGAAAACAGCAAAGCTATATCTTTATGTGCGTGCACCCATATTTGCAAATGCTTAGACACAGATCTGGTAGCAGTGTTAACAGTTGGGTGGAGTGGGGTGGGGAAAGGAGGACTTTAGCTTTACCTCATTTGAGGTAATAACAATAATAATAAATTTCTGTATTATTTGGATTATTAAAAATTTTAAAGAAATTGATACCAAACCTCTTAATCTCAAGTTCATGTGCCCTATGCACAGTAAGCCAATCACCGAGACATCAGTGCTTGGGAGATGGAGAAAGGTTTTACTCGAATTGGCCAAAACAAGAAGGCAGGAGGATAGGTTCTCTCAAATCTGCCTTACCAAGAGAAGAAAGTAGGGGGTTTTATAGAGCTAAGGGGCTTGGCAGTTTCAGAGAAACAAATGCGTAATTCATGTTTCTTTCACTCCAGATAAGTCCTTGGGCAATCTGACTTCTGGGCATCAATGGCAGCTGGGGGCTATTATCTGGTGATCGTAACATCCATGAAGGCATTCTTTTTCTTCTGTAAAACAAGCTCATAAATCATTGTGACCCTTGAGTCGCCCCTCAAGTTAAACAAGAAAACAGCAAATTGACAAGATTAACTTCTTTTCAGAACAAGTTTGATAGGTAATCTTATTGAATATTTACAGTAACCCCAGCTTCAAAATGACTGTTATGGGCTGAATTATATCCCCCTAAGAATCCATATGTTGAAGTCCTAACCTCCAGTACCTCAGAATGTGACTGTATTTGGAGATAGGTTCTTAAAGAGGTAATTAAGCTAAAATGAGGTCATTAGGGTGGGCCCTAATCCAATATGACTGGTATCTTTATAGGGAGAGGAAATTTAGGACACAGACACACACACAGAGAAGACCACGTGAAGACATCCATCTACGAGCCAAGGAGAGTCCTCAGAAGAAACCAACCCTGTGATACCTTGATCTTGGATTTCTAGCTTCCAGAATTGTGAGAAAATTAATTTCTGTTGTTTAAGCTACCCAGTCTGTGATATTTGTTATGGTAGTTGTTAAAGAAAAAAATTCAGTGATACTTGTTAAAGACGGTAAGGCAGACTTTATCTAGGACCATACCAATAGGTATAGGGACTGCAATGGGATTTTACAATGGGGGAGAGTGATGGGGCTCAACTCTGAATATGGCATGGGCAAGTGGGAACTTATAGCCAGGAAGCAGGGTGGGGTCAGTGGATGGAAAATCACAAAGAGGAAACATCAGGGGAAGGGGGGCTCTGGCTAAATCAATGTAACCAGATTTTTGCTGAAGACAGGCCAGGATAATCAGACATCACTTGAGGGATGGTGGAGGATGAGGAACCTGATCAGAGATCAAGAGTGACCAGATATCGAGGATTGGGGGTTCTGATTAAACTGATTTAGCAAGGTTCTTGCTGAAACTAGATTTTACAAGGAAGTGCACAGACGTGCCTAGGAGAAGTTTCGGGAGGCTGACTAAAGTTCACTCAAGCAAAGAATCTTTGTCACACCCCTGGGAAACTAATACAATGATCAAGATAAAGTTCCTGACTTCCAGGAGCTCCTAGCCTAGTGGGAGAAGCAGTTAATAGCACAATGTCACTATAATACCAGGAAAAACTGGAGAAGTGCTGCAAAATGCAGAAGCAAAATGCTACAGAACCTGGGGTGGGAAGACATTACTATGCCTGGCAGTTTTCATAGAGGAAGTAGCTTTTGAGCAGGGCCTTGAATGATGAGTAGCAGAAAAAGCAGGGTGGGGTTGGGGTGGTGTTGTTGGGGGTGGGGGAGATGGAGACGGTGTCTGGAGGAAACACACATGCAAAGGCCTGGCAGTGAAGGTCTGCTCTGGGTCAGGTTGGGAAAGGGGAGCTACACTTGAGCACAGGCTTCACAAGGAGATGCGGGGGAGACATAGCTGGAATTGTTCCTTGGAAGTATCCATTTGTCAGCTATTGCTGATACCTATTGGCCATCACCGAGGGAGTAACATCATCATATTTGCTTTGTAGGAAGGCTACCCTGACAGTCCATGAGGCCAGGGTTAAAAAGTGATGGCCTGAGCACCTTTCAAGTCCACAGAAATGTTTTGTCTGACTCATCTAGTTTTTTTTTAATTAATTAACTGTTCTAACAGCTAATAAATTATAAATGATTAATTTAAATAAGTAATCTATTTAATTAATAATTTATTAACACAATTAGAATTTATATCATGTATTATTTATAATATATAATAATTATATTAAGTTTATATGTTAATAAAAATCAATATATTATAATTGTTATTATACTTTATATGTAAAATATAAATATTAATAAATTGGAAGAGCTCATAACATTTCAAATTTTTTGAAAAATCTTTTAACAAGTGCTATGGGTTGAACTGTGTCCCCCCACAAGACATGTTGAAGTCCTAACCATTGGTACCTATGAATTCAACCTTATTTGGAAATAGGGTCTTTGCAGATGCAATTAAGATGTAGATTAAGATGAAATCTTACTGGAGTAGGGTGGGCCCTTAATCAAATATGACTGGTGTCCTTATAAGAAGAGGAGAAGGGACACAGACACACACGAGGGAGAATGCCACGTGGCTGATGACAGAGGCAGAGATTGGAGTAATGCAACTGCAAGCCAAGGAACAGCAAGGAGTGACAGCCACCACCAGAAGCTAGAAGAGTCAAGGAAGGACTCGACCCATCCTCAGAGGGTGCAGCTCCCTGCCCACACCTTGATTTCAGATTTCTAACTTCCAAAACTGTGGGAACAGAATACATTTCTGTTGCTTTAAGCTACACAGTTTGTGGTACTTTGTTACAGCCGTCGTAGGAAACTAGTACAACAAGGAACCTATATGCCCTCCTAGCAACAATTGGCTGGAGCTGAGTAAGGGCCCCCTTGGAGGTGAGTCTCTAGCCAGGTGGCATTGTTCATTCCTCCCAAGGTGCACACTCTGTAGCAATAGCCCAGGGGAGAAAAGACGAGGGCTCAACTAATGCGGTAGCAATGAGGGGAGATGAAAAGCTTTGTTCTTAGAAACAGTCATTCTTTACTTCATGGAAGGAGATAAAGTAATGTTCATTATTACATATTGTATTTTGTATCATTACCATGAGCCAGGTTCTATGCTGAGGGCTTTTATATGTTGTGCCATTTAATCCTCCTCACAACACTATGACAACTTCCCATTCTATAGATGAGAACACTGAGGCTGGGAAAAGTTGCATGACCTAGATTATAAGAACTAACATCTATTCATTGCCTGCTGGGTGCCAGGCACTGAGCTGAGCACTTTATGTATGAGCTCATTGAATCCCCATAACACCTTTTGAGGTAGGTACTGTTTTATCCCCAATTATCTCCCTGCTACCCCACTGAGGTGAGGAAACCGAGACACAAGATGTCAAGTAACTTGCTCAAGTTAGTCACCGCTGAAGCTGGATGATGAACGTAAGCAGTCTGTGTTTTTGTCTGGATCCAAAGTCCTTGCTCTATAAAGGCACAAGCTTGTCGGTAAAGGGCTCTTTTTCTTTTCATTCATTCATTCATTAATGAATGCTCCTATGTTTTATGCATTTTTGAAGGATGTAGCGGAGAGAGCACAGGCTCAAGTGCTCAGAGACTTGGCTCTGGTCTAGCCTGAGCCTTGATGTCCCTATCTGTGAAATGTAGGGACTGTACCAGCCAGTCTTGAAGGCCCCTTCTTGCACCGAGTCAATTCTGTGATTCCCCAGCTTTGGGAAGATTCCCCAGCCTTGGGAAGAAGTTACCAATTATAAATAGAATAGCTCAGAATGCTAACTCATTTGCCAATGTTTCAGCAAATGACAGAGCCAGGATTTTTATCCAAGTCCACCTGACTCCAGAAGTTTCTCCACTTCCTCCTGGGTCTGGAAAAAGAGAGGAACTGAAAAAAGAGACTGAGGAAATACTGCTGCTGAACCAGATCTGCAGGAGCAACACAAATGCGACCAATGACCAAGGGCCAGGAGTTCTGGCTGAGCTGGCCCACCGTGGGCCTGTTACGCCCTCTTGTGGAGCATGTCTGAAATGCTTTGCTCTGCCAACTTTTTCATTTCCATACCAGAACAGAAGCGGGGATTGGGGGAAGCAGGAAGTGGTTTTTCCAATAGTTTTTGAAAGCCAGTGACCCCAGCTATTGTTCTAAAACAGAGACTGCTTGAAGGCATCGGTCACTTAGTGAAGCCCAGCTGCCCTGTGTTCATTTATTGATGAAATAAGTTATTTTTGTTTCTGTTTTTACATCTTGTACATACTTGTACAGGGTATAAAGCAGTGAACCCAACAGAAATGGCACCTTTCCTCCTTAGCTTGGGTGGGGGAGGTCAGACATTAAACCTGTAAACCCAGAATAAATACATAGGCAGGAAAGAATTCTTCCTCCTTCACACTCCCTTTTCTCCTTAGCTTTCTCCCCAGTATCTGGAGGGGAAAAGAATCGTTGGCAAGATCAAAGAATGAGAGAGACTTTTAAGCATACTTCATAATTCATTAAAATTACGTCTGTCTGCTTTCAAAAGTTTCATGTTTCATGGATACTGTGCTCTGAGGATTCTAAAATAACTAAATCCTCATCTGCACTGAGGCACCACGAGGAAGGGGATGGCTCCTCCCACCAGTGAACCCAGGAGCAAAGCCCAGCTCAATTTGAAGGCTGCAGGGAACTCCTCCAGGAGGCAGCTGACACTCTGGCAGAGAGAGAAGAGGCGTGGAAATGAGGGGATGGTGGCATGGTGGAGAGGAATTTTACATACATTTCTAACCTTCACAAGAATCCAATAAACTAGGGGCCACCATACCTATCTTACAGATGAGGAAACTGAGGCCCAGAGAGATTAAGAAGCTTGCCCAAGTCTCAGAGCTAAGAGGCTGTGGAGTTGGAATCTAAGTCTTGGAAAAGCAATAGATTAGGAATCCAAAGTCTGGTTTCTAGTTCCAGTTCTGAAAACACTTGCTGAGTAACTGTTGGACAAGTCAATTAACACCTTGGATCTGTTTTCTCTTCTGCATAACGGGGGCTTAGTTAAAAAGGCCTCCAATGACCCTTCCTTGTCTGCCAATATGAGGGCCAGAGCAGAAAAACAGGACGGGGGCCCTGAGGGGCTCCAGTGAACAGGAGGAGAGAGAAGCCCAAGTCCAAGGGCAGTCATTAGTCACTGAGGAGTGAATCACTGATGAGCGAATGCCCTGTTAACTGTGACGTATAATCCCCGGGCAGCCTCTCCTGAGGGGATCTTACAGCTTTCTCAGCAATAAAACACAGAATATCAGAGACCTCAGATTCCCTTATCCAGCTGATTCTAAAGTTTTTAAACAGAAGTCCCATCCATAACACCCTTCACAAAATTAATTGCTATGTGGTTTTTTGGGGGGAGGGCCAGGGAGCTTCAGATAGGTGGGACCTATCCTCTCTCAACCCTCTCCCAAAGTATGTGTGTTTGGGGTGCACAGCGGGTATAAGAAAGGGAAGGCCTAGCCCAGTTTGCCCTGGACCTCATTCCATCCAGTCTTTCAAACCAGCTAAGCCTGCAGGGGCCTGTTTCCCATTTTTCCCTTTTCTCTCTCTCTCCCCAGTTATTTTTATTATTCTGCAGAAACTCTTCTGACCTCTGGTGAATTCCATGATAGCAGATAAAGGTTTTTCTCCTTTCCCAATTTACATGGAGAAACTGCTTCAGGAGCTATTGATTGGCTCTCAGAAATAATAATCGCGGCTACTGTTTCTGAAGGCTTATTCACTATCAGGCACTGTGCTACGACCTTTTCATGCTTTACCCCATTTTCTCTTCACAACCACCCTAGGAATTAGATATTACTATTTCCTCATTTTAGAGATAAGGAAATGAGGAGCTAGAGACCTTATAGAACTTATCCAAAACCACACAGCTACTAAGAGGCAAGGCCGGGACACGAATCTAATTATGGTGTTGGGTAATTTCTGTCTTGTCAGTTTGCGACCTTCTTTTATTTGTAGGCTTTGTTATAACTGCTTGCTCTGCTATTTTAAGCTTCACTCTTTCCCCTCCATGGATGGTAGAGGGGAACCCCTTTTCCCTAGTCCTGGTTTCAGTGGGGAAGGGTTTTTTTTCTAAGCACATTCCTGGTACCTCTTCCTTGTTTATCCATTCCTGGGTAGATGAGGGACTGATCTGTTTGGTCAATTTGAGAAACCTAGTCATGCTCAACTCAGCATTGTCCTTCTTCTTACCGGGAGGGAGCTGCCAGGGGGCCTGCCTAGTCTTTGCAGGCCAGTTCTGGGGTTCACTATTAGTGGTGCCCTTCAGCCACCAGCTCTGAAAGCTTCTTCTCCAACCTGGCTTATATCAGTAATAAAGGTGATCTTTTTGTTTTATTCCTCAACTTGTTCAGAACTCAGGCAAGGCAAATAGGATGCTATTTACTTAGAGTCCCCCAGAGAGCCCAAAATGGGCCTTCTGAGGGAATTACACTGGTGGGAAATCTTCATGCTCTACTGCTGGTTCCAATCCTCACCTTGGTGACTTCAGAGTGTAAGTCTAGCTTCTCTAGGCCTTCGAGCTCTAATGCCTGCCCCCTCTTAAGAAAAGAAGGGTGGTGTGGAAGAAATGGCTAGTTGTTTCTTAATATCTGTTCTTTTCTTCCTCTAGTAATAATAATCCTACCCAGAATAAAGACGAAATTTCCCAGTCTCCCTTGCAGCTAGGTGTGGTCACATCAATGGGATGTGAGCAGAGGTGATGAGCACAACTTATGATCATACATTAAAGGGAAGGCACTTGCTATCCATTTCTCTTTCTCCCTTCTGCTGGCTGGAATGGGACATGATGATGGCAGCCGGAGTAGGAATTTTGAACCATGAGATGGAAGCTATGTTTTTTGGGTGGCAGTGTAACAACCAAGGAAGAGCTTAAAAATTGCCACCTTCAAGCTACCATATCAGCCCTTGACTACCTATCTAGATTTCTATGTGAAAGAGAAGTAAACTTGTAACTTGTGAAAGCCTTTGTCATTTTTGGGTTCCTTAGTTATAGCATCTGAACCCATGTATTGTAACTAACACAAGTAGGGACCCAGGAAGTTGCCTCCCAATTTGGGGGAGGGGTGTAGGGCTCTGGCAGAGGCTTAACTGTGCACCTGACTCACATGTATGAGGGAATCAGTGAATGAGGGAAGGATAGAAAGATTGGGCATTTGTTGAATGCTTACAATATTCCATGTGCCAGCCCTGATGCCCTAGTGGTTAAAGTTCAGTGCTCACTGCTTCGGTGGTCCGCGTTCACTTCCCAGTCAGAGAACCACACCACCTGTCTGTCAGCTGCCATACTGCGGTGGTGGCTCATATAGAAGAACTAGAATGACTTACAACTAGGATATACAACCACATACTGGGGCTTTGGGGAGGAAAAAAAAAAAAAGAGGAAGATTGGCAACAAATGTTAGCTCAGGGCGAATCTTCCCCTGCAAAAGAAAAAAAGAAAAAAGAATATTCCAGATATTGTGCCTGATACTTTCAGTTATACTTTCTCAGTTGATCTAAACAATAATTCTATGGGGGTAGATCTCTTATTATGTAGTTGAGGCTCAGAGAAGTTAAGTAACTTGACTAAGGTCACAGAGCTAATAAAAAGTTTGCTAGAAATGGAGCTAAGTCAATGTGACTCTCAAAGCCATATTCTTTCCTCTATAGCATACCATTCACTCATTATCCCCTTCCACCAAATACAATATGATATAACACAACAAAATCTTGCCCGTGTTGGGAGACAACCCTCCATGGGTCTCTTGTGTTTCTGCACATCTTGTGAGCAGATGCACTGACTGTCGTTTGCCCCAGATTATCTTTTCACGGATGTCTGTAGAGCAAACAGCCTTCAAAGAGAGAGGTAGTGTTTCCCTTCACAGCAAAGGACAGAAATGCTTACTTCCCACTATAAAAGGTTTGGTTTCTCTCAGCTCAGAGTTCCCTTCCTGTAACACAGTGTGTAAAGACATCCAGGAACTGATATAAATATGCTGATGCTCACGCTGCACACAGTGCTGTGAATAATAATAAGTCCTTTGTCTCTGACCCAGAAGTCTCATGTCTTCTGTCTGTGTCCATAAAATTGTATTAGGCTAAGTTGTTAGCTTGCAAATAGGGCGAAATCTCAGTTCTTGACAGTCCCTGCCATATTGGTGTCATGGTGAGAGTCACCATTGTTTTACTGCATGCGTCACATCACACAGGCTTTTAACTTAAATTATTCCAATTAAATGTACAAGGTCAAACAAAGCAATAAAGAAAATTTAAATACTACTCTGCCGTCCCTTTTTAAAAACAAGTGCAGGCCTTGGAGTAAGCATGTGCTGAAAGAGTTGAATCTGCTATTTTCTTAGTAGATCTCAGTTTTCACGTGGATCACATGGTGTGGTCATTTTGCCACAATCAGTGTGATTCTAAAGCTCAAAGATGCATATTTTTTCTTGTATCATGGCTTCTAAATCTAAACCACCCACTTCTTCTGGTGGTCAGCCAAAGAGATAGCTATCACATCCAACACCAGAGGAAAACTAAGAGACTATAAATCAGACTCCAGTGTGGAGATTTCCTGAGAAATCTTCAAGTACACTTTTCACCTTAGGTGATTTTGTTGTTGTTGTTATGGGTCAACTTCAGAAGTCATGCCCTCGTATGGTGTAACTCCAGAGGATTATATTTTGGGACATTGGTATAAGGTGTATGGATCTGTTGGAGGGGGGACTATTTTATGGACACAAAACTTCTTTTACAATTGAATATAGCATGTACTAATACTTACATTTTGCATCATTTTCTCCTTTCGTATCATAAATTTGCATCTAATACTTTTTCATATCCAGAGACTAAAGAGTCTCATGCACTTGATTTTGACTTCTTGCTAAATTTTGCAGTATATCAAAAGCTATTTCTTTTTTGGTTAAACTAGTATTTTTTAACTATTTGCTTGTTTTTACTCAATTGAATTATGTATCACTGGAGGTTAATCAGCGACACTTAAAAATATATTAGTTTTTTAAATTAGGTAGCACATGCACATGGTAATAAAATTCAGAGTATAAATTGTACTGGTTCTGCTGTATCTTCAATATTACCTCAGGAATTGGGACACCAATATTTTAATATCTAGTGCTGGATTGGTGGCCACTCCAAAAGCACTACACAAAAAGGGGTGAGTGTAGAGAGAGAGAAAGAAAAATAATCCACAGTCCAAGATAAGCCTACGAACCAAAATTATAAAACATATGAGGAAAATCAACAAAATTAAGCTGACAAAACCAATAAAGATGAATTAATCTGATTTAAATAAACACAATAGAGAGATCTGAAAGTGACTCTAAATGTTTAGGCTCTGGAAAAAGATAAAGAACAGAATAATATCTATTTTTACAAAAGCAATTATAAAAATAGAAACAGGTAGAAATGAAACAAGAACAGATGCATAAGACAAAGAATCAGCACCTGGAGTGACCCCATGCACCTCCCCTGGGAATGGGTGACCTCTCATTCATTTGCTGCATCTTCCAGCTGACTGCCAGTTTGTGTCATTCATGCCACACCCTGATGATGAACATCTCTTTGCTGTACTCCAATCTACGACTGGGAAGTCAAGGTGTGTGTGGGTGTGGTGGGGGCAGGTGCAATCCCTCTCCATCTAGAGCCCTCCACCATGCCACCCAAAGCCCCCTGCAATGTGGTCTCTCTCCATTTGTATTTTCCTTTGCTTAGGATGCAACGGGGCAAAGCAGATCAGTAAGTCTGCTCCCCAAACAGGTATTGGGGGCGTTGCTAGTCTCCTCTTCCTGCAGGCACACCCAATCTTCACCAGTCATTCTCTTGGAGGCCTCCTCCCTTGCCTCTAGGAGGGGATACAGCCCCCCAAGGAGGGAAGGGAAGGGATGGGTCTCTTTCCAGAACACTGCATTTTCCTAAAGGCTGACTTACCCCCCATCTCTCCATTCTTTCTTTCCACTGATTAGTGGTGATGGTTTGCGGATGAGGAGAGGGGTGGGAATGAGGAATGGGTGGGGAGTAGGCTGGTGGAAGGGCTGGTAGAAGAACAATAACGGCTCTTCAAATACTCTGCTAGAAGAAAGCTGATTCCAACCACTGGTTCTTTCAATGTAGAATGTGGGCTCCTTATGGACTTTTTTCTTCAGAGATGGGCCTCATCAGCAGTTTCAGGAGAACAGGAAAAATCCCTCTCAATGTCCAGTTACATGAGCATATAAGTCTATTTCCCCCTCCATTTATAGTTGAACAAATGTTGGCACGCTATTTAGTTTTCTGATTCCTGTTTTTTTCACTTGAGGTATTTCTTAGAGTTTGTTCCATATCAGGACATGTGCCTCATTCTTTTTAATTGCTGCATATATTCTACAATATGGATGTACTAAAATTTATTATAACAGCCCTCTAGTGACAGTTTGTCTCCAGTCTTTTGCTATTACAAACAGTGCTGCAACGAATATTTTGCGTATATATCTCTTTTTATATAAACAGCTTCTTAAGAATTTACCTAGAAACCCTGACACGTGTTTGGCATCCAAAAGACAGTCCTTCTTTATTATGCTGCAACTGGTCACACAGTCTCTCCTAATTTTGAAAATTCTGTGACTTATTACAAGAAGTGACAATTTCTACTGCCTTTAATTGCATTGCTTAGCATGTGACAAGCACACTGCACTCACAATGTTTTCCTTCAATGCTGCAGCAAAGTGTAATGTCTTTTTTTGTGTGAGGAGGACTAGCCCTGAGCTAACATCCGATGCCAATCCTCCCCTTTTTTCTTGAGGAAGACTGGCCCTGGGCTAACATCCATGCCCATCCTCCTCTACTTTATGTGGGATGCCGCCACAGCATGGTTTAGCAAAGCGGTGTGTCTGGGCGCGCCCAGGGTCCAAACCTGCGAACCATGGGCCACCGCAGCAGAGGGTGGGCACTTAACCGCTGCGCCACTGGGCCTGACCCCAAAACTGTAATGTCTTTGACATAGACTTAAGTAATAATTAGAGATCTACATCTAAGCTGCTACAAGTGCAAATAACGGAGGAAGTATAGAGCAGTGCTTAGGAATGGGAGTTCTGAAATCATACGTGCTTGAGTTCAAGTCCCAGTACCTCCAATTTTTACCTATATGACTTTAGACCTGTACAACATAGCTTTCTCATTCACAAAATGGGGTGAATATAGTACCCAATACAGAATGGGGATGTTGTAGGGATTAAACAAGAAAATATGCACAATTCTTGGGACAGTTCCTGGCACATAACAAGTGTTCAATAAGCATTAGCTATACATGAAGATTTCAATTCAGGTAACAACTAGATATACAGAAACTTTCTAGTCAGGCCTAAGTTCATAGCTGGATAAGTAATGGTAATTGGTTCACAGCTTTCTTCTTTATTTGGCACAAGCTAATTTATTGACTTTAGAGATGTTAAATTGTGACCACAAACCAACTTTATCTATCAGAATTAAAGAATATAGGAATAGAAGCATATACCTATTGGTTATATATATAATCTAAATATTATTTATATATATATATAAAACCTACATATACATATCCACAAGGAGTTTTATACATATATACATCCACTAGCACAAGGCAAAAGCACCCAGAGCCCACGAAAGTTACAACACTGCCTTGTACCAAGATGTGCTAAACTTTCTGGTAAGGTGATTATAGCAGATCAAGCTGTAAGACCGGAGGTAGTGGACAAACTGTGAAAAAGGTGGTTACAATTTCTCTTCTCTCATCAAAGGCACCCCAAAGGGAGGTTAAAAGAGACAGAGGTGAAACACAGGGCATTAATTGCCACTTCCTAGCTACACGATCTTGGACAAGTGACTTGATCAATCTGAGCCTCAGTTTCGCCATCGATAAAATGGGGACACATACACCCTGGGGCTATTGGACAGGGACCCACTGTGCCTTGCTCACCGCTATGCACGGAGCGCTCAATAAATACATATTGAATGAACGCAGTAAATGCGTGCTTAGCACAGTGGCCGGTGTATGCTAAGCGTCCAGTAAGTGGTAGTTGCTGGCATTAAAAATAGTGAAAAGTCCCCAGAGCGACAAACCTATTCCTGTGAAACCCAAACGCACCTCAGCAGGTTCTACGCGATCTTGCGTAGTAACATCCCCAGGGGGCGGAGACAAGCGACTGCGCTTGCGCATAAGCGCTTTCCCCGCCTCTTCAGGCGCGAGGGCCGGTGGGGCGGGCCTAGACGGCGGCGCGACGAGTCCAGAAGGGAGGGCGGAGGAAGGGGCGTGGCTAGCAGGCCGGGTCCCGGACACCCTCTTCCGGGCTCCGCCAGCTGCGCGCGCATCCTCCTCCCCCTTCTTTTGTGGTCCGGCCCATTGCGAGGGTGACAGGAAACCCTGTGCAGGGAGCGCCGCCATCTTGGACCTGCCCGGGGAAGATCCTGAGGGAGCCGCCGGAGCAGGCGCCGCCGCCACCGCTACTGCCTCCGGCGCGTCTGCACCTCCTCGGCCAGCCCGCTCCTTGCCGGGGCCTCGGCCGACCGCCCGCGTCCGTCTCCCGCTGCGCCCGCACTCCTCTTCCTCGTCCTGACGCCCCCCTCCGGCCCGGAAAGCTGCCCAGCCACCAGCACCCCCCCAGGTAACCCGGGCCTCCCGCAGTGTCCGTCCGGCCGAGGCCTCCGCGCCCGGCTCTCCGGGTGCCGCGGCGGGGGACGCCGGGGGGCAGGCCCTGTCAGGCGGCGGCGAGCGCGGGGTCGGCGGTGGGCGCCGCGGCTTCGGGCCTGACAGGACTCCGTGCTGCGGCGAGGGGTCCCCGCGCGGCGCCCGCCGCCCGCGCCTGCGGTGCTCCCGCCCCCGGAGGGCTTCGCGGCGTGCGGGAAGGGTGTGTGCGGCCTCGCCTGCCCGCCTCCCGGCCGGCCTGGCCGGATCGCGCCGCCCGCGGGCCCCGTCTCCTCGCCGCCGTTCCCGGCGGCCGCGGACCACCCCCGCGTATTTACCCCGCGGGCCGCGCCGCCCGCAGCCCCCAGACCCCGGCGCGGCCTCCCCCGTCCCCTAGGCCGCGTCCGGCCCCGAGTACAAAAGGCAGCACCCCGCAGCCCCGCCGGCATCTTGGGGCAGCTCCGGTGTCCTTGTCAATGTGCTAGACCGTCTCTGGGCTCGGGCCCGGGCAGGGTCGGGGGGTCGGTGCTCGCGGGGTGCTGGTTTGGGTGAGTCCCTCTAAGGCCCTGAGCCCGGACAGCCTCTAGAAATAACGAAGACGACAAAAAGTTTTGGCCTTTCTGGAATTTAAGAAAAGAAGGAACAGGCGTGTTTCGCTGGTTTGCACTTTACTGTGTGCCAGGCACGGCTTGAGTGTCTTTACACGGGTGTGTCTTGCTTCACGTAGCCCCTGGTGATAAGGAGAGGTATCTCCCTTTTACAAGTGAGGAAACTGAGGCTCGAAGGTGTGGTGTGGCTGGTTGACGATGGAACATACGGACTGGCCTCGCGCTGCACGGTGGCTGGTGTTTTCTCTCCTCCATTCAAGTTAGGCTAGGGTTACAGACCCTTTGAAACGTAGCTACGGTGTAATTCCTTTTTTCCTGTGTTTGCGTTGGATGACATCTGATTCTCCTTTATAACCTGAAGTCTGTGGTGTCAGCCACTGCACTGCCAGCCCTCATCCTCACAACCCCAGAGGAGAGATGGCAAGGTTTCCACTTCATAGTTGAAGAAGAAACTGGGATTCCCAGAGAGCCGGTGCTTTCCTGGTGGTCCCACAGCAAGTGTCAGAGCCCAGATTTGAACTCGTGCAGAGGTTACCGCTCCTTTCATTATTAATTATCACACTGCCTTTTATTGAGGATAAACCTGACCTTGCAATAATCCAGCTGCCGCTTCCTGTTCCCCCAAGACTTTGCAGAATTTTTCTTCAGAGTTCTGCTTAGGCCCTTTCACTTGGTCGTGCCTTGAGGCATGTAGTGGTTAAGAGTTTTGGAGGGTTCCCAGTCCAGTACTGCCACTTCCTAGTTAAGTGACCTTAAGCAAGTTACTTAGTTCTCAGACTCAGTGTCCCTATTTATACAGGGGAAAGTTGTACGCACAATTTAGAGTTGTGAGGATTAAACGGGATTAAAAACCTTTAGCACATTGCTTGGCGTATAGTAAGTGCCCCATTGCCTGTTAACAGTGCCAGGCATATAGTGGGTGTTTAATGTTTGTTGAGTGAATGAGAGGAGCATGGCTTTGGAGAGCTGTCGAGTTAGAGCTGGGCCTTAAGCTTAGCTTTCTCTTTAGTAATGTAAGACCCTGGATATACCACCTCTCTGAGCTGGTTTCCTTATCTGTAAAATGAGTTTTTAGGATTAAAGATTGCTGATAAAGTAGCTGGGATATATTAGGCACTCAATAAATGGCAGTTATTGTAAAGATGTAAAACCTATAGATGCTGATAACCTAAGAAATCCCTTGGAATTAAAGCTACATTTTTAAAAGTTTTTGCTTTTTATATTTCATGTTTATATTTGTTGGATACTTGAACTATACAACAGAATTTGGAGTGTTCTTACAACTGATTTTTATCAGTATTAAATATCTTTGTGTAATCTTAGTAAGATATTGTATTATTAGACGAAACTTGGTTAAGGCAAATAAAATGTTAAAACTAGAACTATTGACGTGTTTCATTTTTTAAAAAAGCTTGAAACATTTTTATGTGGTTAAAAGTGGCAGGCATGGCTGGAGACAGCAATGTACAGATAGAGGTATCAAAGATACTATATTTTACTTTTTAAAAACTTCTTATTCTAGACAATTTTAAACATATACAATATAGAGTTGTATATTGAGCCTTCATTTACTCATTAGCCAGTGTCAACAGTGATCAGTTTTGTTTCCTCTATATACACCTGTATCTCTCCACCAAATTATTTTGAAGCAAATCTCAGACATCATATCATATCATCAGTAAATTTTTCACTATTACTAATCCTTTTAACTTTAGTGGTAAGTGAGGGTTTTGTTGTGTTTTTTTCTACTGAGTACTTTCCTTCTGTGAGTAGAGGTGCAGTATTGGAGTACTTTATTCTCTATTGATACCATCATAATTAGCTGGAAAATTTTGTCTTTCTCTTAACGCATTAAGGAATCTAATTTTTTTTCATATTCACATTAATTGATATAAAAGTGTGACATTAAATATCTTGTCGGAAGTGAGGTGTGTTTTTTTTTGAGTGAGTGTCAGAAATGGGTTAGTTATTTTCAGAGGTTGCATTGCTGTTGAGGAAAGGAAATTGATCAATCATTCAGATTAGATTATTAGATTAGCTACTGAAGTTTTGTGTTTACTTGACTGACAAATCAAGTGGTATTTTACTTTAGTGGGCCTGTAAACAAATCAAAATGCTTCTGTTCTTGAGTTCCATGAAGGTGGGGACAATGTTGGGCTTTTTTTTTTTTTAATGGCTATTATATTCTCGAAGTCTAGAACATGGCTTTGTGCTTAGTAGTAGATGCTCAACAAATATTTTTATATTGGAATCACAAAAGGAGTCTATCTTCCCTCTGGTGTTCTTAACAAAATGTCTTGCATTTGAAAAAAAAGAAAACTTACTAATTTTAACAATGAGGATCAGAATTTAAATCACCTGGAATATTTAGTGGGTTGCTTTTTTCCTGTGTTGTCTTGAATCAGTTATGTAAAAATTACACAGTAACATCATATGTTCTAAGGAATAGAATAAAATAGCTATATAACAGTTGTGAAAGGATTAGTCAGACTTAGTGTGTTAAGTTAACACAGTAAGGAGCCAAACGCTAAAAAAAACTGGAAAAAATAGCCTCGATTATTAGGATGTTTTCTGAGGCCAATCATATGATTGACTTCATATGATCTTCCCCATATTATTGGTAAATGTGGAAGTAATATTATGGGAGTTTTTTTGCCTTTATTCTTTAATTTATTTTGTATTAGAATTATATATAAAAGTGCTTTTAAAATATTTAACAGTCCTTTATATTCTCTACTTGGAATATTTTAGAATATTACCAATGAATATAGTACGTGCTCAGACTGTCAGTGTAGGGATATATAAAGTTAATAATTTCCCCCTTCCTTTTTTCTACTCTCAGCCCATGTATTCGTTTTTCACAATTTGTTGTGTATCCTTCCATATTATATGCATATAGGATTGAGTGTATATGTATTTAAAAATGGAACATGCTATTGCATAAAACTCTGCAACATGCTTTTTTTCATTTAACAAAATCATTGATATATTTCCAAGTTAATACATATGTATCTAAATGGTTTTTAAGCAAGATGCTTATTATTTTATAGTATGGATGTACTTTATTCAGTCATTTCCCTGTTGATGGCAGTGTAGTTTCCAGTTTTTTGCTCTAAAGATGCTGTAGTAAATGCTCTTCCACCTGTAACCCTATGGACTGAAGCTTTTGTTTCTGTAGGCTACTTCTAAGTGGGTTTCTTGGCCAAGGGGAGATTTGGATTATTTTTAAGATTTTAAAATATACCAATTTCTTCCCAAAAATGTCGTGGCAATTCAGACTCCCACAAGCAGAATATATGGACGTGCCTCCTTTCACATCTGTATCTGCACATTTCAAAACTAGTCATTTATATGTCTGTATATTTTATTTTGAAAGGTGTCTGATTCAGTATACGGAGACCATGCGATTCTTTTTTGGCATAACAATGATTAGTGGTTAATATGCATTTAGTAACCATTTAGATCTGTAAGTATTGGCCTGAAAATAGATGCTTGATTTTGTTAAGTGAAAAAAAGCATGTTGCAGTCGAAATATAATGATGTACACCTGAAATTTATATAATGTAAAGTGCAACCTCAATAAAATAAAATAAAGCATGTTGCAGAGTTTTATGCAATAGCATACCCCATTTTAAATATATTTCTACCTTAACAGTGGTAAGTTTCATGTTCAAGAGATGAGGTTGAGAAATCGTTTGTTAAAGCACTATTAAGCATAGTTAATATTTAAAAGGGGCCACTCAGCAATTATTAGTGTTTAATATGCGTTTAGTAAACATCTCTCTTGACAGCCAGGAAGTTTAGAGCTAAATTTTACATGCACTGATAGTAAACTATTACCCTAAATTTTTAGTATAATTATCCTCCATCTTTCTCTGATTTTTTTCTTTCACTTTTATCATTCTACATATATATGCCTTTATAAGCTACCTTAGAGAAAATCATGTACTTTGGAATCAGGTCTGGGTTCAAGTTCCAGCTTTGCCATTTACTAACTTTTTAACACCGGCCAAATTAGTGAATTTCTCTAAACCTCAATTTCTTAATTTTTTTAATTTTCATTTATTTATTTTTTTCTCCCCAAAGCCCCAGTAGATAGTTGTATGTCATAGTTGCACAGCCTTCTACTTGCTGTATGTGGGACGCGGCCTCAGCATGGCCGGAGAAGTGGTGCGTCCGTGCGTGCCAGGGATCCGAACCCGGGCGGCCAGCAGCGGAGCACGCGCACTTAACCGCTAAGCCACGGGGCCGGCCCTAAACCTCAGTTTCTTCAGTTTTGACATGGACATAATGATAGTGATTCTGCAGAGTTGTAAGAATTAAGTAAGAATTATATAAGACAATATAGGGAAAAGTAGTACAGATCATCCCATGGTTTACTCTCAACAAGTGTTAGTTCCCTTCCGAAACTTTTTTGTAAGTAGATATAAATGAATTATTATTGCTAGTGTTATTATTTATCCATATCTACAAATCCTGATCACAATGTATCCTCTGAATGTAATTATTTAATAGTGCTTGTTCAGAATATTAAAGTAGAATCAAGTGAGTGAACTGAGAAAGATTTGTGTCCCAAAGTGCCACTATAGGCTTTCATAGTGTATCTCATAACTGGAGGAGGCAAGATGGTGTAGTAGTTAAGAGGAGATTCTTGGCAGTCAGAACAGTCCTAGGTTCAGTATAGACTTGACCACTTAACCTGTGTGACCTGGGCATGTTACTTATCTGTTGAGTCTTTCCTCATCTGTAAAAGGAGGATAATAGTCACTATTTTATAAGGGTACTACTAAGAATTAAATTAGATTGCGTGTGAGGTGTTGAGCACATTGCCTGGCATATATTAAGTGCCCAATAAATGGTAACTATGACAATTGTGTTTGTTATTAGTTTACAAGTTGTTCATCATGTATTTGGTGATGACTGTTGTCTGAATGTAATACATACTCTTTTCTGAAAGAAATCAGAGGCATTAAAGGAGATCTTATCTACATGTGAACTTTATTCAGATGCTTTTAGTAAAACATGGAAGAAAGTACATTTTAATCATGCCAGTAGCTGTGCACAGGTTTCAGAATATTATCAAGGTTTTTAATTAGTGGAGATTGTAGTGTTGAGTGGACTTATGTTTTCTTTGAACTAGACCAACATTTCTTGCTAACCACCCCCCTTTTTTTGACTTTTCAGTTCTCAAAGTAAAGCAAAAAGCACCTGTAAGTAATAGAGAAAAAACTTTTTTCCACTTGCAAAAGCTAGTTAAGAATACATTCCTCACCTTAACAGTGGTATGTTTCATGTTGAAGAAATGAGGTTGAGAAATTCTTTGTTAAAGCAATGTTAAGCACAGTTAATATTTAAAAGGGGCCGCTTGAATATAGCTCTCCTGGAAATACATAATTTTGAGTGAATGTTAGTAAACTATGGGAGTACAGTTAAACCTATCTAGTATCTTACCTTAGAATAAGAAAGGGAGGACCTGAGGCCGGCTTGGTGGTGAAGCAGTTAAGTGCGCTTGCGCTCTGCTTCGGAGGCCCGGGGTTCGCAGGTTCGGATCCTGGCATGCAGTGACGCACCACCTCTCAAGCCATGGTGTGGCGGCGTCCCATATAAAGTAGAGGAAGATGGGCACGGATGTTAGCCCAGGGCCAGTCTTCCTCAGCAAAAAGAGGAGGATTGGCATCCAATGTTAGCTCAGGGCTGATCTTCCTCACCAAAAAAAAAAAGGGAGGACCCGTTGTGAGTGTTAGTGGCTGCTGTGCTAGATATTTTCTGCCTTCCTTGTCTACTGCAATGAGTAAGTTTGAGTAGTTTTCCTTTAACTATGCTTTTAGTGTTTTTATTTGTAATTTTTAAGAAACTTGAAACAGAAAATTATGTGGTAAGGTGGAGACAGGCGCTGGCGTTCAATCTGAAATAGTGATCATTTCCTTTTATTTGGAAATAGTTTATGCTAATTAATGCTTGGTGATTTTAAAAAACATTTTCAAAATTAGTCATCTCAGTAGACATTTAATTAATGAATGCTTGTGTGATAATTAGCAAGTACACAAATTAGTACAACTAGAATTGGGTTATAATTTCATGATTAGCCGTTAGGCATTTCAAATAGAAATTGGGATTGTTAGAGGCCATAGTTTTAACATAATAAAGTGGATGGAAGCAAAGTGTGTACAGCTACAACTTTCAGTGAGAAGAGGGAAAGGAAATAGGAAAATCAGAAGAGGAAGAGCATGAGAGAAACACCAATTTAAAGGTGACTAAATGATTATTTTTTTTCCCAAGTTTGAATGGGGAAAGAGGAGTTAAAAATTAATTAGAGGAAAAGAGTCTGGGAGGAATGCAGGTTAAGAAGTTAATAACCTATAAATATCATTTTTATTGTGAGAGACTTATTTTTTTCCTTGTGTTTGGGATCTGCTTCAGAAATCTGGTGAATAATCCAGACCAGGGTTAGCTTGAGGACCAAGTTCATTCTTACAAGCTTTGAGTCCCCAGTGTCTGGAAAAAGGGAATCGAGTTATTATGATGTTCAGAATCAGAGTTAATCTAACTAGAAAAACTCCTTTTCCTGAAAGAACTGGTTAAGGGAGTTTTCTGTGATGTCAAAGACTGATTATAAATGTGTTGCAACATGTCAGGCTGGAATGGGTAGCAGGGCATCCACTTGTGTTGAATGCAATTTATGCAGCTAAGTGAGAAGACTATCTTGTGTGAAGTAATTGTCTAATAATTTACTATAATTAACAAATTCCTCTTCCCTGATAACAATAATTCACTTATTTTAAATGTATACTTTGTCTACAGTTAAATTTTGTTAGTTGTATAGACATTTTATTTGAAATATGATATATAGTAAGGTATTAATTTCAGTAAATGAATTTCTCCAATCATATCAGATGTCTGGCTTGTGTAATGTGACAGTTGGCCAAAACATTAAAAACCAGATTAAAAAAATTACTGGAAAGCAAATTTTTAAAAATGGGGTTAAACCTTCACGTCTATGAAGAATTTTTGTCTTGCCTTAAGCTGAAAACTGGCTTGAGAATAAATTTTATTTGAAGTTATTACTAGTTTAGAATTCACCTCTTGTTTGTCTAGCACCTAGCACAGTGTCTGACACATTTAAGGCATTCATTTGAATAAATTGGAGAGTTGTTTTTTAAGTTATTACAAGTAGGAGAGAAATTACACTTCTTTAAGTATCTGAGGGTAAGGAATGGGCTGTGATCTTTTGAAATATCTTCTAATATGTAAACTTCCAAATTTTACAGTCACGAGTAGTATTTTATGCCACTATTACTGGTGGTTCCGAGAATACTATATAGCAGGCATTTGATGTATTGTTAATGTTCAAATCCCGTGTTAAGTTGAGCCATGTGAAATTGCCAATAATTGACTTTTTTTTTTTTTTTTTTGATTTACAAGAATGACAGTTTGCTCTTTCTTTGGATGCTATGCTAACCATTGTTTTAAAGTAGAGTAAAAAAAATATTTTGCGTTTATAAGTTAGTGGTTACTTTTTATAACATTCTGTTGTAAAATCAGAGTTCTGAAAAAGTAGGCCATCAGTAATTCACTTGCTCAGTTAACAGCGATGGGGACCTTAAGTGAGAAGGAGGACTATTTATAAGGATATTTAACTTAAATTTATAAAGATTTCCCTGTTTGAGATTTTCCAGAGTAACATTTCCTGTTGGATATTTCCTAAAGTGAAATATTGGAATTGTTTGGATATAAATTATTTCTCATGTTTCTGTGGGTAATACATGAAAACGTTAAAGCAGTATTCATCCAAGAGAATTTGGGCATTTGATCAATTTGGGAAATGCAGTTTTACTCACTTATTGTCACCAACATTTTGTTTATAATCAGTGTGCTTTATTTTGTATATCTTTAAAGGATAGCAGTGATCAACTTGGATAACTTGTGTATACTTTCCTTCTAAAGTAACACGGTTTTCTTTGTTTTTAGTGCCACCATGGCAACTGCACCATACAACTACTCTTACATCTTTAAATATATTATTATTGGTAAGTTTATTTAACTTACACTCTTGTTCTCCAAAGAAGGTTAATGTGCAAAATATTTATATACTAATATTTAACATACCACTCCAGAAGAAGTGAATGATTTTCTCACAGCAAAATTAAAGCTCTTTTGATAAGATTTATTTTTGCGTTAACAATGTTCCTGTTGCGTTGTGGCCCTGGTACTTCTAGTACAATGCTGGGTACCTTTTGAAGTGATGATGTTTGTTCTTGAGGTCTACTTGAAAGCTTGTTAATACTGGGAATGAGATTAATTTCCTAGGAGTGCTGATACATTCCAAGAAATAACGTGAAAGCCCTCAGAGCCCCCTGGATTCCAAAAACTGATAGAGAACATTGATTCAGAATAATTGTGGTAATATATATAAAATATAATATTGGTGGTTCTTCCCTTAAGTTTCGAGAAGATTTTGCTCAAATTAAAAGACAATATTGTTAATCCAAGTATAGTTGTAAGAGCACAGTTGAATTCAGTTGTTAATTCTTCACATTAGTTAGTTCAGTTAGTTAATAACTGAGTTCAGTTCAGTTAATTCTTCACGTTAAAACAGTTTGGTTTAATGTGGAGCTTATGTGACTATTGTAATGCTTCCTTCACCAAGGGTTAAATTGCTGTAGTACAGGCAGAAATGACATCTGTTCTGTTATGGTTTTCATGTAATGTACATTCTTTTCTTTTGTGGAATTCTATAAGAAGTATAAGAACTATGAGATAGGATGAGATCTAGTGAATCAAGCTTCCAAAACTTATTTCTGCTTGTTGTATGCTGCCCTGTTTGTCACTCCTAGGAGTTTTATGCATGGTTTAACAGAAAAGAAAAATACAAAACTTTCTAACAGCTCAAAGTAAAAAATACTATTATAATCAGTTTCTCTGTTAAAAAGCACTTCCCAGCTAGTGGCTATTTATTAACATACTTTATAACCAAATTCTGTCACTACTAAAGATTAGCCATAGTAAATTTGTACAACACAGTGAAAACTGACCTGTAGGATCTTTTGAATTCATTATGAATTAGGGAAATACAGCTTCTCCATGTCCCAGAAATTTGTGCTGTGATATGTATGGTAAGGGATATAGTAATCATTGCATATAATTACAAGAGTATAAAATTGAGAAATGTAATTGCCACTTGAAACTTTTTTTTAAACAGGGGACATGGGAGTAGGAAAATCTTGCTTGCTTCATCAATTTACAGAAAAAAAATGTAAGTTCAATATGTAAGGTAAAATGTTAATAAATTCTTTATTGTCACTTTCCTACCTTTTAAAAAGTGTCATCTTCAGTGTACTCTATGCATTTAAACATAACCTTTTCCTACATAAGCACTTTTGTCTTTAGGGAGTGTTTTTTTTTAAAAAATAGATGCAGATTAAATAAAATATATTTGCATGTTATGTAGAGTGTTGATTTTTCTATGCCATATATAATTTGATTCACTTGTTTAGATTTTTTGATAAAACTTAATTTTTAAAAATGTGTACTGTAGTGTCAAATTTAAATAATCTTTATTCTCTGACTTTCCATTATAGAAATTATCTTATTAGGGGAAATTTGCTGTGTATGTTATTTAACTAAATAATAATAGATTGGAAATATTTAAAATGGAATTCTTTCTACATTTACGACCAGTTGATTAGGATTCAAAGTACAGCTTGGTTTTGGTTGGTAGCAGAAGGGGCCGTTTTGTTTTATGTAACTGATAGGCTCAATATAGTTGAAATTGTTGCCATATAGTTGAAATTTTATATGGCATTTTTTTGCTTAGTGTAACATTTTTATGAAGTGTCTTTGGTACTCTTTGTACCAAAAAGTAGTGGGGTTTTCAGTGTCTTTCTTACAAGGAAAGGACTAATAAACTTGTCCTATTGGATTAGACATATATAACTTGCCAATATATAATTATAAGTATTTATTAAACATGGTGATTTTCTTTGAGATATTGATAATATTTTCCAGGATAAAAATTTATTTGACTGACAACTCCTAGAAGTCCTAAAACCATTGATTGATTTGTTATATGTAATGATTGTCAGAAGCCTAAATAGTATATAATGTTGGTATTATGAAGAGTTTATTAAAATCTTTATTTTTATTTAGCAGCTTCTTTTATTCCAGGGGTCAGCAAACTGTGATTTGGCCTGTGGGCCAGATCCAGTCACTGCCTGTTTTTGTAAATAAAGTTTTATTGAAACACAACTATGTCCATTTTATGTATTGTCTGAGGCTGCTTTTGTGCCTCAACTCACCTGCAGAGTTGAGTAGTTGTGACAGACCTTTTGGCCCACAAACCTTAAAATATTTATTATTTGGTCCTCTACAGAAGTTTGCTGACCCCTGTTCTAGTCCAGTAGCATTTCTGTGACTTCCATGTTTTTGCTAATTTTTTTTTTTAGCGCTAGCTTTAGTCTGTTTATAGCCTACAAGCATTAATAAGTCATTTGATTATCCAGTGGATTTTTTCCCCCACTGGTCTTAATTTGAAGCTTTCTGGAAGTTGGAATATTATATTATATTTCTTTTCCTCCCTAACAGTTATGGCTGATTGTCCTCACACAATTGGTGTTGAATTTGGTACAAGAATAATTGAAGTTAGTGGCCAAAAAATCAAACTGCAGATTTGGGATACAGCAGGACAGGAGAGGTTTAGGGCTGTTACACGAAGCTACTACAGAGGAGCTGCGGGAGCACTTATGGTATATGATATCACTAGGTAAGAGATGAATAATTTTTCAACCTTTATACTTGAAAAAAGAAATCTACTTTAGGCAGTGTGGTTTCTTCTTATTGACTTAGGCATTCTTTAGTTTGTAATTGTGTGACTGTAAATGAGCTTATTTGGGTTTTATGGTTTCTTCTCTAAATTGCTGTGTAAGGCTTGATATAACATGTTGATTTCCTTTTCTGAGAGTGGATATGACTGAAGAAAAACTTTAGGAGATGCTGGTGAAGCTAATAGAAGAATACTATTCTGAAAAGCAGCATCAGTTGAATTATTTGAGGTGAAATAATATTTTATACCAAATTTGTTCTTTTCACTTCAGTAGAAAGCAAGCAGGTCTTGAGAGGTTACTGTCTTGTTGAAGTTTATACCTTTTCAAAATAAGGCCAAGCAGGGAATTAAGTAGTTTTGCTAATCCAAATTGGTAGATTATAAAAAGTTTTTATGCTTGCATCTGAAGGTGTTTGAGTATTTGATTATTCATTTACGTAAATTGTTTTTTGTCCTAAAAGGGATTGAAGTGGCTTACAGTACTTCATGCAACAAGATTAAATTTGATTTGGCTATTTCTGGAAACTCAGAGCACTTGATATAAAGTAACAAAACTGGACCATGAATGTTTGACTTCGGAAAACATGGAAAATGGTGTCACTGCATTAAACTCTGGGCTGTTTGTCTACTGTAAGCTAGAAAATGAATTGGATCACCTTTCATGTTAATGCAAAGTGCCAGCCTAAAGCAGTGTAACTCTTATCTCACTTTTTTGTGAGTGAGTGGGACCAAGTGATAATTAGACTTTCAAGCATATTTCCTTTGGGCATATTTCCTTTGCTTTGTACTGTTTCCTCTTGAAGAGTCACAATGCACATTAGCGTATTGGGACCCTGAGAAGTTCTGCAGTAAAATTCTTTAACTTTCTTTAATTTGGTGTTTCCTAAGCTTGTTTTATTGAGGAACACGCTTTGGGAAATGCTGCCTTAGAATAAAGATAGTGATTGATTATAATTATAGTGGTTGAAGTTTTCACTAAATTCTAGAATTGTGTGGTCCCAGGGCAAAATAGAGTGAAACAGCCTTAATGCTCTTCACTATAGCCAGGCAATTGGTAACATGATCAGTAAATAGTTTTGTGGGAAGACTATTAAAGAACCTGGCCATCTGTACAGGACATCCTTTTATGAGGGATGCATTCTGGAGACTTCACATAATTAAAAACTCCATGCATTATTAATAAAGTTTAAATATGGTGCTGTGTGCTTAGAGCATATCAATCTGTAGTGTTGTAGCTTGTTTTGCCGATTTTGTGTTTTGTTTTCCAGCTTTATTGAGATATAATTGACATAGTGTGTAAGCTTAAGGTGTACAATACGATAGTTTGATACATGTGTGTGTTTGCTTTTAAACGTACCTTTTAAACATAGTGAATACTTTTGGTAAAATTTGGGTTTCTTTTTGGAGTGATGAAAATGTTGTAGAATTAGATGGTGATTATTGCACAACTTTGTGAATATACTAAAAATCACTACATTGTATACTTTAAAAGGATGAGCTTTATGGTATGTTTGTTAGATCCCAATAAAACTTATTGAAAAAAAGTACTTCAGGCTTTAGACAGGTGCTTTCTTGACTCATTGATACTTCATAGTGACATTAGTGTTGCAGCCATGACACTGATTTTTTTTTCCATTTTTTTCCTATTATTAATCCTTGACATTTTGCAAACTTAAAAGTCCCTGCTTTAATAATATTTTTTTATTCTTGGCATTAACTCTGATTGTTACAGGGTACTTTCCTAAATTGGCAGCATAGCTTACTTATCATGGCAGTTTGACTATATCAGTGGTTTGATATGTTATATCTAACATCTACACCAAAGTTAGGGATATTTTAGCACTTTTTATTTTTAGCACTAGTACCACCAATTAATGAATAATTGGATGATACTGTATTTATAGATTTGAAATTATGATGGTGAATTTTAAATTAATAATGAAACAGTTGCCAGAATCATTAGCAGAAGTTATGGTACGTGTAAATAATATGGTTTACATGGTTTTGATACTACTTGCAAAGGATGTGTAGATTTTTCTATTTACCAAAGTGGTGGCAGTTTGTAATTCACTCTTGCTGTCAGGTTTGACGTTTTAAAATTAATCATAATCAGTTTGAATATTTTTGGACTTGTATTATTTAAGGTTTTGTGCACGAAGTAAGATATATGTGTTGTGTAAAAACAAGGTATGCCAGTACTACAAATAGTGAACAGTGGTAACACTTGTGCTCTTTTAAAATGATATTCGACCATTGTTTACTTAGAAAATTTTAAAACATTGAGAAAAAGTTATTTTGAGTTATGTGTCTTTTTTTTCCCATTTCGGTGGTGATTTGTATATAATATGATATAGCACCAGTGAAAAGATAGTCTGAGTTAGGAGTTTTTTTCAGTTCCTACTGGGAAAGGATTAAATATTTGGAATATCAGATTTTATATGAGCACTGGCAGCTGGAGATCATGGAATATATTCACAAGGCTAAACTCAAAACACTTTGAGGACACCATGTGTATAAAGGGTTCTAGGCTTGGCTCTGAAATCATTTGAATCTTTGTGGGATTCTGTTTCCTCACCTGTTAAATGAATAAGATGGATTAATGTTCTATTGAGTCTATATAATTCAGAAACCTTTTTAACCTTCAAAAATTTTATTATTGGGCCGGCCCCGTGGCTTGGCGGTTGAATGCGTGTGCTCCACTGCTGGCGACCTGGGTTCGGATCCCGGGTGCGCACTGACGCGCCGCTTCTCCGGCCATGCTGAGGCCGAGTCCCACATACAGCAACTAGAAGGATGTGCAGCTATGACATGGAACTATCTACTGGGGCTTTGGAGGGGGGAAACATAAATAAATAAAATTATTAAAAAAAAATTTATTATTTTGATCCCTTTGGTAAAGTCTGATTAATATTATACTCTGTATAATATTGTAAACTGTTTGGATTTGTTTGCTGTGTTAGGGTCTACTTGGTGAGTGCAAATGAGCCTATGAGTTTTTAAACTCCTGCTTGGAGAATGTGGAGAAATAGGGCAGTCTGAATCCGAAAATGATTTAGCTGCTGATAAATAAGAGTACAAAGTTAGGGTAAACTCACTCTCTGATATCTGGGGACTTGAATTTCCAGTCAAATGTGTTAAATGTTTTTTTTCTTTGGTGAGGAACATTGGCCTTGAGCCAACATCTGTGCCAGTCTCCCTCTATTTTGTGTGTGGGACACTGCCACAGCATGGCTTGATGAGCGGTGTGTAGGTCCACACCCAGGATCCAAACCTGTGAACCTCAGGCTGCCGAAGTGGAGCATGTGAACTTAACTGCCACGCCACTGGGCTGGCCCCAAATGCTTTTTTAAAGCCAGTTTTTATGCTGTTGTAGTTAGCTTACTCTTTAAGGAAAGGTAAATTTTATACCAGCCTACAGTTGTGTGACTATCTTGTTTCTAATTTGAAAAATTTAAAGACGGATGCAAAAATGTTTTCCATTGAATGTGTCATTACTTAGACATTTTGTTACAACTTTGTCTCTATTTTGCGATTGAAAATCTGGATGATTTCAAAGTAATTTTAGTTTTTATTTCAGATTGGAAATTCTGAGTTCAGAATTGTTTTTCATCAGTTTTCCGTGTTGTTCCTTGCTTGCTTATTGGTCTGTTTATGGACGTGCTTTTAAATGTAAACAGTTTACTCCTGACACATAATTAGCAAAGTTGTTGGATATTGAGTTATTTATTTAAAAATAATAGGTTTGGCTAGATTTTTGTAAAGTGTGTGTTTGCATCCACAAATGTTGTTCTTTAGAGTAACAATCTAGTCAAAGCAAAAATACTTTCTTAGGATCTGTTGATTCACGTGTATATTTTAAATATGTATTGGTTTCTTTTTTTTCTATTGTAATGGCAATTGTATGTAGCAGTCACAAATGTAAACTTTGATTTTTGCAGAAGAAGTACATATAACCACTTAAGCAGCTGGTTGACAGATGCAAGGAATCTCACCAATCCAAATACTGTAAGTTAAATGACGTCTATTATACAGAGAATTTAAGATCTAAGCTAACCCAAAAAGGAAAGCCATTTGCTAGTGGGATTTTTGTATTTGGATACCAAGAATGAGAGAATCTTTATTTTATTCTTAAATTAATTGAAGAAAACATATTTTTCAGTACTAATTACCTCAGGTTTTGCATCTTATAGTTGGTTTTTGTTCATGTGTGTGGTTAAAAGAAAGAGAAAGTTGTGAATGGGGTCATGTGAAGTCGAGACTATGAAATCTGAAACTACACTTTAAAAGGGAAGGATCTGTGTTAGTTTCATAAAATGTTACCTTTGGAGGAAACTGGGCAAAGTGCCTAAGGGATCTCTCTCTCTTGTTTCTTACGACTATATGTGAATCTACAACTATCTCAGTAAAATTTCAATTAAAAATAAAAAGAATTTTGCAAGCTTTAAAAAATTAGCTGCTTAGCCAGACTGAGAAGATATGTATTGAGATTTTAAAGGCCAGCCACCATGCTAGACTGCAGTATACAAAGATAAAGGTGGATCCTTGGCCCACAAAAGGTTATAATCTAGCAGGAGATTACCCGTGGGTATACAAATAACTATGCTAAAAAGCAGAATGAAATAGAAGTTAGAAATAGAGTGACTGGTGCTGCTCTGGGGGGCCCAGGATGAGCAGTGCCATCTGGAGAAACTTGACAGAGCAGGTGGTGTTTGAGCTGGGACTTTAGGGATGAGTATGGTTGTAGTAGATGCTGTTGAGGGACAAGTGAGGAAAGGGACTGAGCTGTGACGGACTCTGAGCTTCTCGAGAACAAGGCCTATGTCTCACTTAGCTTTGTACCCCAGCACCTAGCAGAGGCCTGGTTCGGTAAATAGGTAATCGTGGTAAGGTTGGCTTTTATCAGTGAATAGCAATTTAATCATATTGAGGGTCAGTTAACATGGTTTGCCTGTTATGTCAGGGACTGTGCCTGGAACTTTCATATCCATTATCACATGAAACCTACTGTAGGTGTACATACAAATCTATAGATGAACGTTCATAGCAGCTTTATTTGCAATAGCCAAAAACTGGAAACAGCCTAGATGGCCATTGATAGGTGAATGGTTAAACAATCTGGTACATCCGTACTATGGAATACTCCTCAGCCATACAAAGGAATGAACTATTGATACATGCCGCAACTTAGATGGATCTCAAGGGCGTTATGCTGAGTGGAAAAAGTCTCAAAAGATTACATACTGTATGGTTCCATTTATAAAACATTCTGAAAAAGACAAAATTGTAGAGAGGGAGAACAGATTCGTGGTTGCCAGGGGTTGGGGATAGGGTGTGAGTGGTGTGAATTGACTATAAAAAGGGCAGCACAAAGCAGTTCCTTTATAGTGATGGAACAGTTCTATATCCTGATTGTGATAACACAAATCTATACCTGCAATAAAACTGCATAGAACTATACACCCACAAGAGCGTGTAAAACTGGTGAAATCTGAGTAAGGGCTGTAGGTTGTACCAGTGTCAGTTTCCCAGTTCCAGGAGTGTACCATAAGCGTGTAAGATGCTGCTACTGAGGAACTTCGTGAAGAGTTTGTTTATAGGACCTCTCTACTGTTTTTTATGAGCTTCTGTGATTCTATAGTTATTTCAAGTAAAATGTTAAAATAAAAAACAAAAGACTCATTGTGGAGGGTCCTTAGAGGAGTATAATAAAAAGTTAGCCATGTCCTTCTTGCCTCATTTATACCTCTTGAAATCTTACCAGATCTTCAGAAGAAAGAAAATCTCTTTTTTAAGGTCCAGCTCAAATGTTACATTTTCTATAAAGTTGCCTTTGATTTTTATGTAGTATATTATATATTATGTATTCTCATATTGGTGGTGGTATATTTTGTACCTCTGTCTTGTTAGCATGCCACCTTATGTTTCCCCTTTCAGGATGACAGGAAGCATGGTTTGGAAATTCTTAAGGAATTGGGTGAGGAGGCAGTGTTTCCACTGAGCAGACATTTCTTGTTTTGAGTAGCTGTCTTAGAATGGCCCTGTGCTAGTTGATTTTTTAAAAACTTGATTTCCTTTTTTAAGTGTCGTTAGCTTATTCTTTAAAAGACTAGTGGACTGTATATGAAAACTTCTTTCCCTCCTCAGTGGGTACTTGCCCTTACTGATTGAAGAATGCTCACTTTTGTTGTACTACTTAAATGTCCTTGCTCGAGGATTACATTCAGGTCAGAATGGTCATTTAGTTCATTGATTACCACATCTGTTTGGAAGTGGGGGCCAGGTTTACCATTTGGTGTCAACTAAGCTTATATATAGACAGAGACAGTGTATCCACGAGTCTCTCCCCCGACCCCAATGAAGACCAGAGCCCTATTTCCCAAGGCTGTGCACTTGTTTCTTAGAACTTTTTGGAACTGCCTTTAACTTTGGCCTAACTTCAGTTGTATAAATGATTCCAAAGTGGCAGAGGTGTGTGATATTTTAGCTTGGATTTGGACTGACTGCATGTGTGTACCCCCACCCCCTCCTCCCACCTCCAGTGTCCTCCATGGAAACACTGACATTTATCATCAGTTGCTATAAATTTAGTCCTGCCTAGGGATAGTGTGGGGTAGGACAGTATTTGTCTGAAGGTCACAGTTTGAGTTTTCTACCTGGGTTCTAATGCCCTCCTACCACTGACTCACTGAGTGACCTTTGACAAGTCCCTTTGCCTTATTTGAGCGTTAATTTCCTTACCTGTACCCTGAAGGAGTTGAACTAGCAGTTTTTAAACTTCCTGAGGGTCCCAGAAACTTCTGACAATCTGATGAAAGCCACAAACTTTCTCTTCCAGGGAATGTCATTGTTTATAGCATTTTGTGTTTAATTTCAGTGCCTTCACAGATCCCTTGGAGCTTATCTGTGGATCCTTAATAATCCTACTCAGATAAATCATAATCTTTGGCCACACCAGGTGTGTGTCATGGGCTGTTTTGTTTTTGAATGGCTTGCAAACTAAGAATGGTTTTTACTTTTTTTTTTTTTTTTGCTGAGGAAGATTAGCCCTGAGCTAACATCTGTGCCAGTCTTCCTCTATTTTGTCTGCGGGTTGCCACCACAGCATGGCTGATGAGCGGTGTAGGTCTGTGCTTGGGATCTGAACCCACGAACCCAGGCCACTGAAGTGGAGCACGCCGAACTTAACCACTACGCCACAAGCCCAGCCCTAAGAATGGTTTTCACATTTTTGAAGAGTTATTAGAAAAAAGAAAAAGCAAAGAATTATGTATAAAGAGACCATATGGGGCTCACAAACCTGAAATACATACTCTGTGCCCTTTACGGAGAGTTTGTCAACCTCTGGCCTAGATGATTGCTGAGATCCCTCTTTATACTAATGACTTCATGATTCTGTAGTCCTGCCTGGTGGATAATTGCTAGTACTTGGTTTCCTTTTTAGACCCACATGTTTTTTCTATCAAGGTTTCTGAATTTCAGAATTTTCACGGTTGATTTAAATAGTCGCTTTTGTTTTAAGATGTCTTTCTTTTGGTCACAAATTAGGTAATAATTCTCATAGGAAATAAAGCAGATTTGGAGGCGCAGAGAGATGTTACATATGAAGAAGCCAAACAGTTTGCTGAAGAAAACGGTGGGTTTCTTTTAAGACTTTGAATGGCTTTTTTGGATCTCACTTGGGAGAATTTCTAAGGAAAGGTGGGATTTTGATACTGCAGATTGACAGTTTTTTTTAATGCTAACTGTTCAAATCTCAAGAACAAATTTTTTTTTTATTTGAGATTCATGTTATGAGTAGTACAATTATTTAATGACAAATAGATGATTTCCTCAATCTCAAACATATACTCTTTCATAAAATACTGTGGTAGGAGTATTGAAAGCTGATGGGAAACTTTTATTCAGATCTTACTGAAGAGAATGCCCCTGTGAGTTAATTTGAAATGTCCTAATCATAGTCTGAATTTTATTTTTAGGCTTATTGTTCCTTGAAGCAAGTGCAAAAACGTAAGTATTGCTAGAATTAGTAGGTCATTTTCAATTACATTCAAATTTCTCAAAGTAGAATCATATATATGAAAAATATATAATGTATATGTTCATATAATGTATAGTATATAAATGTATAATGCTTATGGCAGGAAGAACAGTAAAACAGACATCCTTTTGCTTCCTGTTTCACATTTCAAAATAATATTTTTTGTTACTTTACCTAAAAGATTGTACCCTGATTATGCCCACTGGTAATCCAGGTTAATAAATGAAATTGTGTTAACATTTCAGAAGTGTTTGACATGCACAACTGAGGTTGTGTTTGATATCTTGGGCTCAAGCTTGGTCATCCTGTTCATTTAATACTTCTATTTTATGTCATGTTGGCATACACTAATACTTCGCAGTGAAAAGCATAACTTAAGGAAAAAAATGTCTAAAAATAATCAGAAGCATAATCAACATTTTCTAATTGTTATTCTGTGTCCATTATTGAACCCCAAGACTCCCATCATAGTTCTTCATTAAGCCAAAACTTCCTTGCAGTGGTGAGAAGCTAGCCCCTTTTTGGTTAGCCTCATCAGTCCTAAGAGAACTGAACTGAAGTGTGAACATGGCTAAGCATGCATATGTCACTATCACGTGATAAAAACAATACAGTTCATGCTTGGCTAATCAGACTGTATAAATCCTGGCATTCTGTTCTGCATGTTTGGAGATATTTCATTTCTGTTTGGAAAACCATCTGTTATTACAGAAATGACCTAACCTAATTGTCGTTATATGCTAACATATAGCACTTTAATTATTAGAACACATACCGTTATCCAAATAGGGTTTGTAGAAACAGCTCTTAGTACCGTGTTTATATGCTTTCCACAGAGAATATTTTTCCATGTTGTTCTCTTACCTCAGTCTTCTGGTAATCTCTTATTAGATGACAGTAGCTAAGTTGAAGACATCATGACAGGTGGCTAAAGGTTAGCAGAAGGTCAGTGTATAATGTCTTATCTTTTATAGAAAGCCATGGTTCTTAAATAAAGTTGTCAATTGCCTCTTAGGGGAGAGAACGTAGAAGATGCTTTCCTTGAGGCTGCCAAGAAAATCTATCAGAACATTCAGGATGGAAGCCTGGATCTGAATGCTGCCGAGTCTGGTGTACAGCACAAACCTTCAGCCCCACAGGGAGGCCGGCTAACCAGTGAACCCCAACCCCAGAGAGAAGGCTGTGGCTGCTAGTGACCTCTTTGCTGTGGCTCTCATTTGACCTTTCACCTCTGTCTGTTGGAAGCAGTACTTTTTACTGCTTCATTGTCTTCTGTACATCTTACTGGGTTTAATTAAAAAAAAAAAGGAAAAAAACAATTCTGTTGTAAAAACAGTTTAACACAATACTAAACTGCTAAACAACTAGATGTAATCAGGTTATCAAAGGCAAGTAGAGTAATAAATCTCTCCTGCATGGTAAATGTAGACTTTTTTTTTCCCCTTGATTGTCTTCGTAATAGGTATGTCACCAATACATGATTTAAACTGAGCACTGATGCTGGACTTCATGATTTTTTACCCCTCCCTCTTTTTGGCAAGGCTTTGTCTCACTCTACGGTTTAATTTGATGGTATCTTAAGCCTTCCTCCCATCTTTAACTGTTCAGGTATGTCTGTTGTAACCAATAAGTTTATTGCTGTGAAACGACTTCTGATGATAGAGAAGGGGTTCTAGAACTGCTTTTGTTTTGTTTTTGTCGGATAAATTCCCTGTTGTGTGGGTGGCATTTTTCTTGAGGAGAAAGACATACTTCTCTTGAGAGAAGGTTTTCTTGCTTCTGTCTTAGCCTTGCACAGGGAAAATATCCATTTATCTTTTCTCTTGTGCTTAATAGCTTTATCTTTTTTTATACCATTTTATCCTTTTCTCTTTAGCAGAAAGTAAATATGTATAAAATTTGAAGGAACTGAACTAACAATACATTCTGTGTATATTATTTTAATGAAGAAAATAAATTGATTACTGGCATTGGAACAGTATAAAATACCAGTTTGTACAGTATGACCTATATGTGACCATGTTACTCCCTTCCATTTCACACAAGGAAATAGACACAACTGCAGTTCACAAGTAATACTGGCTCCACCCTTCGGTGCTGGCAGTGTTTGGGGACATGCTGGAAGGAGCTCCTAGCGTGAGAGGATTAACACTAGCAGATTCTGTTCCATCTTTGCACTGTGGCTTACCTGCTGATTTTCTTAACTGTTCTTGTGCAATCGACAGTGTGCTAACCTGCTTTTCTTTTTTTGTAAACATTTTGCATTACAGGCTGCATTTCTTGCCTTACTGTATAGAAAAAGAAAAAAGGCTGGGTTTATTATTGCACATTTTAAGCTTTTATACCTTTATCTTTTTGCAATGGTGAGATTCTGAACTGGACAGCCAGAACCACAGGTCTGCTGGTAAGGGATTTTAAACTGTGCATTTTTAACACTACAGTGAAATAATTTAAGATATCCCTTGTGTTCTTAGTATGAGGGTCTATTTTATGTCATGCTGGCATAAATTGTTTTGTAAAAGGGAAAATGTTTCTAATGGTATTTCACTGTTTGTGCTAATACAGAGTAAGTTGTTACTTTGCCCCAGGTGGTTGGGCTACTGAAAGAATACTGTATTGCAAGGGAAAGTCTTACTTCTTTAGACAACAAACTTAAACAAGTTCTTTACTTCTGTGGATTGATTTCTAATTGAATTTATGGTTCACGCTAGGAATTGAGAAGTTATTTGAAGTAGGATAGGTAAACCTCAGTATATTCTATAAAATGCACTCAGTTCTACTGTTGTGTTTAAAATACACATTTTAAATCCCTCTTTACAGACACTAAAAAATACAGCTTTCTGGGTTGTAAACATGTGGTGGTACCAGAGTATTGTATAGTCAATGTTAAATAAAAGCCAAAACTGGAATGTGCAGAAAATAGGATTTGGTTAATTTGTGGACTCATTTTTATTTTTAACTTTTTTAGAAATAAGATTCCTGGAGTAGGTTGGTTTATTCTGTTAAAGATAGTGATCCATTTTGCTGACACTGTTGCATCACAAGGGACTCGCCCAGGGACCATGACCTGCTGGTGTGTGTATATATTTACAAAAACAAAACAAACAAACCACCCATTGGGATATAAGGTAGCAATCACAGACTCAAGATGGCGGCTTGTTTAGGTGCAATACCCTGATTCCCAAAGTTAGTTACAGTGGGTCTTATTGTTTTTGTGACAGGATTTATTCAGACTGCTGTACTCTTCATTTGATGTAACAAAATGCTATTAATCTAAATATTTGTAAATAAAGTACCTGTATCTAGATTAAAATTGTTTGCATTATTTTCTGAACTATAATAGGATTTCATATTTTCTTCAGGCAAACAGTTATTTGGCATAAGTTATCAGTTTTGATTGCAGAATTGTCCTTGTTGTATAAAGAGAAAAGTCTACGTATGTAGCACATAAATCCACATCACTCAGTAATTGAACTACAGTTTTATCCTTGTGTTTGGATCACACTTGCCGTGTTTTTAGTCAGCCTTTTTCAGTGTGAGATCAGCACCTTTTGTGCCTGATAGTGTTCTCCCTTAACTGTACCTGGGGCCAAATTCTGTTATTTGCATGTGTAATACCCTATAATAAACTTGGGTGCTCAAAAGTAGAGGAGCAGATTGTCATATTGTAACATTTGTGTGCCAGACACTGGGCGAATACACTTTGGAGAGAATGTGAAATTCTTTTAATGTTTAATCCATGACAGCTTACTACTCGTGTGGTCACCTGCTTCTCTGGGTTACTCAATGCGCTCGCACCTATGAGCAGGCCCTCCTGATTAGTAATTGGTGCTCAGTATTCTTTATGCGTTAGACCTTCCAGTACAATGTTCAAGTATTTTTCATGGATAATAAAGTGTTTGATGCAGTAACCTTGATTTTTTTTTTTTCGTTGATGTTCACATAATGCTAGTAAGAGATGGTCAAGTTTCTCTGGAAAGGTGTCTTTTGGAACCAGGTGTTTGGCTTCATTAATTACCTCACCTCTCCAATTCCAGAAGAGTATAGTTTTGAGAATTTTTTGTTCATACATCCTTTAAGTGTTATCTTTTTTTAATAGATGTGTGGTTCAGTTCACTCCCCTTAAACAGAAGACCAAATGATTACCTTCTATTCTTGTTCATGTGGGAATATAGAGAGGGTTTAGAAGATATTTTATCCTCATTCAGAACATGGACAGAACAGGAAAATGTGTCCCTGAAGGGTTTCAATAATGGTGAATAGGCCAGGCTGTTAAGTCTTCATTTTGCCAAGACTTGTGAAAATGAAACAAGGGAGAATGCAAGTGCAAAAGACACTACCAGATCAAGTTTTGGAAGTAGATGCCTTCTAGAATTTAGTGGGTGTTAATAAGTTTTATGCCAGTTTCATTGTCTTTATTGTAATTATATTTATCCCATATCTTAGTGGTCCAGTTCTAGCCAAACAACTTTTTAGAAATAGAAACCTCAGTAGGGGGTGAGAGAGTACTGCACTGCTATTCTACTTTGTAGTAACATGGTCTAATAGCTGGTATGGTTCAAAAGCTATAGAGTCCTTGGGAATATTTAAAAACCTAATCTAGTACATGTAGTTTAGTTTCATACTCCAGTTAGCCCATGGGAATAATTCTATTACCACACATTCTATTGTGATAGTAGTTGCTATTCTTGTTTTTAAAGAAATTATGGTATTTATAGATCATGGAGTTGAGCCATTAATTACAGTAGTTCAAAAAGTTTAAAGTCAGTCTGAACACAATTTGAATTTACCACTGGGTCAGATAATCCAAAGTACAAAGCTCTTAATTTCCCACCAAAGACTATTTCTGGTTGGTTGAGGAAAAGCACCTGAAGTGTAATAGTTTTATAATAGATATTTCCAAATGATGACATATGTTCCTTGATAGGCACAACATAGTTCAACCTCCAGGCAAAAGGTGGAAAAACATTTGAAAGATTGTCATTTTCTTGGAATTAAGGTAAAAGTTTGATGGCTTTACTGTAGATCTGTGCAATGTAAAGTCAGATAACAAACCCAAATTTATTTTATCTTTTATTTTCATATGGAAATAGATTTTAAGCAGAATCCACAAATAACTCTTGACACATAAATGAAGAGGGGCTTAAGTACAGTTTTTTCCTTTGTAACTATAGATTTTACTAGTTTATAGATTCAAATTTGCAGTTAAAATCAGCATTGGTTTTATAACAACACATTTCAGAGATTTAAAAAAAAACCTCCCAGCCATCTAGGACCCTGGTTTAAATTGTATACAACTATTCCCATATGTACAAGTGATTTACAAAATCCCTGGCATTAATGGTACAAGTGAAATAGACTACACTGGAGTTTCAGCATCTGAATTCACTGGATCTTGATAAAAACCAAGTGGCATTCCAATTACGAAGTTAGTGAGGTAGTGGAGAAGGTATTTCCTCTGATAGATTTATGCAAGACAGTATTCCTCATCTGGCAGAGCCATTCTTTTCCTACAGTAAGACAAAGAAAGGATGAATTCTTGCAACAGTAAAAACAGGTCTTAAATTAACAGAATTAAGTGATAGCATGATGGCTAACAGATTGGTAAAATATATATTTCAGTACCTCTTTGGAAAAATGTCTTAAGGTGAAACACTA
Source organism: Ceratotherium simum simum (assembly GCF_057802395.1). Taxonomy (NCBI): domain Eukaryota; kingdom Metazoa; phylum Chordata; class Mammalia; order Perissodactyla; family Rhinocerotidae; genus Ceratotherium; species Ceratotherium simum. Next base: position 15,840,440 of record NC_141928.1, read on the forward strand.
CAAAATTATCCAAAAGGAAAGTTTTTAGGTTATTTTTCTTAAGACTGTATGATAAGATAGACTTCAAGATCTTCCAGTTGAAAGAATGCCCTGGTGGCCTAGTGGTTAAGTTCATTGTGCTTTGCTTCGGTGGCCCAGGTTTGGTTCCCAGGCACAGACCTATACCACTCGTCCGTCAGTGACCATGCTGTGGCAGCGGCTCACATACAAAAAGAGGAAGATTGCCAATGAACATTAGCTCAGGGTGAATCTTCCTCAGCAAAAAAAAAAGTAACATGTACCCTATGAGCAGGAAGCTGGGAAAGGCATCAGTGTTGGTAACTGTCTTGTGATTGTAACGGACCTTGCAGAACTTGCTGGAAGGAGCTCTGAAAAGAAGGGAGATAAAACATTAGGCTCAGAAGCCACCCCCCTAACTCCAACCTAGTTCAGGCTTTATCCTATCCACATATATCTGGATTATGACCCCAGACTCCAAAATAATTCTGACAATCTGACCCCTACCTATTGTGCCTCTAACGCTGATTATTGAACCTGGCCCCCAACCCCCTATGCACTCATCTCCCACTACTCTCCCCTCCAAAGCCCCCTACTTGTCAATGCCCAGTGCCTCTGACCCTTTCTTCCTTAAAGCCTGCCCTGAGGTCCATGACGGTTTTGGCCCTGGGTCCTACCACAGAAAGTTTTAAGGTAATTATATTCAAATCTTGGCTCTGCTGCTAATAAGCTGTGTGCCTATTAAAGACGTAGTTGCCCCTGAATGTTACTCGTCGCTCAACCATCTGATATACTGCTCTGTGGTAAAGAAAGATTAAAGCCCTGGTTTTGTCTTTTGCTGTGATCTTGACATCATGTTTCATTTTATACAATTTCCTTATCTACACAAAGGGATAATTCCTACCTCCCAGGATGTTAAGACTAAATGAGATAATATATGTAAAGTGTTTAGTACATGTACACAGTAGGCACTCAAAAATGGTAGCTATTGTCTGTCTCTGACAGTATTACTGTGTTACTATTTACCAATTCCATGAGTATATTTCATGTTCCTCCTAAATGATTATTAACCTTATCTAAGTCTCACACAGAAAAGCTTTGTGAAATTCAGGGGTTTTTTTGTAGACCCTGGGTTAACAGGTCTGCGTTCAAACTTTTGCTGAGGAATAAGAGTAGGCACAGTCTGTCATCTTTCCCCAAGATACAGGCAGATGGACAGACTAAATTAGGACTCAAATTGGCCTCACAGGTCTAAACTCTTTATATTGACTGAGTAGATAATAAGGAAATCCAGAAGTGGAGGACATTTATAGTGGAATTAACTACGTCCCTGACAGGTCATCCAGTCTCCAGTTCTAGTCTGTTTCCTAAGCCATCAGCTTATCCTCTTTCTACATCTACCAATCAGTTGATTCCCGTTTTCCCAGGGACCATGAAAAAACAATTCTTTCCTAAGACAAGTTTTCCAGAGATTTGAAGGTGGCATTTATGTCCTTCTGAGTCTTCTCTAGATTATGTACTCCAAAGCTTTCAGGTACTTTCCATGTATAGATCAGACCCCTTGAGAAGAGCTTCCTCTTACCTGGCTTGGTCCAAGGTGAGAGTCCTCTGCAAGGGAAGACTCCAGCTGAGACAGGCTGGGTGACGACGTGGAATCTACAGAGGTGCTGGTGACCAATTCCCCTAAAGCATCGACTTGTCTCCTCAAGCTGTGTAAAGTGCCCTCTGTCTGCCTCTTCCCTTTAATTAACACCTCTGCTTGCTTGGACATACAGTGTCGAAGTTGGGCCTGAAAATGTTACAGTTCAATTTAGGGTTTCACACAGAAGAAATGCACCAGAACTATTATTCAACTACCATCAAGTAGGAATGGCTGCTGAAAATGCTCTTATCCTAAAAAAAAAAAGTAGGAGCTGCCCGATGGCTACTCTCAGTGTGGGTAAACTTTTAGTATTCTGTGTTGTCACTAACTAGGCCTTGTACTCAGCCTGTTCTCTCCACTGTAACAATGCTTAGGGTTTCTGCATCCCCAGCCTCCCATTAATTTCAGAGACTGGGCTTCTTCTAAGTCTCTGTGCAGACTTAGAAGATTGCTTTATACTTATCCTCAGTGTCTCTCACATGTATTTAATCCTCAACCCCAGACTACTTTCTGGCTTTTCCCCGTGCTGTACCTTTGAAATGGCTCTCTCAAATCTACAGCGGCGCTAACAGAACTTTTTGTGACGATGGGAAACTTCCGTATCCATGCTGTCCAATATAGTAGCCACTTGTCATATGTGGCTATTGAGCACTTGAAATGTGGCAACTGAAGAACGGAATTTTTAACCTGATTTAACTGTAATGAATTTACATTTACATAGTGGCTGGAGGCTACTGGACGTCAAGAGCCTCCACTCACTCAATACCTCACACAGCTCCCTCTCAGCCCATGCTGTGTGTGTAGCCGTTCTCGACGCATTCTGTCCTCTCCTGTTCTACCTCACTATCGATAATTTTTGAATTCCCACCTGTACTCGCAAATCTTGAGGTCAACACTGACCACTAAATCCTAGACTCTATTTTCGGCTGCCCACAGATAGATATCTTTCCCTGGAGGTCTCACAAGGCCTTCAGACTCAACATGTTCTGAGCCAAACAACTTCTTATCTAACACCCAAGCCACTTTTCCAGTATTCCCAATCTTTCCCCAACCACTGGCCTGTGAGCTCCTTATCCTTTATCACTGTCTCTCTATTTCCTATCCCAAATACTTAGGTTCTGTCAGTTTTAGTTGAGGCAAAGCAGCATTACCTAGGTTAATGAACACTGGGCTTACCACCAGAATTCATGGTTTTGAATACTGACTCTGCCATTTACTAACGGTGATGCCAACTTCTCTGAGCTTCGAGCATGTACTCTATACAACTGCTGTTGAGTGCTGCAGTGGAGCGGATGTGACAGCAGTAAGTAAATGTAAGCAATTTCCCCCACTCTCCTCAACATGTGAAGTATCTCATACTGTATTTTTTTTTAAAGGGCAACCTTGAGTCGATCTTCACGGTGACGCAGTTTCTCTCGGAGTGCTTCTCCACGCCAGTGTTCATCCTTTTCCAGAGGGAAAGGGAAATATCAAAGAGTCACCAAACACCACTCTCGGCAACCGACCAGCCTTTCCCTCCTACCCCCTCATCTGTTTTTTAGCTTATCTGGAGGAGGTAGGAACCATATTATCCTTTACAAAGTCCAGAGGATAGCAGGATAAACGCTTACCATTATGTGAACCTGGGAAAAATTCAGTTTTTCTTCAAAAGGTGATGGTCTCTCACTCATGGTGAATGGAAGGTTCTCTTTCAAGCTTTCCAACCCTCCTTCTAGGTTTTCGTTTCTTTCCAAAATAGCTTCCAGATCGGCTGGTAGTTCTGGAAGAAACTGGTTGAGATTCTTCAGGCTGGTTCTAATTTCATCTTTCACCTCGGACTTAAGTGTCCTCATTGCTTCACTGATTTCCATTTGTCTTCTCTCCAGATCTTTTTGGTTTGCCATCTAAAGAGTGAGTGAGAGTCAGTGACCATTGGGTAAAGTTTGAAATTTACTTAGAATTGAAATGTTTAATGTGTCATGTATATAAAGATCTACAAATGTCAACTACTGCGATTATTAGAACTGTAAAAACTTGTGATTTTTCAACTACTCAAGTATAAGCTACTAAGTAAATGATTTTACAGGCATTTTGACTGAAGCAACTTCCCTTTAAAGAAGCCTGGACACAGTGCTCCTGGAAGGTGTGTTACTCCATAGAAGTCAGCTTCTCTGGAGTTAAGACGGAGCTGGATTCCAATCTCATTTCCAGTAAACATTACCAGTATGACTTAGGGCAAGTTAGCTAACTTCTGAACCTCTGTTACCTCATTTATACACGAAGATAATAACACCTGGCATTCAGAAATGTGAGAACTAAGTGAGAATTTGTATCACGCTTCTTAGTGGTACCACTAAATGGCAACTACAATAATTAAACCCCAGATGAGAAAAGGGCCATTTATTGAAAGAAGTCAGAAGTGATCTAGATTATAAATGTTAATGCTGGAAAGGGCTTCAGAAATGATCTGGTCAAATGTTTTCACTCTCTAGGTGAAGAATCTGGTGGTTTGGGCAGTCTAGAGGTTTCCTCAGGTGTTATGGACTGTGTTTAAGACCTGAGACAACTCTGTGGCTCTCCCCCTGGAGATCTTAGAGGAGACATTAGAGTCATACCCACTGCTAATGGCCCTTCCAAGTTTGCAGAGGCTCGGGGCCTTTAAATAAAAGTTATTTTTTTCTTGAACTAAAGGGTGGGTGTATACGGGGGGCTGCAGGCACAGATGAAACCAAATGGCCACACGGCATCGTCCAAAGGACAAAGTGTGGCAGGGTCAACAGAGTGGCCACAGCAGCCCTACTAGAGAGTTCAGGGGTAGCCCAGATGCTGACACTGGCTAAGGGCCACCAGGGCCACCTAGGATTAGATTTGCCCAGTCTAAGTGTGAACTACTCTCACGCCCTCAGCCTGGTTACACGATAGGCTATCAAAGCTTTCCCCTGAGTCATTTTTCCTTGCCCGGGGGTTTGGCTCTTATACACTTGTTTCTGGCATAAAATCTAATATTTCAGCACAGTTCTTTGGGACATGATAAAATTTTATGCTGAAGAACTGCCATTTTTCTTTCAAAAACTAACATAAAAAGCTTCTTGAACTTAAGGGAATTTTAAAAGTATATTTTGAACAAATACTTTTTTCTTATGGAGGTATATTTCTAAATTTTAAGACTGGAAAAACAGATTTGACTTAAGTCGGACATTCTTATAATCAGCTTTTCACAATTTCCACAAAGAAACAGTTCTCTTAAAGAGCTATTTAAGAAATGAAATCTATCTGCGCCCAGTGGGGCGTGCGCGTGCCTGAGTCGTCTCGTCCAGGGCTGGCCAGCGGGGGCTCGCGTGCACACCTGTTGCTTGAGCTCCGTGTACTCGTGCTGCATCTGATTGAGCTCCTTCATCAGGCGCCTGGCCCGCTCATGGTTGTCCTGGGCCACCTGTTCAATTGTTGCCATCTCCTTCTGCATGCAGCTGTTCTCCTGCTTTTGCTCCTAGCACAGAAGGAGGACAATGGCTGTGGGTCCAGCACAGGGAGGTGTGCGTGGCTGGCTGACACACTCATTAGCTCCGTTACTTCATTTCCCATCTGGGTCTCAGCTTCTCTAGCTGTAAAATGGGGATAATTCTACTTGTGGTAGAGCTGGGAGTACATACATGGTCAGAGTCTGTTAGGCCAAAGTCTGAATCCTAGATCTGCAACATTACTTTTGATAATAAGTTACTTTCCCTTTCTGGGCCTCCATTAATTGTAAAATGGGAACAATAATACCCATCACCATAGGGTTATTGGGAGGATGAAAATCTAGATGTCTCCATACTATCTTGACACTCATGCTGCCTATCACTAGTTGCAAGAGTATCTATCGCCCTTTGGGAAACACACATGGTTTGAAAGTTCCATTCACACAACAGGGCTCCATTAGTTCCTTCAGAGGGTGTCAGAAAAATCCCTTCCTGCGACAGTCCCTATTGCTGCCCATCTGCCCCCACCCACCATAAACTGTTTTGAACTCATCTGAGTATCACCTCCCAAAATTTATTTCAAGGATAAAAGCATGGTAGATTGAGCTTCCTGATTTTAGGATAATGATTACTTAAAGCTAAGATTGAGTGAAAAGGGCAGGATGAGAAAAATCTTTGAGCAGTGACTGCAGCTATGTAAAAATGTCTTCAGAAGCCTTCTTTCTCCAACCCCCACCACCCGCAGTGGAGGTGTGAGCAGAGGCTCACTAGCTCAGAGTGCTCTCTGCTTTGTGCTGACAGTGTGTTCACATGACCATCTTTCCAGCCAGCCAGCCAGAGATCCACTAGGGCTGCAGCCCATCCAGACTCAGGCAAAATCTACCATCAGCTTCAAGAACAAATTAGGCAAAAATACACCAAAAACAACAGTTGGCTTAGGGACTGGGTTGACAGGTAATTTATTTTCTCTACGCTGTAGTAGTGTGTTAGTTTATAAATGTAAAGGCATCACTTCCTCCTAAACTGCCAGGGCAGGGGGTACTCACAAGCAGGTTTTTCTCCAGCTGGCTCCGCTGGCTCTTAAGCGCTTCCTTC